>NC_025995.2:40035002-40061464 GCF_000442705.2 Elaeis guineensis | reverse complement strand
TCAAATAAATAATAACTATAATCATAAAGATGGGAGTGAATATGATCATGTTAGGGAGGTTGAAAATAAACTAAATCATGTGTTGGAGTCTAAAAGTGATAGCTCTAGTGATGGACACAGATCTAATTTGGAAAGACTTGTTCATCATGATGAGAGGTCTCAATTGTTGAGAATTGTGTCTCAAAGTCAATCGTCAGCCTATTGACGGTTGAGCTTATCATTATAATTGTATATGAATTATTAAATTAATAAATATTATTTAATTTTCTCTTCATTATGTATATTTTATTTTGAACTCCTATTATGTGATGAAGTCCTTAGGACTATTTGATTCAATATAGGAGGATATATTGTTTAGTCCTTAAACCTTAATTTCACGATCAAATGATATACTATTATGAAGATGATAGCTATATCAATATAGGTCGTTGTGTATCATGTACGTTGGTTGTCTTCTTAACCAAAGAGTGTGAAGACACTGGCATGGCATGCAGTGAGATATAAGAGTATATTTTACTGAACATGACCAACTACTGAGCACTTTACTATCAAGAATATCTCGTAAAGGATATGGGTATAAGTGTCTCTCTGATCTGAGATTACCACGATGACTTACAAGCAACTCACTATACTTTGGTGTCAGACTATCTGAATTTTTAATTCAGTGATAAAATATTTTTGGATACAGTCAAGTACTTGTGAAGTCGGTGTGTGAGTCAAGATAGAATTGATCCCTCTGAATAAGTAAGAGTTAATGCATCAGTATATTTCAATTCAGTAAAATCTCGACTGGAGTAATCTATGTGATAGATTTAAAAAATTAAAATATAATGTGGATGATCATATTAGGGTTGACAGTTAAATCCTAGGTCATCTTAAGCATTTGGATCAAAGAGATAAATTATATGGTAACTATATGCCAATAGATTTTTAAATGATGCTTTGCAATCTTTCGACCTATTCGGATGTCAGGTATTATTGCTAGATGATCATTTTACTTGGTATAGAAAGATTGTTTCTATACTATCGACTTAAGTTTGAACCTATGGGGTCACACTCAAAAAAAATTTTTGACTGATCATATGGCTGATCGACGATTAAGAATCATTCTAGGGTAAAACAACCAATTCGATTAATGATTAACCCTGTGCAAAAATTATAATAAATTAATTCACTAATTATTGATGAATTATAGGAGGATTGATTAATGATTAGATTGCTGATTAGCTCAATTTAATTGAGCATTAAGATTTGGATCAAATCTAATTGAATTGGATTCAATTTGATTTGATTCGATTAGCTTATGAGATGGCCTACTCGCTAAAGATGTTCGATTCATGATTTGATCAGAATTTGAGCTTGATTAATTTTTGATTTGATTAAGATTTAATTTAAGCTATTTACTATCTAATTAGATTAGGTTTAGTGGTTGAATTGGGTCTAACCTAATTCAGTTGGGTTAAGAATTTAATTGGATGAGAAATCAGTTTTGAATTCAAACATTATCAAGTCCCTTGCACCTCCTTTCTCTGCATCCTCTATTTCTTCATGCGAGAAATTTTTGGTGTGGATTTTTTCTTATGCCCAAAAGTAGTTTCACACCCACATCTGATCTCTTTTTAGATTAAGAATTAGTTGGTTTAAATTTGAGTCCAAGTGGGTTTGAATTTGAATGAAAATCTAGAGTCCAAATTGAGTTGGACTCTTCTCTTCACGCCACCATCTTTCTCCATGCACAAAGTATTTTTGCATAAATTTTTTTATGCCATTCTAATGTTGATCACCCACTGTTTGAGTTTATAATATGAGGATAAAATTTGGTTCAAAGTTTAATTCAAATTTGATTTGAATTGGTGATAAGGATCAACCAACATTTGAACTTGAACCAAAACTACCTTATTCTTATCCTTATATTTCATGGGACGCCACCCTTAAGAAGAGATGAATTTTATGCAACTAAAAGAGAGAAAATTGGTGTGGAAAACCTTAGAGTTGGGGTGTGAAAAATCTAAGAGTGGGTTGGGCTTCCGTGCATGAGAAACTGAGGAAGTGATCTTCCTCTTGGGCATGAGGTCTAGGGTGGGTTCTAGGATTTTGACTCTAGATTTTGTGAGAGAAAAAAATACAAGAGTGAGTTTTGTCCAATCTCTCATACCACCACCTCCTCATAAAGCTTCATCTTCTGATCTAGAAGAGTCTGAGTGATCTAAAGAAAGGAGCTTTGGATCAGTCATCCAGAGCCTTTGATGCGAGCTAGCACTCGCAAAAAGGATGATCTGATAAGAACTTTGAATGTATGATTTGTAGAGATCGGATGATCTATGTGGCTATTTGATATCAGTGAGAGCTTCGTACCATATCTCAATAGTAGAGATCATCAATTTGTGATAAGGTAATGAGTTTTGAACTCAATCGATGTGATCTAAATGTTAGATCTGATTTAGAATTTCGATGTGATCGATGCAGTTTTTATTTTACATCAGATTTTATATGTAACATTTTTATATCATAGATCTTTATGGTAGTTTGGATCTGATCTAAAGCATGTGTCAGAGATTAAAGTTTTAGTCTTTTATTTTTTTGCTATAAAATTTTAAAAATACATGCTTTGAACTACCCATTTTCCCTTCAAATGGTATCTGAGTAGAGTTTCTTATGATATAAATTTTTTGCATATAATCTGATATTAATCTGATTTTAATAATTTAGATTAGATCTAAATAATTAATCTAGAGTCTAAGTAGTGTAGTAATCGAATTGGGTAGATCATCATGGCCGTCCGATCATAGGAGAAAGTAGGATTTCATGATCCTCTCCTCTCATTCGATAGGGATCTCCTATGGCGTGTAGGGGTGCCGTGCGATTATTTTCCATGAAGATGAACAATGAAAGGAGTTTAAAACTTTATTTTAGATCTGATTTACTATATCTTAGATCTAAAATTAAAGTTTATATGTTTATATGGTAAGTTTGTGAAAATATTTTACAAAACTTGAAACTGTTTTCAAATATCGAATTCCAACCCATGTTAGCCCAAAACTTAATTATGAATTAAGCAATCTAGATTTGAGAATCAAAGATCTAAGGCTTAAATTTCATAATTCATGGGTTTATGGGTTAGCTCGAGTCAAGTCCATTTAACTGGGTTAGATCTAGGGTTAGAAATAATTGATAATGAATCATGTTAGTAATTGATCAAATCTAATTAAATGTTAATTCTGATAGGGTCAATTTCTTCTGTTGATCAATTTTAATAGTTACAGTTGGTCGAGTCCATATCTTTGATTAGACCAATATGGATCTTGATCATAGCTCCGTGGTCGAATCTAAGTTTATAAGTTGATAAAATTGAAAATGACTAATTGAAAATGACTAACCAGTTTATAAGTTTATAAGTTGATCAAATTGAAAATGACTAACCAGTTGATGTCTAAGATAAGTATGGCAGCTTTGATCAGTGGTCATTAATTGGAAGCTACTCGCATAGATTGAGTTTATATCGAGTTAATGGCATATCTTTCTCACCAATCTCACTTATCTAGCCAATATGATGAATCATATTTTGATGAGATCGCTTAATGATTGGGGTTGACCCATGCTAACTAGAAAATCAGTATGACTGATTGAGGTGCCCCTAGTTCAACTTATCTTGAGTCCTCTTAATGACTTGGTGAAGTCAGTGAAAAAATTTATGACTGGTTGGCTAGACCTGCTTATGCTTAATCTTCTTTAATTTGGCTTGATAAAGTCAGTAGGAGGATTAAGATTAACTGATCAAGACTTTTCTCATCTTTCAATTCAATTAATTAAATTCTCTAAACTTGTTAGGTCCCTAAAAATGAAATAGTTATGGTGATAATTAGATTATAGCCTCTCATTAAGTTAGATGATAATGAGTCCAACAGTTTGGATGATCATTGGAGGCACCACATACCTGGTGCTCATCTGGCTGTCGAAATTATCATTCATAATATGTTCATTTAGTTGTGTCTTTCTAATGATGGTCAGATTGGCCGAGCCACACTTGAGCCTGATCATTCATTTGTTTGATGCACTAAATTCTGGCATGTTAATGGTTGGACCTAACTAAAACTTTCAGTGGGGCGCCACATGCCTGCTGAAGAGGTGTTTGGGGCAAAATTGAATGCTAGAAATTGTTTCATGAAACAATTGGTTAAGGACCTACCTATGGGTGCATAGGGGTTGGCCGAGCCACAGTCGGGCCCGTGTGCAGCCCATGTGGATTCTAGTACCCACTAAGAAATTAGTATAATTTCTTGAATTAGAAGTAGAGGCTACCAATTTAAAAAAAATAGTGGGAGAACTTTTAGCTTAAAATTCATGTCTTTAAGCTTAATCAATTCATATACTAATTAGATTTTAATTTTTCTTTTACAGTTATAGCCACTACCTTGTAGCTCCGATCACTATTAGATAGTGATAAACTGATGGGATCAAATTTTGATAGCTCATATCGAAAGCTCAAAATAGTCATGAAGCATGAATCGATCTCGTATGTGTTGACAGATCCGACATCCGAAGAGCCAGCTCCGAATGTTCGTAGTACGATCAGAGATACTTATTAGAAATGGCTCAACGATCGAACTATGATTTGTTGTATTATGCTAATGGTAATGAATGATGAGTTCAGCTATCGTTTCGAGAATGCTCAGCCATAGAATATGTTACAAATGTTGAACAAATTTTTTGGCACAATCGATGATGTTAAGAGGTACAAGACTAGTTGTGCCATCTTTAATGCTCGAATGAGGGAAGGAGCGTCAGTCACTGATCATGTAGTATACATGATTGAGATGATTGAGTACTTAAGCAAGCTCAACTTTTTCTTGCATAAGCAGCTGGGGAAGGATACCATTCTGAACCCTCTACCCAAATTCGACCTCCCTTTTCTTACTTATTATCGAATGACAAAGCCTGCAGTCAACTACAACGGTTTGCTGGGGTTACCGCAGAACTTTGAGAAGGATCACCAGCTCTATAAGGAGTTGGTGAATGTGGTGGGAGGGTCTTCTTTTGGACATCGATCTTTTAAGAAAGAAAGGAAGAACAAGAAAAGGGTGCAAAGTACTAGGACACCCAAGCCCAATCAAACCAAGAAACTCAAGTCCGATCAGAGTTAGGCTGAATGCTTCTACTACAAGAAGAAGGGGCATTGGAAGAGGAACTGTGCTCAGTACATTACCTTTCTGGATCCGAACAGGTCGAGAAAGAAGTAAGTTGTTATTGGATAAGGTAATTATATGATAACATCTTATAATTTTTAATTTATAATTCTACTATCTGAGTATTAGATACCGAAAGCTCTTTTAATATTTGTAATTCATTGCAGGATCTATAGGTCAGTAGGAGATTTGAAGAAGACAAAAGATTCCTTAATGTTGGAGATAGAAGATCAATTCTAGTTCTAGTGTTAGAGATTATTAAGCTTATATTTAAGTTCAATGTAATTGTTCTTAGTGAATGTCACTTTTGCCCTTCCTTTTTATCGAACATTATTTCTGTAGGCCTCTTGGCCATGTACGATTATGAAATTTTAATAAAAAGAGATAATTTAATATCATTACGAATGATGTTAATGTGATGAATGGACAGCTGAACAATGATATTTACATATTATCACAACCTGTTAGTATAACGTACATGTCCAACAAACATCCTAGAATTAGTGATGTCTCCGATATCTACCTTTGGCACTGTAGGTTAGGTCATATTAATAAGAACAGAATAAACAGGTTGACACAAGAAAGAATCCTCGAAGTTAGTGATTGTGAATCACTTCCAACGTATGAGTTCTGTCTTCTTAGAAAAATAATCAAGTCACCTTTTACTGAAAAAGATGAGCGAGCCAGTGAAGTTCTAGGTCTGATATATACTGATATATGTGGACCAATGAACACTAGTGCCAGAGATGGATATTATTATTTTATTATATTTGTAGATGATCTATCAAGGTATGGCATATCTATTTAATGACACATAAGTCAGAATCATTTGAAATATTCAAATAATTTTGTAATGAAGTAGAGAAATAAACTGAAAAAAGTATTAAAACTCTTCGATCTGACTTAAGAGGTGAATACCTCTCTAGTGAGTTTCTGACATACTTAGAAGAGAATAGAATTCTCTCGCAATGGATCCTTTTGGAATACCATAGCATAATGATGTGTCGGAAAGAAGAAATCAAATCTTGTTGGATATGATTCGGTCCATGATGACCTTTGCAAGTCTACTAGTCTCCTTTTGGGGATATGTACTTGAGTCGGCTTGTTATATTTTAAATAAAATTTTGAGAAAGTCTGTAAGTAAAATACCACACGAGATATGGACAAGACGTAAGCCAGTACTCTCTCACCTTAGGGTTTGGGATGTCTGGCTTATGTCAAATGTTTGAAAACTGACAAGCTTGGATGTAGGTCTGACAAGTATCTATTTGTAGGGTATGTAAAAGAGACCAAGGGATATTACTTCTACCTTGCTTATGAATAAAAGGTGTTCGTCAGCAATAGGATAGTTTTTCTAGAAAAGAAGTTCCTTGAAGAAGGAACTAGTGCCTCAAAGATTGAACTTGATGAAGTTCGATCGGTAAAAGATCCGACACAATCTAGTAGACCTATAGAGTTGGACTTGATTAGATCAAATATGAAACTTGTTGTAGAAGCATCTTTAAGGAGATCCGATAGAGTACCATATTAACCGGATAGATACTATGATTTTTGGTCTGGGATGGTGATCTAGTTGAACTCGATGAGAACAATAAGGATCCGATCACCTATATAGATGCGATGTAGAGATCTAACTCTGATAAGTGGCTGAAAGTCATGAAATTCGAAATGGAGTCTATGAAGGTCAATGATGTATGGACATTGGTTGACCTACCTGAAGGGATAAAACCCATAAGGTGTAAGTAGATCTTCAAAAGGAAGAGGGACACAGATGGAAAGGTAGAGACTTATAAAGTCTGTCTGGTTGCCAAAGATTACTATCAGTGTTATGGTATTGACTATGATGAGATATTTTCTTCAATGACAATGCTCAAGTCCATTCAGATTATACTTGCAATAGCAATACATCTGGACTATGAAATCTGATAAATGGATATAAAAATAATCTTTCTAAATAGAGAGCTAGAAAAAGAGGTGTATATGATACAACCTAAAGATTTCATATCCACAGATGAGTCTAAGGTGTGCAAGCTTCAGAGATCCATTTATGGACTTAAGCAGGTATCTCAGAGTTGGAATATACATTTTGATAAAGTGATCAGAACGTATGACTTCATTAAGAATAGAGAGGAACTCTGCATATATAAGTGGATTAATAACTTTGTGATAATATTTTTTTTTGTATATGGATGATATTCTCTTAATCGAGAATGACATCCCTGCATTACAAGGAATAAAGGTTTGGTTATCATCACAGTTCTCCATAAAAGACTTAGGAAGAGTATCCTACATCCTTGGAATGAAGATCTGTAGAGATAGATCTAAAAAATTTCTTGGATTATCTCGGTCGACGTATATTGATACTATGTTGAAAAGGTTCAGCTTGAGAAATTTCAAGAAAGACTATCTTTCGATAGGTCAAAAAATTTTTCTCTCGAAGAGTATTGTCTGATAACTTCTCAAGAAAGAGAGTGTATTAGTAGAATTCTATATGCTTCGATAGTGAGATATATTATGTACACTATGATATGTACAAGATCGGATGTGGTATACTCACTAGGGGTAATGAACAGATACCAGTCTGATTCAGGTGAGAATCACTGAAAGGTTGTAGAGACCATCCTTAAGTATTTGAAAAATACTAAGGACCAGTGGCTTATCTATGGAGAATCTGACTTAAAACTTGTGAGATTTATAGACTTTAATTTTCAGATGGATCATGATGACAGCAAGAGCATGTCGAGATATATTTGTACTCTGAATGGTAGAGCAATCTGCTATAAGAGTTTCAAGCAGCACACAATGGCCGACTCTACTTGCAAGGCAGAATATATCATGACATTCAATGCTACGAAAGAAGCTGTGTGGTTATAGAAGTTCATCAACAAGCTCAAAATGGCACCCTCCCATGTTGGCTCCATTTTGTTATACTGCAATAGCACTGGTGCCATTGCTCAAGTGAGGGAACTGAAGTTACATCAGCAAACTAAGCACATTCTATGCCGCTACCTCTTGGTCTGAAAGATCGTGGATTGAGATGACATCGAGCTTCAGAAGATCGATGAAAAGGAGAACCTGACCGACCCATTTACTAAAGCCTTCGTTGTCAAGGAGTTTGAAAATTATAAATCAAAGATGGGTATACGATACTGTACGGATTGGCTTTAGTCCAAGTAAGAGTTATTGAGAATTGTATCTCAAAGTTAATCATCGGCCTATTGATGGTTGAGCTTATCATTGTAATTGTATATAAATTATTAAATTAATAAATATTATTTGATTTTCTCATCACTGTGTACATCTTATTTTGAACTTCTGTTATGTGATGAAGTCCTTAGGACTATTTGATTCGATATAGGAGGATATATCGTTTAGTCTTTAAACCTTAAGTTCACGACCAAATGATATACTATTATTATGATGATAGCTATATCAAGTATAGGTCGTTGTGTACCATATACGTTGGTTGTCCTCTTAATCAAGGAGTGTGGAGACACTGGCATGGCATGCAGGTGAGATCTAAGAGTACATCTCACTGAACGTGACCAACTACTGAGCACCCTGCTATTAAGAGTAACTCATGAAGGATATGGATATAAGTGTCCTTCTGATCTGAGATCACCATGATGACTTGTAAGCAACTCACTGTACTTTGGGGTCAGACTATCTGAATTTTTAATTCAATGATAAAAGATTTTTAGGCACAGTCAAGTACTTGCGATGTTGGTGTGTGAGTCAAGATGAAATTGACCCCTCCAAATAAGTAGGAGTTAATATATCAGTGTATTTCAATTCAGTAAAATCTCGATCGGAGTTATCCATATGATAGATTTGAAAAATTAAAATATAATTTGGATGATCATATCAAGATTAACAATTAAATCCTAGGTCACCTTGAGCATTTGGATCAAAAAGATGAATTATAAGGTAACCATATGTCAATAAATTCTTGAATGATGCTTTGCAATCTTTTGATCTATCGGGATGTCAGGTATCATTGCTAGATGATCACTTTGATTGGTATAGAAAGATTATTCCTATACTCTCGACTTAGGTTCGAACCTATGGGGTCACACTCAAAAAAAATTTCTGACTGATCATGTGACTGATCGATGATTAAAAATCATTCTAAGGTAAAACAGTCAATTCGATTGATGGTTAATCCTGTGCAAAAGTTATAATAAATTAATTTATTAATTATTGATGAATTGTAAGAGGATTGATTAGTGATTAAATTATTGATTAAATTAATTTAATTGAGCATTGATGTTTGGATCAAATCTAATTAAATTGAATTTAATTTAGTTTGACCCGATTAGATTATGAGATGATCTAATCGCTAAGGATGTTTGATTTTTGATTTGATTAGAATTTGAGCTTGATTAATTTTTAATTTGATTAAAATTTAATTGAGGCTATTTGCTACCTAATTAGATTAGGCTTAGTGGTCTAATTGGGTCTAACCTAATTTGGTTGGGTTAAGAACCTAATTGGATGAGAAATCAATTTTAAATTTGAACATTATCAAGTCCTTTGTGCCTCCTTTCTCTGCACTCTCTATTTCTTCATGCGCAAAATTTTTTGCATGGATTTTTTCTCACCCTCAGAAGTAGTTCTACACCCACATCTAATCTCTTTTTAGATTAAAAATTGATTGATTTAAATTTGAGTTCAAATGGGCTTGAATTTGAATGAAAATCTAGAGTCCAAATTGAGTTGGACTCTTCTCTTCATGCCACCACCTTTCTTCATGCACAAAGTATTTTTGCATGAAATTTTTTATGCCATTTTGATGTTGTCCACCCACTATCTGAGTTTCTAAGGTGTGAATAAAATTTAGTTCAAAGTTTAATTCAAATTTGATTTGAATTGGTGATAAGGATCAACCAATGTTTAAACTTGAACCAAAACTACATTATTTTTATCCTTATCTTTCATGGGGCGCCACCCTTAAGAAGGGATAAATTTTGTGCAACAAAAAGAGAGAAAATTGGTGTGAGAAACCTTAGAGTTGGGGTGTGAAAAATTTGAGAGTGGGTCAGGCTTTTGTGCATGAGAACAGAGGAAGTGATCTTCCTCTTGGGTGTGAGGTCTAAGGTGGGTTCTAGGGTTTCGACTATAGATTTTATGAGAGAAAAAATATAAGAGTGAGTCTTGTCCAATCTTTCATACCACCACCTCGTACAGCTTTATCTTCTGATCTGAAAGAGTCCAGGTGATCCGAAGAAAGGAGTTTGGATCAGCCATCCAGAGCCTTCGATGTGAGCTAGCATTCTCAGGAAGGACGATCTGATCAGAGCTTCAAGTGGATGTTCTGTAGAGGTTGGATGATTGGTGTGCTTGCTCAACATCAGCAAGAGGTTCGTACCATGCCTACCAGTAGTGGAGATCATCGATCTGTGATAGGATAATGAGTTTTGAACTCAATCGATATGATCTAAAGGTTAGATTTGATTCAGGGCATCGATGTCATTGATGCAGTTTTTATTTTACATCAGATTTTATATGTAAAATTTTTATATCATAGATTCTTTATGATAGTTTAGATTTGATCTAAAGCATGGGTAGGAGATTAAAGTATTTAATCTTTTTTTTTTACTGTAAAATTTTAAAAATACATGCTTTGAACTACCCATTTTGCCTTTATCAACCATAGAAAACTCACATTGTATGTGGTCTACAAAATTCCAAAGAATATGGGGTTCTAGTTCATATTGCAAAATTTGATGGAGACATGGAAGCAAAAGAATTTTTGGACTGGGTAGACAACATTGGAAGTTATTTTGATTGGAAAGAAGTATTTGAAGAAAGGAAGGTGAAACTTGTAGGAGCAAAACTAAGGGACCAGCTTCTACTTGATGGAACACTATCAAAATGATTGAGAATCAAGAAAAATATGGAAGGTTAAAAGATGGGACAAGATGAAAGAGAAGTTAAAAGCTCAATTATTGCCTCAGAATTATGAACAGATTTTTATCAAAGGATGCAGAACTTAAGGCCATATGAGAAGACTATGAAGGAGTACACCCAAGAGTTCCATAGACTATCATTGAGAAGTAATCTTGCTCAAACTGAGAGCCAAAGGGTCAGTAGATATGCGAATGGTCTCAGATTGGCCATACAAGATCAAGTGAGCTTACAATGGTCTTATAAAGTGAGTGATGCTCATCAACTTGCACTAAAGGTTGAGGCCCAACTCACTCATGGATCCTTCAAAAAGATTGGAAATAATCGCAGCAATGGTGCATCAACTAGTAAGATAAGTAATACTGCTCAAGATGGTCGGACGGTAGCTCCCACTCGTCCTAATTAGCAAGTGATTATCAATAATGAAAAAAGAGTTCAAATATAATAAAACACTCAAGGCCGATGACTAACAGGTTCTATAGGTGCTTTGAAATTGGGCATAAGTCTAATGAGTATCCAAAAGGGCTGGTGTTCCTGTTAATCTTGCTGAAGATCATGAAATAGAATTTGAAGAAAATTTTGTTGATGTGGATGATGTAGATCAACAAGTTGAAGCTTACGAGGCATATCATTTCGAGGAAGAAAGAATTAAAGGGATAAGGTTGGTGAAGTGCTTGTCAACCCACATTCCATGCTTGCACCATCAGTTAACAACAAGGATGACTGGCTTCATAAGAATATGTTCTAAATGCATTGTACCGTGGAAAGAAAGCTTTGCAATCTGATTATATAGTGGAAGTAGTGAGAATCTGCTTTCTCAAGAGATGGTAGATAAGCTAAAACTCAAGCTAGAGAGACACCAACAACCATATCACATTCTTTGGTTTAACAAAGGAAATGAGGTAATTATCTCCTCAAGATGTCTTGTTAATTTTTTCATTGAATCTATTGTGATGTGGTGCCAATAGATGCTTGCCATATTCTTGTTGGCCAACCTTGGCAATATGATCGAGGTATGCTCTATGATGGTAGCAAGAACACTTATTTTTTCTTTGTGAAGGATGCTAACAAGAAGAAGAAGCTTGTGTTGAAACCTATGAGAGATGATGATGTCAAAAGTAAAAGAAAAAGTTGTTCATTTTCTCTTCTAAATATGAATGAGTTTGTAGATGAAAGAAAAGAGAGTGGATTGAGTATGTTCTCATTAGGATGGAAGAAATGTAGCACAAATGGTGCTTGAAAATGGAAAGGGGCTTTTGGAAGAATTTGGTGATGTTATGTCCAAAGAATTACTCGATGATTTACCTCTCATGAGGGAGATACAATACCACATTGATTAAGTAACAAGGGCTATCTTACCAAACCTACCACACTATTGGATGAGTCCAAAAGAGCATGATGAACTTCAGAGGCAGGTTTTGGAACTTAGGAAGGGCTTTATTCAAGAGAGCTTAAGTCCATGCACTGTGCTAGCTTTCTTAACTCCTAAGAAGGATGGGTTATGGAGAATGTGTGTAGATGGTAGAGTTGTTAACAAGATAGCAATCAAGTATAGATTTTCAATCCTAAGATTGGATGATATGCTTGACATGCTATCGAGCTTTAGAATTTTTTTGAAGATTGATTTGAAGAGTGGTTATCATCAAATAAGGATAAGATCAGGAGATGAGTGAAAGACAGCTTTTAAGACCAAAGAAGGGCTCTATGAATGGCTGGTTATGTCGTTTGAGGTTTCAAATGCTCCCAATACTTTTATGAGATTCATGAATCATGTGCTAAAATCATTTATTGAAAAGTTTGTTATTGTCTACTTCGATGATATATTAGTGTATAGCAGGGATAGCAAACATCATGTAGAATATTTGAGGGCTATCCTAGAGCTTTGAGGCAAAATCAGTTGTATGAAGTGTTGATTTATAGTAGAAAAATTAGAGTGTCTGGGGTTTGTAGTTTCAGTCAAGGGTGTGGAGGTAGATCCGATGAAGATTCAAGCCATTATAAGTTGGCCTACTCCAAAGACATTGATAAAAATTAGAATTTTCCATGGTTTGGCAACTTTTTATATAAGATTTATCAAGAACTTCAATCCTATAATGGCTCCAATTATAGAATACCTCAAGGGTGGCAAGCACACTTGGAAAGTAAAGACCGAAGAGAGATTTCAAGATAGAAAGAGGATAATGACAAAAGCACCAATACTTGGCTTATCAAATTTTAATAAGCTCTTTGAAGTGGATTGTGATGCATCCAAGGATGGGATTGAATGTGTTTTAAGCTAAGAGAGACATCTGATGTCATACTTTAGTGAGAAACTCAATGGAGCTTGACAAAACTATTCAACTTATGACATTGAGTTTTATGTCATTGTCTAGGCTTTAAAATTTTGGCATCATTATTTGATCCAAAGGGAGTTTATCTTGCATTCAGATCATAAAGTCTTGTGACACCTAAATTCTCAAAGGAAGCTTAATAGAAAACATGCAAAATGGATGACATTTTTGTTGGAATATATATTTTTCCAGCAACATAAGGCTTGTGTGCAAAACAAAGTGGCTGATGCTTTGAGTAGAAGGGTCTACTTGTTAAAGACTACTAGTATTGTTGGCTTAGAGGTGATTAAGGGGATAGCATAGTGTGTGCAAACTATGTTATTAATGATGGGTACTTATTTAAAGATATTAAGTTGTGCATTCCTGAGGGGTTTCTAATGAAATTTCTAATTGCTAAACTATATGGAGGGGATCAGAGGTCATTTTGGCTAGGAGAAGATACTAAATTTGGTGACTGATAGGTAATTTTGGCCAACTATGGGATGAGATGTGTATCGACATGTTGATAGGTGTTGTATATGTCAAGTTTTCAAGGGACAGCGGCAAAATATAGGCCTGTACACCCCATTATCCGTGCCTATAGCTCCATGGGTTGAAGTTAGCATCGATTTTGCATTGGGATTGCCAAGGACAGCAAGGGAAGTTAATTTCATTTTTGTCATTGTGGATCGGTTCTCCAAAATGGCTCATTTTATTACCTGCAAAAAGACTTTAGATGCAAGTCATGTGGCGAATCTTTTCTTCCGAGGAGTGGTCAAATTGCATAGGGTGCCTAAGACTATCACATTTGATCAAGATTCCATATTTTTTTGCCATTTTTGAAAGACTTTATGGAAGTTTTTGGTGACCAAATTGTACTACAATAGTACATATCATCCCCAACTAGATGGTCAAATGGAAGTGGTTAATCATAGCTTGAAAAATTTGCCTTAGTGCCTTGTACAAGACAACATTAGGTAGTGGGACTTAATCCTACCATAAGCTAGATTTGCCTATAATAATACTATCAATAGGTCGATTGAGAAGAGTCCTTTTCGGTTGGTATATGGGCAGAATCTGAATCAGATTGTTGATCTTGTGGATGTATCAAAGCAGATGTGATTGCTTATGCAGAAAATATGAAAGTAGTTCAAGAAGAGGTTTGAAGGAAGTTGATAGAAGTGAATAAATGGTACAAAGAAGCTGCTGATTGCCATTGAAGGTTCCAGGATACAATGTTCGGGATTGGATCATGATTTTTTTTCGAAAGGAAAGGTTTTCACTAGGCACTTATCACAAGTTAAAGAGCAAGAAGATTGGCCCTTGCAAAGTCTTATGTAGATTTACGAAAAATGCCTATGAAGTTGAGCTCCCTTATGGTCTAGATATTTTTTCCATCTTCAATGTTGTTGATCTTTATAGTTCTCATGGTGATTTGAGATTAGAAATGCATAGTACTAAAGGTGAAGCATCAACCCAACTGCTTAGAAACATGAAAGACACTATTGAAAGGGTAATCCAAGTATGAGAGATCAAGACTAGAGTTGGTACATTCTTTTGATTCCTTATCAAATGGATATGAGAGTCTAACCATGACAACTCATGCATAACTAAAGAGGAGTTTATGAAGGTGGATGCTGATAAATACAAGGCTACCAAGATGGCAACTCACACAAAGGTGAGTTCTTTCTGTCGGGTTTTGATCACATAGTGAAAATTAAATTTAAAATTTTTAAAACAAACATATCGAGAGCTTTAAAAGCTAAAACTATCGAACCGAAATCCAAACCCTAGAATCACCTTGTAGATGTTGAACAAAAATAAAAATAAGCATGCAAAGAGATAAAATTTTATACTTCCTCCAACGAGCAGTATGGTAAGTAGGTGATCTCCAAAAGACTCTAAAATAGAAGCCTTCCAATGGTGATCCACACAAAAGTTGGCCAAGATCCTTCCTAACCGATGCGTTGTCGCAATCTTTTCTTCACAAGAATACTGCTGGCTTCAAACTCGAAGTATGATCACACCAATGCCCAGTCGTCTTCAATTTTATCACCAAAATCATGTCAAGAGAATACTCTTCAGAAGTCTCACAATCTGAGATTTGATTTTGGGCTCCAACACATGAAAAAATCAAATCCTAGGATAAACTAGCAACACTAGCTAATACTCTCACCACCCTTCTTACAACTTTTTCTCTCAATTTTTTCTTTCTCTTTTTCTCAATTTTTTTTAGAATTTTTCTCCTCTACTGTATGCCAATTGGCTCTAATTTTCATCAAAAATCCAACACCTAGCCCATATGGGATGCCCCATATAAAGAGGCTAATAGGGGATGTGAGGAAGGACCAAGGGGTGCTAACTCTTGGCACTCCAAGTTCTCATGCAGAGAAATAAATCTCCATGATTTATTTTAGTGCAGAAGAGCCTTCGCACAGAAGGACTCCTCTTCTATACCCTATAAATTCTCCACATAAATTTAGAGTGTAATAATTAAGGATTTGGATAGAAATGAAGAGATAGATAAGAGCCTTCATGAAGAAGGACTCCTCACTTCTCAATGCAATTAAAGGGGGGGGGGGCAGCAATTTATTTTTAGCATGAGACCTTGTGGGTGCAGAGGACTCCTTCCACACTTGAAATACTTTCAAGTTGGATAAGAGCCAAATTAAATTAGATTCAATCTCATTAGGTCAAAGGCAACTGGTCTAGTTTAGCTCAAATGCTTTGAACTCAATCTATTTAGGAACCTAGGTTAATACAATGTGCTAGCATATCAAATTAATCCCTAAAATTTATATTAAATCCTAATTAAATTAGATCAAGATCAAATCTCAAAGTGTATGACCCATTGAATTTCAAATCTAGCCAGCAGTGGATACAGACTCATGATATATTCCTAATCCGATTAGACTAGCTCAGCTCAAGAGTCCCAATCAACTAGGACTCTTTCTAATTGATTCTATAATTAAACTCTTTTAATTTTGATGAGTCCATAAGTCAAGATTGATGTCTAGCAATGACTACCTGAAAGATTTAAAATTTTGATGAAAATTGTTGGGTTCCAGCCACACAGTGAAAAGTGATTTTTAAATTTTTTTAAAAATAAACAAGTCAATAATTTTAATAATTAAAACTATCTAGCCAAACCCAAACCCAAGAATCACCTTGCTGATATCGATAAAATAAAACAAACATACAAAAAGGAATAAAATTTTTACTTTCACCAAAAAGGATAAAGTGGCATGTTGGTATTCTCTATGAGACTCTAAAGTAGAAGCTCTCCAATGGTGATCCACACAGAAGTTAGCCAGGGTCCTTCCTAACCGGTGCGCTACCATAGTCTTTTCTTCTAAAGAATACTGTCAGCTTCGAACTCTGGGAACGAATGTGCCAAAGCCCAGTTGCATCCAATCTTGCCATCAGAATGATACCAAAAAGACACTCTTCAAATGTCTTACAATCTAAGATTTGGTTTTTGGCTCCAACACATAAAAAAATTAAACCCTAGGGCACACTAGCAACACTTGCTAAAAATCTTACCACCCTTCTTGCAACTTTTGCCACTCAATTTTTTCTTGCCTTTTTCTTAGATTTGTTTCAAAATTTTTTCTATAATTCTCATATCCCTTATCTCCAGTTTCAACCCAAAAACATAGTAGCAAAGCCATTTGGGATGTCCCTTTTGTAGGAACCAGATCTAGGGTTTTAGGGTTAGATCTTGATCATGCAGTAGAAGACTAAAATAAATCAAAATTTATTTTATAAAATTAAAAAATTTCTAGATCTAAGATCCTATTACATAATTATTAGTGGTATTAAATCAAAAATTAAAACATATAGAGAATGAACTACATGTTGATCATATCAACATGTTTCTATGCTACATCTAATGTATGTAATAAACAATAGATCAGATCTATTACCTTGCAAGTTAGAGACCTCTAGAAGTCATCCACATGAGCCCACGAATCTCGATCAGAAGTTCTACTTCAGAAAATCAGCACAATATGCTAGTACTGCACTGATCCTTCTTCGATGGTTGATCAGGTGCCTCCTTCTTCTTGATTTGGACTCTTCCAAAGATGAAAAGTAGGATGAAGAGTTTTAGATCTGAGATGCTCTCAAAAAACTCAAGATGGAGAAAGGGAAGAGATGAACACAACAACCCTAGAAGAAGACCCTCTTCTTCTTCTCTTTGCTCTCTCTAAACATCCTATCTTGTGTCTATTATATCTCCATACCCCAACCTTCTTTCTCTTTAATTTTTAGATGCCCTAAATGTTTCTCTTTTTTCTATTTTTCATAAAAATTTTATAAAAAAATTTATTTTATATAGAGAGATATGATAGAGTCCTTATCTAGGTCAAATACCTAGTCAAGGTTTATCCAAACATGGCAAGATAAGGGGCACCCAACTCTTGGGCACCCCCTCCTTCTTTTTGTGCATGGACCAACAGAAAAGGATGCCTATCTAGTGCCATAAAAGCCACAAAAATCTAAAAAAAAAATTAGATAAAATCAATACAAAAAGGAAAGAGTTTTGAATTTCTAAAACTCTATCTCATCGAATTTGAAATCCGAACTTATTCCTACTTTGATTTGATCCACAACCATCTTCCATGTAAGAAAAAAGAGAGAAAATCTTTTGGGCATGGTGAAGACCTGGGAGAGGATTTTTGTCACACAAAATAGGAGGGAATTGGCATGGAATAAGAGAGAGGGTGTGGGGGGCTTATGTGGCGCAAGGTAGAATCTTAGTCTTACTAGGATTCTATCTTATGACTTGTTTTAATTTGGTTTCTCAAACCAAATCAAACCAAAATTAGATCAACTTAATTAAAATAAATTTTAACCCAATTAAAAATCTAATTTAATCAGATTAAATTAGATTTAAATCTATTTTAATTTTTTAATCAAATTAGAAATTAGGTTGACCCAAGTCCTAATTGAACTAGGACTAGTTTTTTCTTGCACTTGGCTTATCCAATAAACCAATTGGATTTGATCCAATCAAGCTTAAACTAAATATAATTAAATCATATTCAATTAGACTTAATCTTATCCTATTAGCTTAATCAAATTAAGTCAATTAGCAATCAAATTGCTAATCGATCCTCCTACAACACTTGCACTAGGTTAAATGTCAATCGTATTGATCATTTAACCCTAGAATGATTCTTAATCATTGATCAACCATCCGATCGAATCATGAACTCTAATGTGTGTGACCTCATAGGTTTGAACCTAAGATGGTAGCATAAAAATAAATTTATGTACCAATCGAAGTAACCATCTAGCAATAGTATCCGACGGTCGGATAGGTCGAATGTGTAGAACAACATCCTTAGAACCCATGCAGATATAGTTTTCATATAATTTATTTTCTTGACCAAAATGATCATAGGATACCTCAGAGTTCCACTGTAAACTCTGATCAGGTTGTCCACATTATATTTCAAAATATCAAATCCATCTGATAGATTATCCTGACAAAGGTTTTGCTAAATTGAAATACAGCGACTCATTCTTCTCCAACTCTTGGAGTGGTCAATCCCATCTCAATCACACTCTGACTTCGCAAGTACTTGACTGTGCTCAGAAGCTTTCCATCATTGAATTAAAAATTCAGTTAGTCCAGTACCAAAGCACAGTGAGTTGCTTGCAAGTCACTGAGGCGATCTCAGGTCTAAGGGATATTTATACCTATATCCCATCAGAGACATTCTCGACAGTAGAATGCTTTGGAGTTGGTCACGTTCAATAATGATGTACCCTTATATCTCACCTGTATGCCATACCAGTGTCTCCACACTCTTTGGTTAAAAGGACAACCAACCCATATGGCCTACAGCGACCTATGCTCGATAGAAGTTGTCGTCCTTATTAACAGCCTATCATTTGATCGTGAACAATTTTAAGAAGTAATCGATAAATTCTCTCTTTATTGAACTTAAATAGTCCTAAGGACTTCATCATAACAACAGAGTTCGTTAGAAGATAAAAATTTATGATGAAAATGCCAAAAATATATTTTTATTATTAACAAATTAATTACAATACTTGGTTGCTCAACCGTCAACAATTTGATGATTGACTTTTGGGACATATTTTCTTACAACTCCCACTTATCCTAAAGCCACTCGGCATAGTATCTAATACCCATCTTCGACTTATGGTTGTCGAACTCCTTTATCGCTTGGGCTTTAGTGAAGGGGTCGGTCAGGTTCTCCTTTCCATCGATCTTCTGCAGGTCAACGTCTCCTCGATCCACGATCTTCTAGATCAGGTAGAAGTGGTGCAAAATATGCTTTGTCCACTGGTGTGCTTTGGGTTCCTTCGCCTGAGCTATGGCACTAGTGCTGTCACGGTAGAGCAGGACCAGACCATCGAGGGAGGGTGCTACTCCGAGCTCGGTGATGAATTTTTTTCGCGACATCCGATGCTGCGATGGACTCTGCCTCACAAATAGAGTCTGCCATAGTATGTTGCTTGAAACTCTTCCAGCAGATGGCTCCACCATTTAGAGTAAAGATATAACCCAGCATGCTTTTGCTGTCATCATGGTCAGATCGAAAGCTGGAGTCTGTGAACCCCATAAGTTTCAGATCTGACTCGCCATAAACCAACCATTGGTCCTTAATATTTCTCAAATACTTAAGGATGATTTTAACCACCTTCCAGTGATTTTCTCCAGGATCAAATTGGTATCTACTCACTACTCCTAGTGAGTATGCCACATCTGACCTTGTATATGTCATGACGTACATGATAGATCTCACAGCCGAAGCATATGGGACTCTACTCATACGCTCTCTCTCTTCAGGAGTTGTCGGACAATCCTTCTTAGAGAAAAAAATTTCATAGCCTATCGATAGATAGCCCTTCTTGGAATTCTCCATGCTGAACCTCTTCAGCACAGTGTCTATATATGTGGACTGAGATAACTCAAGCATTCTTTTAGATCTATCCCTATAGATCTTCATCCCTAGGATATAGGATGCTTCACCCAAGTCCTTCATGGAAAACTGCGATGACAACCAAACTTTTATTCCCTGTAGTGTGGGGATGTTATTTTCGATTAAGAGAATGTCATCCATGTACAAGATAAGAAATACTACAACTGGACCATTTGTCCATTTATAGATGCAGGACTCTTCTCCATTCTTAACAAAGCAATACGTTTTGATCATCTTATCAAAATACATGTTCCAACTCCGAGAAACTTGCTTCAATCCATAAATGGATCTCTGAAGCTTGCATATCTTGGACTCATCTATGGATGTAAACCCCTCAGGTTATATCATATATACTTCTTCGATCAGCTCTCCATTCAGAAAAGCTGTCTTTACATCCATCTGTCAGATCTCATAATCCAGATGGGCAGCTATTGCAAGTATTATCTAAATGGATTTGAGCATTGCCATAGGAAAAAATATCTCGTCATAGTCAATACCATAATGTTGACGATACCCCTTGGCAATCAGATGGACTTTATAGGTCTCCACCTTTTCGTCTACACCCCTCTTTCTTTTGAAGACCCATTTACACCCAATGGGTTTAACCCCTTCAGGTGGGTCAACCAATGTCCATACATCATTGACCTTCATGGACTTCATTTTAGATTTCATAGCTTCAAGCTATTTTTCGAAATCAGATCTCTGCATTGCATCCATATAGGTGATCGGATCCTCATCATTCTCATCGAGTTCGATGGATCACCATCTCGGATCAAGAAACTATAGTATCTATCCGACTGACGTGATACTCTATCGGATCGTCTTAATGGTGCAGATACATTAGGCTCTGGATCTGATCTAATCAAATCTAACTCAGGTTTAGCTGTTGGTGACGGTCCTTCTACCTGTTGAGCTTCATCAAGTTCAACCTTAGAGGCAACGGTTCCTTCACCAAGAAATTTCTTTTCTAAAAAGGTTGCCTTAAGGCTGACGAACACCTTTTGTTCATCAGCATGGTAGAAAAAATATCCTTTGTCTCTTTGAGATACCCTATGAATGTGCATTTGTCAGACCTAGGTCTGAGTTCATTTATAACTAACCATTTGACATAGGTCGGGCACCCCCAGACCCTAAGGTGTGAAAGTGCTGGCTTACGCCCTGTCCATATCTCATATGGAGTCTTAATTACAGACTTACTTGGAACCCTATCTAATAGATAATAGGCTGATTCGAGTGCATATCCCCAGAAGGATATCGGTAAGCTGGCAAAACCCATCATGGATCGGACCATGTCAAACAGAGTCTGATTTCTCCTTTCAGACACACCATTATGCTGTGGTGTTCCTGGAGGAGTCCATTGAGAGAGAATCCCATTCTCTCCTAGGTACGTGAGAAACTCACTAGAAATGTATTCCCCTTCTCGATCAGATCAAAGAGTTTTAATACTCTTCCCAGTTTATTTTTCTACTTCACTTCGAAATCGTTTGAACATTTCAAATGAATCCGACTTATGTTTCATCAGATAGACATATCCATATCTAGATAGATCATCCATGAAAGTGATGAAGTAGAAATATCCACCTCTAGCACTTGTGCTCATGGGCTCGCATACATCAGTATGTACTAGGCCCAAGAGCTCAGTAGCTCTCTCATCTTTTTCAGTAAAAGGTGACTTAGCCATTTTACCAAGAAGACAGGATTCACAGGTTGGAAGTGATTCACAATCACTGACTTCGAGGATTCCCTCCTAAGTCAATCTGTTTATCCTGTTCTTGTTTATATGATCTAGCCTACAGTGTCATAAGTAGATATCTAATACACTATCTAATCTAGAGTGCTTGCCTGTTATCGGGCTTTATCTTTCTGGTCTGGACCTGCACTGATGTCCCAGCCTAAACTTGTACCTTCTTCACTTTTTTCTTCTTATTTTTCTTTCCTTTCTTAAAGGATCAAGAACCAGAAGACGAACCTCCCACTAAGTTCACCGACTCCTTGTGGAGTTGGTGATCCTTCTCAAATTTTGAAGCAACCCCAGTAACCCGTGGTAGTTTACTTCAGGCTTTGTCATTCTATAATGAGTGAGGAATGGGAGATAAGACTTGGGCAGCAAGTTCAGTATTGCATCTTTCCCATGTTGCTCATGCAAGAAAAAGTCGAGCTTGCTCAAATGCTCCATCAGCTCGATCATGTATAATACATGATCAGTGACAGAGGCATCATCCCGCATTTTGGCGTTGAAGATGGCACAACTAGTCTTGTGCCTCTCCACGTCATCGGGTGTGCAAAAGGCATTCTCCAACATTTGAAGCATGTCCTTTGGTTGAGTCGTCTCAAATCTGTGACTGAACTCATCACTCATGACAGCCAGCATGATGCAGCGCACCATGGTCCGATCACTGAGCTACTTCTGGTAAGTGTCTTTGACTATTCCACATGCATTGACAGCTGGCTCCTCAGGTGCAGGATCTGTTATCACATATAGGATCCGTTCATGCTCCAGGACTATCTTCAACTTTCGGTACAAGCTACCGAAGTTGGGTCCCACCAAATTATCATTGTCCAACAATGATCGGAGCGATAGGAAAGTGGCCATATTTGCATAAAGAAAAATCATAACCTAATTAATAATTGATTCATTAAACCTAAAGATTTAGACTTTAATCAAAAGATTTTTTCACTATTTTATTCGAATTGATAGCCTCTACCTCCAATTCGAGGAATTACCCTAATTCCTTAGTGGGTACTAGAATCCACTTAGACTGCGCACAAGCCTAACTTGGTTGGCTAACCCATGTACATCTAAGGGTAGGTTCATAACTAATTATTTATCTAAATAATTTTTAGTAATTTTAATTTTACCCCAGTCCCTAATCAGTAGGTTTTGGCCTCCACTGAAAAAGTCTGGCTAGGTCCAACTATTAACATGTCCATACTTGGCCCATCTAGCCAATGAATGATTAGGCCCAACTTGGTTGGCTAACCTAACCACTATTTAGAAGGATGCAGTCAAGAAATCATATTATGAATGATAATTCCATCAGCCGATAAGCACCAGGCCTTTGGGCCTCCAATGATTATCCAACTGATGGACCCATTATCATCCACTTAATGGAAGGCTATAATCTAGTTGTCACCATAACTATTTTATTTAAGGACCTAATAATTTTAGAAGATTTAATTTATTTAGAGGATGAGGTCAGATGAATCAGCTTATCATGATTCTTCCACTGGCTTCACCAAGTCAGCTTAAGGGAGATCATTAAAAGAGCTGGTCTAGGAGCACCTAAATCAGTCACATTGATTTTACCTAGCTGACATGAGTCAGCTAGAATAGTCAAGTGATCCAATCAAAATATAATTTCACCAAGAGGCCAGGTAAGTTCGATCGGTGGAAGGGTTTGCCAAAGCTTGTCTTAGACACCCTCAGAAATAGCCAGGTAAGCGGGCTCCCGATTAAAAACCACTGGTCTGATTTACCTTAGACATCAACTGATTTAAAGTTTTAATTTGATCAACCTAACAGTTCGTGCTAGATCGCTTAGCCAAGAATCAAGTCCATTTAGTTCTCGTTAAAGTCATGGACTTGACCAACTATAACTATTGTAATTGATTTAGAGAATCTTTGACCTAATCTAAGACAACAATTGATTAGATTTAGTCAATTCTCTAATTAAGTCCATCTTTAATTTAACCTTAGGTCTAACCCAATTAATAGACCTAATTCTGACTAACCCATTAACCTAATGTGTTATGGTTTGTCTTAGGTTCTTCAATTCACAATCCTAGAACCTAATCAAAAACAACTTCTTAATTCTCAATTAAGTTTTGGACTGAGAGTTGGGGTTCGACTTTTAAAAATAATTTTCATATTTGTAAAATAATTTTATAACATTGTTCACCAATCAAGTGCATGTTTGATTCATAATCAAGATGCAAATGAAATAAGCATGAAACTACTTTAATCTAATCTAAACAGGTTCATATAATTGAAATAATTTTAACTTAAACTATGCAAATTTTTAGACAAAAATATGATGGTCTTTATGCAGGTTATGATTAAAGATAGATCTACACGAACTAGGACAACCTTTACCCTGTAAGGGGTAAATCTTATAGCAAGATAACCTTGTAGTTCGTGATTGATCTAAAAATTTTAATTTTAGATTTAATAATCAGATTATAAATTAGATCTAATCTAAAAAATAATCTAAGCATGTATAAATAATCATGTAATAAACAACTTGGCTCTGATATCAATTATAGGAACCAGATCTAGGGTTTCAGGGTAGATCTTGAAACTTTTTCAAGATCATGCAGCGAAAGACTAAAATAAATCAAAATTTATTTTATAAAATTAAAAAAATCTCTAGTTTTAAGATTTTATTACATAATTATTATATAGTATTAAATTAAAAATTAAAACATATAGAGAATAAACTACATGTTGATCATATCAACATGTTTCTATGCTACATCTAATGTATGTAATAAACAATAGATCAGATCTATTATTTTGCAAGTTAGATATTCTAACCTTACTGATCCATACTTGAGGATGATGTTGCAAGCTGCACACCACATCCGACCTCTAAGAGTTGTCCACACGAGCCCATGAATCTCGATCAGAAGTCCTGCTCCAGAAAATCAGCACAGTATGCTAGTACTATGCTGATCCTTCTTCGATGGTTGATCAGATACCTCCTTCTTCTTGATTTAGACTCTTCTAAGGATGAGAAGTAGGAGGAGGAGTTTCAGATCTAAGACACTCTCAGAAAACTCAAGATAGAGGAAGGGAAGAGATGAACACAACAACACTAGAAGAAGATCCTCTTCTTCTTCTCTTTGCTCTCTCTAGACACCCTATATTGTGTCTATTATATCTCCACATCCCAACCTTATTTCTCTCTAATTTTTGGAAGCCCCAAAGGTCTCTCTTTTTTATATTTTTTTCAAAAATTTTATGAAGAAATTTATTTTATATAGAGAGATATGATAGAGTCCTTGTCTAGGTCAAATACCTAGTCAAGGTTTATCCAAACATAGCAAGATAAGGGGTGCACAACTCTTGGGCACCCCTCCTTCTTTTTGTGTGTGGACCAATAGCAAAGGGTACCTATTAAGTGCTGTAAAAGCCATAAAAAGCTCAAAAAAAATTTGGGTAAAATTGATGCAAAAAGAAAAGAGTTTTGGATTTCTAAAACTCTATCTCATAGAATTTGAAATCCAAACTTATTCCTACTTTGATTTGATTTACCACCATCTTCCATGTAAGAAAGATGAGAGAAAAATTTTTGGGCATGGTGAAGACCTAGGAGAGGATTTTTGTCACACAAAATAGGAGAGAATTGGCATGGAATAAGAGAGAGGGCGTGGGGGGCTTATGTGGCGCAATGTAGAATCCTAGTCTTACTAGGATTCTATCTTATGACTTGTTTTAATTTGGTTTCTCAAATCAAATCAAATCAAAATTAGACCAACCCAATTAAAATAGATCTTAACCTAATTAAGAATCTAATTTAATCAGATTAAATTAGATTTAAATCTATTTTAATTTTTTAATCAAATTAAAAATTAGGTTGACCCAAGTCCTAATTAAACTAGGACTAATTTTTCCTTGCACTTGGCTTATCCAATAAACTAATTGGACTTGATCCAATCAAGTTCAAACTAATTTAATTAAATCATATTCAATTAGACTTAATCTCAACCCATTATCTTAATCAAATTAATCAATTAGCAATCGAATTCTAATCAATCCTCTTGCAACACTTGCACTAGATTAAATGTCAATCATATTGATCATTTAACCCTAGAATGATTCTTAATCATTGATTAACCATCTGATCAGATCGTAAACTCTAATGTGGTTGACCTCATAGGTCTGAACTTAAGTCGGTAGCATAGAAATAAATTTTTATATCAATCAAAGTGACCATCTAGTAATTGTACCCGATGGTCCGGATAGGTCGAATGTGTAGAACAACATCCTTAGAACCCATGCGGATATAGTTTCATATAATTCATCCCATTGACCAAAATGATCATAGGATACCTCAGAGTTTAACTGTCAACTCTGATCAGGTTGTCCACATTGTATTTCAAAA
>NC_025995.2:40020801-40034902 GCF_000442705.2 Elaeis guineensis | reverse complement strand
ATGAAGCTTTCTATGATTCAATTGATGAATTAAAGAAACTAGGGGAAGAAAAAACAAAGAGCTGAAATTGAAAAATCAGTCCTTAGTGAAACAAGCTGAAATTCTTTCAATTGAAAAATTCACATTGATTCAAGAAAATCAAAACTTTAAGGATGAAATTAACAGGCTGAAATCTATAGTAGATAAGTTCACCTTAAGTTCAAACAAGCTAAATATGATCCTTGATAATCAGAAAGCTATATATGATAAGGCTGGACTTGGTTATAAACCCCTGAAGAAACAAAAATTTTTGAAGGATATTTATGCAAATTATTCAAGCAAAAAGCCTACAAATATTACTTGTTTTAAATGTGGAAGAATAGGACATAAATCATACACATGTCTTATTAACAAATATGCAAACACAAAGAAAATATGGGTTCCAAAAGGAACCATTCTGACTAACCTGAAAGGACCCAAGAAAGCTTGGGTACCTAAGACAGAAACTTGATCTGTGCTTGCAGGTGTGTCTAGCATCCCAAGAAGGAAACAGGAAATGGTATCTTGACAGCGGATGCTCGAGACACATGACTGGTGATGAATCACAATTCATCACGCTTGATGCTAAGGATGGAGGGATGGTCACCTTTGGAGATAATGGCAAAGGAAAGATCATCGGGATAGGTAACATTGGTATCACTCCCTCCAAATACATTGAGAATGTTTTACTTGTTAAAGGTTTAAAGCATAACTTACTTAGCATTAGTCAATTCTGTGATAAAGGGTATAAAGTAAGTTTTGAATCATCTGTATGCATTGTGACGAGTCCTATTAACGATGGCATTAAATTTATAGGACATAGGCATGGCAATGTTTATATGGTAGACTTGAATGATTTAACTAAATTAGACATGCAATGCCTAGTTTCCTTAAATGCTAAAATAAATGAGACTAGTTGGCTGTGGCATCGTAGACTTGCACATATTAGCATGCATTCTCTTTCAAAATTAATCAAAAAGGATTTAGTTCTCGGTTTGCCAAAATTGAATTTTGAAAAGGATAGAATTTGTGATGCATGCCAATTAGGTAAACAAACTAGAGTATCATTTAAATCCAAAAATACTATTTCAACTTCTAGACCTTTAGAGCTCTTACATATGGATTTATTTGGACCAACTAAAACCACTAGTCTAGGAGGAAAACGATATGGATTGTATTAATTGATGATTACTCTCGTTTTACTTGGATTTTCTTTTTAGCTCACAAAAATGAAACTTTTCAAATTTTCACGAAATTTCATCGAAAAGTCACTAATGAAAAAGGGTTTTCAATTCAAAATATTAGAAGTGATCATGGAACAGAATTTGAAAATCATGACTTTGAAAATTTTTGTGATGAAAATGGAATTGGCCACAACTTCTCTGCTCCTAGGACACCCCAACAGAATGGGGTAGTTGAAAGGAAGAATAGAACCTTAGAAGAAATGGCCCGTACCATGCTCTGTGAAAGCAACCTTCCAAAATATTTTTGGGCGGAAGCTATTAACACAGCATGTTACATTTTAAATCGTGCTTTAATAAGACAATTTTTAAAGAAAACCCCCTATGAACTTTGGAAAGGAAGAAAACCAAATATTGCCTATTTTCATGTTTTTGGTTGCCGATGTTTTGTATTAAATAATGGCAAAGAAAAACTTGGTAAATTTGATGCAAAATCAGATGAAGCAATCCTTCTAGGTTACTCCTCCACTAGTAAAGCATTTAGAGTGTTCAACAAAAGAACCTTAGTAGTTGAGGAGTCCATACATGTTGTCTTTGATGAATCTAACGATCTTCCTTCAAGGAAGAATGAGGGTGTTGATGATGCAGATCCACTAATAGAAGGTATGAAGGAGATCACTCTAAAAGATTCAGCAACTCCAGAAGACAAGGATCAAGAAGATGAACAAAATGAGAAAGGTGAAGAAATTCAAGAACAACCTCAAGGTACAAATGACTTACCCAAGGAATGGAGGTATGTTCACAACCACCCTAAGGAATTAATTATCGGTGATCCTATGCATGGGGTAAAAACACGTTCTTCACTTAGAGATGTACTTAATCATTGTGCTTTTGTATCTCAACTTGAACCTAAAACTTTTGAAGAAGCTGAAAATGATCATAACTGGATTAATGCTATGCAAGAAGAACTCAGTCAATTTGAAAGAAATAATGTTTGGACCTTAGTGAAAAGACCTAAAGATTATTCAATAATTGGCACAAAATGGGTCTTTAGAAACAAATTAGATGAGCATGGAAATGTAATTAGAAATAAAGCAAGACTGGTTGCTAAGGGATATAATCAAGAAGAAGGAATTGATTTTGATGAAACCTTTGCACCTGTTGCTAGATTAGAAGCCATTAGACTTCTACTTGCTTATGCTTGCTTTATGAAATTCAAACTATTTCAAATGGATGTTAAAAGTGCATTTTTAAATGGATATATTTCTGAAGAAGTATATGTAGAACAACCCCCTGGATTTGAAAATCATGCTTTTCCCAATCATGTCTTTAGATTAAATAAAGCTTTATATGGTCTAAAACAAGCACCTAGAGCATGGTATGAAAGGCTAAGCAAATTTCTACTAAATAATGGTTTCTCAAGAGGCAATGTAGACACAACCCTATTTATTAGAAGAAACCAAAATGATATGCTAATTATACAAATTTATGTTGATGACATAATTTTTGGGTCTACTAATGAATCCCTTTGTCAAGACTTTGCTAAGCTTATGCAGGGAGAGTTCGAGATGAGCATGATGGGAGAACTCACTTTCTTTCTCGGACTCCAAATCAAACAATCAAAAGAGGGAATCTCCATCACCCAAAGCAAGTACACCAAGGAACTACTCAAAAGATTTGGAATGGAGAACTGCAAACCTATTGGCACACCAATGAGTCCCTCAAGTAAGCTTGACAAGGATGATGAAGGTAAAAGCATAGACTTAAAATACTATAGAGGTATGATTGGCTCATTATTATATTTAACTGCAAGTAGGCCTGATATCATGTTTAGTGTTTGCTTATGTGCAAGATATCAATCTAATCCTAAGGAATCTCATTTGAATGCTGTTAAAAGAATCCTTAGATACTTAAATGGTACACAAACTATAGGGTTATGGTACTCTAAGGACTCACAAATTAATTTGTTAGGATATTCTGATGCTGATTTTGCTGGATGTAAATTAGATAGAAAAAGCACAAGTGGAACTTGCCAATTTCTTGGAGTTAACCTAATCTCATGGTTTAGCAAAAACAAAATTCGGTGGCACTGTCTACGGCTGAGGCCGAATACATTGCAGCCGGAAGTTGTTGTGCTCAAATCTTGTGGATTAAGCAACAACTCGAAGATTTTGGAATCAAACTTAATGAAACACCAATAAAATGTGATAATACAAGTGCTATAAATCTATCTAAAAATCCAATACAACACTCAAGATCTAAACATATTGAGATAAGACATCATTTCATAAGAGAACATGTTCAAAACAAAAATATAATTCTTGAATATGTTTGCACTGAAAATCAATTAGCCGATATCTTTACAAAGGCCCTTAGTGAGGATAGATTCTGTGAAATTAGGAGAAATCTAGGAATTCTAGATCCATTTGCCTAAACTTCTCTTAATTATTATCAAATATTCTTAGAGCTCAATTTCCAACAACTATCCTGGTTCCAAAAGCTCAGTTTTATCACTCTAAAAACTTATCATTGAGCAAAATTCTTTCTCCCAAAATTTTGAATTTTTCTGGAATTTATTTGCATTTTTCCTGATTTTCTGAACTTCATGAGTCGACCCCCATGAGTCGACTCAATGGCAAACTTGTAAATCCCACCAACTTCCATCGGGTTCATTGTTTTTAAAACGGGAAACCTTGTTTATGAGACGACTCATCTTCTCGTCGTCTTCCTTCCGAAAGCCGTCCTCTCCAACTCTTTTTGCTCCAAATCCAAGGATCAATTCTGAGGCAATTCTCCCTCCTCCTCTCCACCAAAAATCGCCTCCTTGAAAAGGATTTTTCTGTGCTTTCTCGCAGTGTTAGGCGCGGGTGGAACGTGCCCTAGAACTTCACCGTTCATTCAAAATCCACTTCTTTTCTCCACCAAAATTCTTCTTTACTCTTTTGTGATCCCTCCTCCACTGAATTCAAGTCTTCTTGTCTGGATATGGCTCCAAAGATAAAACTTCCCCAAAGAAGGAAATCAATCCGAGAGCCTGAGGAAATTGTCCGAAAGAAAAGGCATGCTCAGTCTTCCACTGTTCCCAATCCAGTTTCAGTACCTGCTCAAGGTCCCTCTCAACCCTCCATAAGCCCCAGTGTAAATCTTCTTTCTGATAGAAAAGTAGAAACCGGGAAAAATATAGATTTTCGGTTCTTTGAGAAAGAAGGCTTTACTTTTGCTACCAAGATCAAAAATCAAGGATGGGAACTTTATTGCTCTCTTAAGGAAGTCACCTATGTTGATCTAGTCAGAGAGTTCTACCAGAACCTAAATTATGGAAACGGGTCTGTGACTTCAACTGTAAAGGAGATTGACATCTGTTTGGATTCTAGGATATTGGGAGAGATACTTCAGTTGCCTAGTGAAGGATACTCATATATGGAACTCCCAATTAAAGAAGAAGGGATCAGAATTATCTTAGGAGAAGATTTTTAGGAAGTTTAAACAAATTGGAAGCAAAGCTACTGTCCATTGAGATGAGGGTCCTGCATCAGATTGTGACAAAACTATTCTTTCCTAGGAGTGGTAGACATGACTTACTATCTGGCAGAGATGTATGTGTCATGTTTCATATCATCACTCAGACCCCCCTAAACCTCCCTACACTTATGATAGAGGCCATGAGAGAAACTTTGAACAGATCCAAGGCACACTTGCCTTATGGTATGGCCCTTACTAGAGTTTTTAGGAGGTTTGGAGTTAGCTGTGAGGGGGAGACACCTACCAAGCTCTCACATGTGGACACTTTCAACCAACACAGCCTACACCGAATGGGAATTACAAAGACTGTTGGTGGTTGGATCAAGGGCTCTGAAGAAAGAGCTGAGGAGAGAGCTGAGGAAAGAGCTGAAGACAGAACTGAAGGCAGAGTAGAAGAAGAAGGTCCATCTTCTCCTGTACATGATTTCAGGGCAGCTTCACCAGATACCCAGTTCATTCATGATACTGAGGCTGGCCCTTCTGAGTTTACTAGGATGCCCACACCAGTGTATCAGCCAGAGAGCAGAGCACCTCATTCAGAGTTCAGACTGGCTGACGATCAGATCGAGCATATATCTCAGCGTGTGGCTTCTTTGTTGTCTAGCCAGTGGAGTAGTACTTCTTTTGCACCTGGAGCTACTTCTTCTGATCAGACCATTACTCCCCACATCTCCACTATATTTCAGATGATTTCAGATCAGTCCGTCAGGATACAGCAGCTTGAGGATACAGTCTGGAGACTTACTGGCAGAGTTCTTGACTTGCAGGGGCAAGTCCTTGCATTGGCCCATCCCCAGCCACAGGAGTCTACCATTGAGGTCACAGACCTCACTGCAGAGGCTGGAAGGCTCAGAGGAGCATTAGAAGGTGGATATGAGCTACTGAGGAAAAGATCAGAGGATCGAGTGAGCATGCTACCACCCAGTTCACTGCTCTACTTCAATCTGTTTCCAGAGCACTGAACGTCCTTGATTCTATCAGACTCATGGTATCAGCCCTAGCATCTCAGCATTCTCAGCCACCTAGTTCATCTCGTTCTCCTGCTCGTGCCATCACCTCCACTCGTGGCAGAGGCAGAGGGGTAGAGGACGCACTTCTGATCCATCATCTCCTCACCCTATATCTGATGACTCTGATCATTGACTTATCTAGATCTTAGGAGTTAGTATCTTGTTCTAGGATCTATACCTTGGGGCCATGTATTGACATTTAGCTGGTTGAATTTTATGAAACAATTATGATATTAATGGAATCATCTTTTACCTATATTTCTACCTCTTTGTAATGATTATATTTTGGTTATATTTCAATCTCCGATACATCTGTTGAAATATTATCTTCTCCTTATTGTTGTTTGCTATTAATAATTGCTATATTAAGGGGGAGCAAACATCTGTGAAAAACTCTAAAGAGGAAGAAATTAAAGAATATTTTCAGAAAAGGAAAAGAAAGAGTTAACTATGTTTGATGATGTCAAAAAGGGGGAGAAATTAAAATTAAACAAAAATTGAAATTAGACAAAAAGCAAAACCCTAAATTATGAGAAAAAGGGGGAGAAATTAAATTAAAACAAATATTGAAGAAATTAAACAAATATTGGAGAAATTAGACAAAAACAAGGATTGAAAGATTAAACAAAACTTTGAGAAATTTTGGTATCGAAATTTGGTATCAGACAGAGAAATTTGGTATCAGACAGAACTTTAATCCATCAAAAGCAAAATCATGAGTACAATGCAAATAAGTATTTTTTATATATATGCTCTGATATTCAAACTTGCTTTTGAAATTTTACTCACCTTGAGACATCAATAAGAAATTTATTTTACTCTGATACATCCTACAATTTCTTTCAACTTGATCTGATACATGATAACATTTGATCCGATACAGTGTGAAGGTTTCTCTAAAATATCATAACATTTGCTCGATACTGTATGAAATTTTCTCTGATACATTAAAAATTTTCTTGCTCTGATACATTATAAAATCTTTTCTGATATCATTGTAAAAATTATTTTTGCTCCGATACATAGAAAAAGTTATTTATCTTCTCTTGCTCTGAAATATCTTGAACTCAAAATGATCTAATACCCTTTTCAAATCTTTAAGAAAATGGACAAACTATTTTTGCATTTATATTTCATGCCAAAAGAATCATACTCTTTTCAAGCATATACACCCATAATGGATTCTTTTGAAATTAATGCATTAACATAAATATTTTTGTTCATATGTTTTGTCATCATCAAAAAGGGGGAGATTGTTGCTCCTAGATTGATTTTGATGATTACAAAGCAGATTGAAGGGATACAAACAATTGAAAAATCCTTATGCTCTTCAAGGGCAAAATTATAATTTCACTAAAATCCTGATTTGATAGTACCATTTGGTAGAATAAATGATTTGAAATCTATTGGTGAAAATTTCATTGTGTTTGGACTTATATTTTTGAAGTTATGAAGGTTTGAAGTGCATGAGTCGACTCATGAGTCAACTCATGGCACTATGAGCTGAATGGCACACAAAAAATTCCCATGGCACGCTGGATTTTTGGCTTGGCACGACCTGTGAGTCGACTCATGAGTCGACCCACAAGGCATGAGTCGACTCATGAGTCGACCTCTGCTGATTTGGGCCAAAAAATTCAGAAATCCAAGTTTCTGGTCTTTGCAACAGAAGTCGACTCATGAGTCGACTCCTGATGCATGAGTCGACTCATGAGTCAACCCCTGCGACGGGAAATGTCAGCAACGGCTATTTTTTTGCCCGTTTTAATTGCCATTTATGCTTCCTAAAAATCCTCTAACGGCTCTTTATCTGCCTAAATTGTTTTCTCTTGCTACTAATGCCATAAAATGCTTAAAATGGTGAAAGGAAATTGCAGATTAAATAGCAGATCAAATTGCAAAGAAAAAGTGTGAAAATCGGGAGATCAAACGTGAGATCAAAAGAGAAGAGAGGATCCTAAATCTGAGATCAACGAAATATTCAAGAAGAAGAGAGAGGATCCACAATATTCAAGAGAGTTTGTGAAAAAGAAAAGCAAGAGCATTCAAAGAGAGAATCTTTCAAGTCGATTGTTTTCAACCTTGATCTAGAGATCGTTCAAAGCTTTCAAGAGATCTTCAATCAACAATCAACCTCTTCTCAAGGTTCAACCGTTCATTCATCTTGAGAAAATCTGAAAAAGGGGTTCTTCATTTGAGTAAAGCTTTTATTGTTATATTTGCTCATTTAAGGAGCTGTTATTGTATTCATCTGTGCTCTAAATATTCTTACTCTTTGTGAGTTTTTGCTCTTGTTTTTGGAGGATTTTCCAAAACAAGGAAAGGTTGATCCGAACCTGAAATCGGAGTGTTTTGGGTTTGCTTGTACCCGGGAAATAAGTGTTCTAGCTTGGGATAGCTAGGGTCGGAGTTTCCGACGTCTTGTATTCTAGCTTGGGATAGCTAGTGTCGGAGTTTCCGACGTTTTGTATTCGGGTTGAATACAAAGGATAGTGGATTAAAATTCCCAAGTGGGATCTTGGGGAGTGGACATAGGTGCAAGGTTAGCACCGAACCACTATAAATCCTTGTGTTTGTGGTGTGCTTTATCGCTTTATCTTATTTCTTTATTATATCCTTGCAATACTGCTTTAGTTAATTAATATTGATTTAAAGCCATTGTTTTGTTCTTCATAAGTTATCTGTTGGGCTTAAAATTTTTAGAAACCCAATTCACCCCCCCTCTTGGGTTGCATAGCTGGGCAACACTCTTTAAACTTGGCTTGACATAGTCATAACAATTATGACTAACCTAGTGGCATGGATCAGCTCGAATTGTTAGCCACCTCAAATCAGAACTGGGTCGACACATATGGCCAGGTAAGTGAGACCGGTGGGAGGGATATGCCATTAACTCGACAAGAACACATTCGAGTCGAGTAGCTCCCAATTAAAAACCGTCGGTCGTATCTATCAAACTTACCTTAGATACCAAATTATCGAACTAGAATTAATTGAGTTAGTCTACAATCCAGGCTCTAACCACTGAGCCAAATTAGGTCTTAACTTGATCGAGTCACATCTAAATGTGATTCGACCTTGACCCAGACTTAATCCTATTAGGCTGGTCAATTATTAGCTTTCATGATCCCACCTAACTAACTCTTGATTCGTTTGATCAACCGCTAGACCTAATTGAGCTACCCAAGCCCGAACCCAATCTTATGAAAATATCTTAGATCTGAAATTCTCAATTTTAGACCTAACTTAATTTCATAAGCTCAATACATTAATTAAGTTTGGGTTCATAAACAAAGCATGTAAAATGAATCCTAGGGTTTCAAGATCTAGAGTTTTGTAGAAAAGTAAGTTTTGATTTCTGATTAAGAATGAACGCGCGGCACCCCTACACGTCATATGAACACCCCATTGAATGGGAAGAGGGGTCTTAAAATTCTACTTTATTCTTATGATCGGACGGCCATGAGGAACACCTTAATCAGAAATATAAATTTTAACTACAAAACTAGTTAAATCTAAATTAACATATCGCATATACAATTTAAGATCTAACTAATACATACTTTGCATACATCTCATGTATCAAAAATCAATCTAATTAACATGCTTTCAGATCTGATACATCACATGTAATATTTAAAAAATAGAATTTAAATTGAACTATTTAAAATAAAAACTATTCTAGATAAGTTACTAGAACAATTCTACAACTAGTCTAGACATGCAACAGATCAATTTTATGAAATAATTAAAATTTTATTTTCTATTTTTTGATCTAATTATAACAATTATAACATCAAAAATAGAGAATAAATTATATTTAATTCATATTTTAATCTTATTAAATATAAAACTTAAGACTATTCATGGATTCAATTAATCCTAGTCTAGTTATGCATCTCATGCATGTTAGATCTTCTTAGATTTAATTTTAAATATTTTAATTTCAGATCATATCACATCTGATATGATATCTAAAATTATTTAATATCAGATAGATTAAAATTAAAATTAGATCTAAAATAGATCTGAAATAGAGCCAACAACCTGGCTCTGATACCACTTGAAGGGAAAAACCGCCTTTTTCCTGTGTAGGATCTTCCAGATTTTATCAAATCTGAGGTGGAATAAATTTTATATTTTTATTCTATACTATTTTAGATCTAATATCTATTAGATCTAATTTTATTATCTAATATTTAAAATCTAAAATTAAATCTAAAAATATGACAAATATAGATATACCTTAAGGGTAATCTAATTACCCTGTAGATGATCGCAGCACTGCCTGAGGTTCTGATGTAGCCACGCAAGTGCCTGGCCTCTATCAGTATCCACTCAGGTAGGATCTAGAATATCTTCTCCTCATGATTCTATGCTCCAAAAATTAGATCAATATCTGATTTGAAAGTACTTTAGAACTCCTTCTGAAGTTGGAGCAGCAGCCTGTCGAAGATGTCCTGCAACCTTCTGTTTCAGGCATCACCACGCCTTGTACCTTTGCCAGATGAATGTCAAACTTCTTGGACGTGAAGAGGGGATAAAGGAGAATAGGGAAGACATGGAGAAGAGAGGAGGAAGCAGCAGCTAATAGGTTTTTTGCATAAACAAGTTCTATCTCGAAACCCTAGGTGCAGCAGGGTTTATATAATTTCTGTATGCTGCGCAGTGCCACATCATTCAACCAATCAAAAAATTCCAATAAAATTTGGAAAAATTTTGATTGGTGGAGTGATATCATCTGATCATATCAGATAATAACCCCACCTTATCTCCAAAAGGTGGCACCAACATTGGATAAGCACAAATAGAGTGGTGCCAAAGAGTCCAAGTTTATCAGGACTCTTTGGTTCTTATCCATTTGGGGCGCCCACTTAAATCCAATTGGGCTCATGCCATAATATGATTATGGCACCCAATTTGATTAGGATTAGGCATATGGATACTCCACAAAAATCTTTCAATAAGTCCTCTTCAGTTTAAGACCCATATGTCAACTTTTGACAGATGTCCTAAAATGAAATTGGCAGGTGCTAGAAATTAGCAGGTGTTATCTTAAATTCATCTCATGAATTAAGACAAACCTTTTTTGAGCTGGACAAGCTTTAATTAGACTGAGAGAAACCTTCCTAAGATTTTCTGGATGAGCCAGATCACATTTGGCTCAGTAGAGACAGAAAAGATTACACGAGGAGAAAGTTAGGCTCAATCGAGTACTAGCATGATTTTCTTGAACCTAATTGGATCTTATCCAAATCAATTGGAGTAGTCCAATTGATGACATCCAAACCCTAACCTTTATTTGTGTGATTCAGTTAGGTTCAATTCTGTATGATAATGAGATATGTCGTGATCTCATCATTGACATCATTGAAACTCCTTTCGATAGATCAAAACTCTTCTGATTCAGACAATTAAAATGATCGATCATCAAAATCATTCTAATTGCTCTCAAAATCCATCAGTGATACCTAGCAGTATATGGTGGCAACCCATTAGAATTGAAGACGAACCTCTTGGTGCAGCTACCTGTGTGATTGAGTTTCTCTATCATGAGTCCCAACTAAATTAGGGTTAAGGTGAACTCGTCAAACCCAACATCAATCATATGAATTAATCGATCGATCCGAGTCCGATGTGAAATCCCAATGGAAAACTCTTTTCCATTATTTCACTCTGCCATGGCCATGGGCTTAAGGACTCAATCTTTCGATCATCATAGGACTACTCCTCTCATCTACCGAGGTTGATAGATCTCATCTTGGTGCGATCTAGTTCCTACAATGGATATGCTACAGCCAACATACACCTCAAAATTTTGAATGGCTAGGAGATCGAGTTATGGTGTAGTCAAATCATAACACACTCAAGGTGAACCGTCGATGCACCTCAGGTCAAAGAACTAGACACACAACTGCAGCATCGAGCTAGTCATCAACGAGAAGGTAGACTTCCTTATGACTGCTCGAGGTGGTCACGCTCAGTACTCTCATTCTCAATGAATACCTGTACTCTCACTTCAGTGTCTCCACACTATAGACTCAAGACTCATCTACCTTAAGAAAGCGATCGTACACCAACCTTCCGGATCGATCACCATCCTCGTGATGATCCTATGGTTAGGAGCAGTTTATGAGTTAGTTATGTAAATTCATGCCTTAAATTTTTAACTCTTGAAAATATGAATTAACATTCTCACTAACTCAAAGGATGTATCACAGACACTATGTACATAATGTGATAGAAGAATAACCCTTTTATTCATTTATAGTCAAAATTATAATTTTGCCATTAGATTTGTACAGAAATGTGTCAACCGATTTGGCATCTAGGGCACACATCTAACAGTCAAGACTGCCTTCCTCAATGAAAATCTTGAGGAAGAAGTCTATATAACTAGTCAGAGAGATTTGTCTCTAGTGAGAGTGCAAATCAGGTATGCAAGCTGAATAAATCTATTTATGGATTAAAGCAAGCATCTAAAAGCTGAAACATCCGTTTTGATGAGACAGTCAAATCATTCGGCTTCATCAAAAATGTAGATGAATCTTGTATATATAAGAAGACTAGTGGGAGTGCTATTGTCTTCTTGGTCTTATATATGATGACATACTGCTCATTGGGAATGAGGTCTTGATGTTGCAATCGATCAAGACTTGGCTATCACAAAAGTTTTCCATGAAAGACTTGGGTGAAGCATCCTATATACTTGGTATAAAGATCTATAGGGATAGATCAAAAAGGATGCTAGGCTTGTCCCAGTCTAGCTACATTGACCTTGTGTTGAAGAGGTTTAACATAGAAAGAAGTAAAAGAGGTTACTTACCCATAGGTCATGGCATACAACTCTCTAAGAAGATGTCTCCTAAGACACCTGAAGAGAGAAATAGAATGAGTTTTATTCCTTATGCCTCGGTTATAGGATCGATTTTGTATGCTATGTTATATACCAGGCCTGATGTGGCTTATGTCTTGGACATTGTAAGCAGATTTCAGACTGATCCTGAGAAGGATCTTTGAAAAGTTGTGGAAAACATACTCAAGCACTTGGGAAGGACAAGAGATATTTTTCTAATCTATGGTGGATCTGATTTAAAACTAGAAGGGTATACTGATTCTAGTTTTCAATATGATCTGGATGATAGTAAATCTATATCTAGGTATGTATTCACTCTGTATGGTGGTGCAGTAAGTTGGAAAAGTTTCAAACAACAAACTGTTACTGACTCGATCACAGAGGCTGAGTATATTGCTACTAGTGAGGCTGCTAAGGAGGCCGTCTGAATGAAAAAATTTATCACAAAATTGAGTGTAGTTTTAGGAATCGAACAACCAGTGTCCCTTTATTGTGATAATACTGGGACAGTTGCTTAAGCCAAAGAACCAAGGTCTCATCATAAATCCAAGCACATCCTAAGATGGTTCCACCTCGTTTGGGAGATAGTCGAAAGATGCGATGTGATCATGGAGTGAGTTGACACCAAGAACAATATAGTGGACCCATTCACTAAGGCCTTGTCAATGCAGTAATTTGACTGCCTCCTTGATAGCATGTGTATCAAGTATAGGAGTGATCGGCTTTAATGCAAGTAGAAGATTGAAAGAATAATGTCCTATAAATCAATCACATATAGAATGCGATAGGGTGTTTATTATAATTTATCTTCCAGACTCATGTAATTGATATTTATATTATTAATAAAATATATATTTTTGATTCATTATATGCTGCATCTTATTATTTTTAAGATTATAATGAACCCCATAGGTACGGGCAATGGTTTTAGGACCGTGATGAGATTATGTCAGTGAGATCTAAATTCTTGATAGCTATGACCTAAAATATTTCTAATCATTGGTTCATTGAGTTAAAGATCAATGATACCGGTAAGATTGGCATGTCCTATGTATGCTCAGAAATGAGGGTGGTTGATCTTACAATCACTTATGTGGTGACACTAATACAAGGATATGAATACTCATTAGAGAATGAGTTCACTGAATAAACCTATGAGAGAATATCAGATGGAGTCTTATTTACATGTCAACTGATATTCTTTAGTGAGAGTTGTGTAAGTGATCCTTTGACCTGAGATCACTATAGTACTTTGTGTACATGGATCCATATTTTGGTTCACTTCCTAACTTAGTTCTTTGATCCTTGTATGGGTATTCTGGATGTGGTGAAGTGTGCATGAAGATTGTGAGTGATCAATAAGAGATCAGTCACTCTTAATAAGGAGAGCGAGCATCCTATGTGATCTCATAGATCGATGATTCTGAAAGTCTTGGTCAAAGCAGGATGATAATTAGAAAAAAAATTTTAATATATCATTAACTGAATCATCACCTTCAGATTGAGATACATAA
>NC_025995.2:40004262-40020701 GCF_000442705.2 Elaeis guineensis | reverse complement strand
TCGATCAGATCAGGACTTCGAGTAGATTTTTTGTAAAGGTTAGACGTATGTGCGGCTGCGAACAACCAGCAAGGATCTCCTTCACCATGTCTCTCAGTAGCGGTGATCATCAATTTGTGCAAAGGTATCGAATTCTGAACTCAAATTAGAAGTAGATGTGATCACTGCTCACATGCATGCATGCTGATTTTATCTTCAGTATTGTTTAGATTTTATATGTAACATATCATGTCATAGATCCTAAAGTAGGTTGATTTGATGATTAGATCATATGCATATTAGATTAATTTGATTAATCTAATTATCTTTCACTATAATTTATTTAAAAAATTTTTAAAATACATACATGAAATCGCCTACGTTCTCCAACAGTAGCCTTGCTGTGAATAGCCAATGACACCGCAGGTCAAAGGATCACTCACACCACTGCAGTATCGAAAAGACCACTGATGAGTGAGTAGACATCCAAGTAGTTTCTCATGTTGGTCACATTCAGTGCAAGTTATTCTCTAACAACCATCCATACCCTTATCCCAGTGTCCCTCCACTATAGACTCAAGACTCATCTGTCTACAAAGGAGGTGAACTATGCATCGATCTTGAATAGATTGATTACTGTCCTCCATGATGATCCTTTGATCTGGAGCATTTAGAAATTAACCATTAATGTAGGTTTCAAATTCTCAACACTTTGAGAATATATAAAAAATCATCTTTGTTAATTTTTAAGATAAATCATGGACACATAAACATGATTGAAATGAAAGTCTTTTATTGATAAAAATATTACAAGTATAAGATTAAGCATTGGAATTACAAAATGTGTCAGCCAATAATTAGCTTCTACGATACAAATCTAATAAATTCTCACTTGACCTAAAGTCAATTGGCCATATACCTAAGACCCATCTTCTCAAGGTGAGTTTCAGTCTCTGCTAGCTGAGAGGCTTGGTCAGCAGGTCTGTCACGTTTTGCATAAAGTCGACTCTCTACACCTTGATGAATTTCTTCTCGAGATATTCGCGTATGATGTAAAATCGCCGCTCTATATGTTTAGACTTCTGGTGAGACCTGGGCTTCTTAGTAAGAGCTATGGTGCTGTTGTTGTCGTAGTGCAGTGCAATGACATCTGATGGCATCACATCCAGCTCTACAACAAACTTCTTGAATCAAAAAGCTTCCTTACCAGCTTTAGAGACGATGATGTACTCGACTTTTATGATCAAATTTGTAATGATCGACTGCTTGAAACTCTTCCAACTAACCACACTACTATTATGCAAGAAAATACACTCTGATGTAGGCTTTTTATCATCGACATCAGTCATGAAGTCTAAATCGATGTATCCCTCAACTTTCAGCTTCGATCTTCCACCAAAAACCAACAACAAATTCTTAGTCCTTCTTAGATACTTAAGGATGTTTTTAATAACAATCCAATGTTCTTCACCTGGATTCGCTTAATATTTGCTTGTGACATTCACAGCAAGGGCTATATCAGGTCGTGTATATAACATAGCGTACACGTGCCTCTCTATTATCGAAGCATAAAGGATCTTGCTCATGTGCTGGATCTCCTCAGGTGTGTCGGGACACATCTTCTTGGAGAGATGAATGCCATGTCTAAAGGGCAAAAGACTCTTCTTGGAGTTTTTCATGCTGAATCTCTTCAGCACCTCCTCTATGTACATTCACTGTGAGAGTCCTATCATCCTCTTAGATCTATCTCTATAGTCCTTTATACCAAGAATGTTGGAAGCTTTTCTTGGTATTTTATGACAAACTCTTTTGACTGTTGGGAAATATGTCCTAAAGCCAATCATCTAAGTGGTAGATGATTGAAATTAGTATATGAATTATCTAATAATAATAGTTATTTGACAGGTTCATCATAAAAGTTCTATCTTCCTTAAATAAACTACTAAATTATGATGAAATCCTTAGAACCATAATCAATCGATAAAAGAGAATTTATCGGATGGTTCTTAAATTGTTCACGATCAAATGATAAGTTATTAACAAGGATGATAACTTATCAAGTGTAGGTCACTGTATGCCATATGCGTTGGTTGTCCTCGTAATCAAGTGGTGTGGAGATACTGATATGGCATTCAGATGAGATGTAGGAGTACATCTGTATTGAACATGACCAATATAACACTCTACTGTCAAGAGTAGTTAGCTAAGGCCAATGGATATAAGTATCCCTCCGACCTGAGATCACCACGGTGACTTGCAAGCAACTCACTGTGCTTTGGTGTCGGACTACCTGTATTTTTAATATAGGTTCGAAAGATTTTTTGATACAATCAAGTACTTATGAAGTCGGTGTGTGAGTTAAGATGGGATTGATCACTCCTGATTAACTTCAGGAAGAGAATATCTCGCTGTGTTTCAATTTAGCAAAACCTAGGCCTGGGTAATCATCGTAAGGAGTCACGAGATTTGTAAAATTTTGAGACACAATAGAGATGACTTATATAAGTGTTGACAGCATACTCGAAGTCTTCTTGAGTATTATTGATCAAAAGGATGAATTATACGATAATCATGGGTCAGAATTCTTAGAATATTGCTTTGCATACATTCGACCTATCTAGACATCGGGAACTATTGCTAGATGGTTACTTCGACTGGTATAAAAATTAGTTTCTATGCTACCGACTTAGGTTCAAACCTATAGAGTCATAGACATAAGAGGTTGTAACCTAATCAGATGGTTAATCAACGATTGAGAATCGTTCTAAGGTTAAACGATCAATGTGATTGATGTTTGACCTAATGCAAGTGTTGCAGGAGAATCGATTAGCAATTGGATTGCTAATTGGCTCAATCTGATTGAGCAATTAGGCTGAGATCAAGTCTAATTAAATTTAATTCAATTAGAATTAGTTTGAATTTAATTAGATTAAGTCTAATTGATTTATTGGATAAGCCAGTTGCAAGGGAGAAAAGTCTCTGTTCGACTAGGACTTATATGCACCTAATTCCTAATTAAGTTAGGATTTAAATTAGAATTAAATATAGTTTAATCTGATTTAATTGGACTCCTAGTTGAACTAGGATCATCATTAATTATGTTGCAATTAATTTGGATTGGGTTCAAAGAACTTGACCTAGTCTACATAAGAATCCTAGTTAGACTAAGACTCTATCTTCTCCCTTGCACCACCTAAGAAAACCTAAGCCCACACCACTAATTTATTTTCAGATAATTTTTATGAGATATCCACATCTAAGGAATGTAATCTCACATCACTTATTCTAGAGATTTGAAATAGATTTGATTTGATTTAATATGAAAAGTAATTTGGTTAATTATGGAAAGTGGTTTAGGTTTATCTCCTTTGTTTGAAAGAGTCCCTCTTCAGAAGGACTCTTCCCTCCTCTCATGTGCCAACTTCCTCCATCCTTATCCCTTCTTTTTGTCACTTCTTTTGAGGTTATTTTCATGCTCTCCACAAAATAGATAAGGCAAGGGGTGTCCAAGAGTTGGATGCCCCATGGACTACTTGTTGATTAGGTCTTTTGACCTAATCTGCCATATATAAAGTTGCCGCCCCATATGAGATGAAATAGGCAGTCAAAAATTGGTGAAAAAAAAAAAAACCAAAGGAAAAAGAGGATGGCATTGGTGGTTTGAGGTGCCAATATCCATGGAGGAGAGTCCTCTATCAAGAGATCAAAAGTTGATGTCTTGTAGAGAAAAAAAGGTAAGAGAAAAGATTGTCTTCTCTCATTGTTTTTCTTTCATATTATTCTCTCTTTGTTTTTTGTGTTTTTTATGTGATAAAATTTGAGAGAGAAAGAGGATGGAATGGGTGATTTGAGGCATCAAATTCCTTGGATAAGAGTCTTTTATCAAGAGATCAAAAGTTGATGTCTTGTAGAAACAAAAGGTAAGAGAGAAGATTGTTTTCTCTTGTTATTTTTTTTTAGATTATTTTTCTTTATTTTATATTTTTATATGATAAAAATCTAAAAGAGAAAGAGGGATGGCATGGTGAATTCATGCTCCAATGAGTTGGAGCATGGTGATCTAATTTTGGACATGATTTGATCATATTCTGATGAGAGAAGAAGAAGAAAAGAAGGTCTTCTCTTAAGGTTTATTTTAGAATCATTCTTCTCCATAAATCATGAGATTTTTCTATAAAAAAATTAAATATCATAAGATCTGGAAGTTAAGAAAATATCTAGAGAAGAAGGTCTTCTCATATCCTAGCATAGAGATATTTTTGGGACATCAATCGTTGATGTACTGAAAGAGAAGAACTGTCTTCTCTTAGGACCTTTTTTCTTTTATAGATTATTTCTGATTTTAGGGAGGTCAAAGAGTTTGACTTCTCTCTTATTCCTTCTCATATTCTTCATCTCTTGGAATGTTCAAGAGATCCGAAGAATATTTTTTAGATTAACCATCCAGAGGGATCTGCAAGAAGCTAGCACTTCGAGCGGATTTTGTTCGATGAACTTTCGATTTTATTGCAGCCTCGTGTGGATCACCTGTAGAGGTCGGATGCATGTGCGACTTCAAAGGCAATAAAAAAAATCAATCATAGAGTTCTCGACCCGCATGAAGATAAGAGATCTGATCTCTTCTCTTATCTAGATGTGATCTAGGTTTTAGATCTGAAACTGTTTCAGATCTAGGATATTAATTTGATCAATACCAAAGCTTTTATTTTCTGATTTATAAATATAATATGACATGTTATAGATCCTAATTATAGGTTTAGTAATTTGATTACATGTATTTGTATATTAAATTATTTAATTTACATATTTCATTACGTTATATTTCAAAAATTTTTTGAAATTCATGCATGAAACCCTGTACCTTTTCCAACAGTGGTATCAGAGCATCTAGGTTCTTTTATAACATGTTCATGATTATATTAAAATAAATCTAAAAAATAAATAATGATCGCATGGACTGTAGGTTGTCCTGCTATAAGGTTTACCCGTTATAGTGCAAAGGTTGTCCTGGTATGTTGCGATCTAGAAAATTTAAAAGAGTTTAAATAAATCTTATCATGAATGTTTTAGATTAGGTCTATTTTATTTCATAAAATTTTATATAATGCACATAGATTAAAATCAGCCAAGAACAGGATCTTGCGAAGGTTCTGTTTGCTTATCGAGCCAGTTCGACCAGCAATCTAGCTTGACTGAAAAGTTGGCTCAATTATTTTTCTGATTGATTTTAATTGTTAGTGTTTGTTAGTGAAATAAGCCGACCTATTTTTGAAATGAGTCGATCTATTTAGTGAAACAATACTAAATTGTATTAAATCTTTCAAAAGTTGAAAATAGTTTTCAAAATGCTAAACCCCAACCCTCAGTCATGAACTTAATTAAAAGAATTAAATGATTGTTTAGGACCTAGGTTTGTGATTTAAAGATCCTAAGATAATTTCATAAAACATGAGTTAAAGGGTAATGGGTTAGCTTTGATCAGGTCATTAACTGGGTTAGACCTAGGGTTAGATTAAATATGGACTAAGTTAAGAAATTGATCAAACCTAATTAAAAGTTAACTAGGATTAGGTCATTTCTATAAATCACTTAATAGTTGTAGTTGATCAAAGTCCTTATATCTAACAAATGGACACTGATCGTGACTCAGTAGCTGAGCCCGAGTCTTTAGGCAGACCAAATCAAAACTGATAAACCAGTTGGTGTCTAAGATAAATCTGACCGATGGTTTTTAATTGGGAGCCTGCTTATCTGGTCATTTCTTATGGTGTCTAAGGCAAGCTTTGGCAGACCCTCCCATCGATCATACTTATCTGGCCAATGTGATTAATCAGGTCTTGATTAGGTTGCTCATTGATTCGTGCTAACCCATATCACATAAGAAATCAGTGAGTCTGATTTCATTCAGTGAGACTGATTTAGGTGCCCATGGACCAAATTTAATCCTAGTCCTTGTTAATGACTTGAGAAGTCAGTGGGAGGACTTGACTTGGTGAAGTCAGTGGGAGCAAATTGGTCCATGTCCTTTCTATCCTTAAATCACTAACAATTTTAAATCCTCTAAAATTATTAGGTCCTTAAAATGACAAAGTTATAGAGATAACTGAGTCATATCCACCCATTAAAGTTTTGATAATGGGTCATTAACTCAATAATCATTGCAGACCCAAAGGCTTGGTGCTTGTTGACTAATGAAATTATCACTCATCATATGATGACTTGGAAGTGTCTCTCTAACGGTGGTTAGGTTGGCCAACCAAAATTGGGCTTAATCATTCATTGGTTAGATGCATCAAGTATGGTAATGTTAATGGTTGGACCTAACCAGATTCTTACAGTGGAGGCCAAAGCTTACTGATTAAGTTTCTGGGGCAAAATTAAATTACTAAAAATTATTTGGAAAATAATTGGTTAATGAACCTGTCCGTAGATGCAGATGGGTTGGCCGACCAAAGTCGGGCTTGTGTGTAGTCTGCATGGATTCTAGTACCTACTAAAAATTAAAGTAATTCCTGAATTGAAAGTAGAGGCTACTAATTTGAATAAAATAGTAGAAGAACCTTGAGACTAAAGTCTAAGTCTCTAGGCTTAAAATAATTCATATACATTAGGTCATTGTTCTCTTTTCTCAAAATAAGGCTAAACCTTAATTGCTCCAATCGCTGTTAGACAGTGATGATTTATGGGATCCAACTTCGTTAATTAGTATCGAAAATTGAATTTGGTTCAACAGGATGAATGGGTTCGTATTGGGACTTCTTAGTCCAATCAAAATAATTAGTCCAAAATCAATCCAAATCAGGCATGTTGCTTCTACTGTCAGAAGCAGGATCATAGGAAGAAGAATTGTCTTGCTTCCCTTAACCATAATAGACTGAATAAGAGAAAGGAGTAAGAGTTGCTCATCAAAGATATTATAAAATAACACCTTAAAGTTTCTCTATGAAATTCTACTACCTAGTATTAGATACCGATGGTCTTATACAATTTATTGCTAGGACTACAAGTTAGTGGAATGTTTGAAAATGGTGAGAAATTTTTGAATGTTAGGGATGGAAGTCTTATTCCAATCCTAACTTAAGAAATTGTAGAGCTTATTTTTAAATATGTCATTTAGAGTAATTGTTACTATTGTCCATTGTTTATGATGAATGTAATCTTTGTTGGCCTTTTGGCCAAAGATAATTATATTCATTAATAAAGGAAGATTATTGTGATATTATTATGATTAATGTTACAATAACACATGGACAATAAGGAAATGATATTTAATTTCTACACAGCCTATTAAGTGCAATGTACACACCCAAGTTAGATAATGTCATGGATGTCTATCTTTGGCTTAGTCACCTTAACAAGAACAGGATAAACGGATTAGCTTAAGAGAAAAACCTCGACATCAATGATTGTGAATTATTGATAGCCTGTGAGTCTTGTCTTCTTGGAAAGATGACAAAATCACCTTTTAATGGAAAAGATGAAAGAGCTGATAAAGTTCTAAGTCTCATACATAGTGATGTATGTGGATCTGTGAACTTAAGTGCCAGAGAAAGATATTAATATTTATTACAGACAACTTATCTGGGCATGGATGCATCTGACCTGAATCATTTGAAATGTTCAAATGATTCAATAATGAAAGATTGAAACAAACTGGATAAGGTGTTAGAACTCTTCGATCAGATCGAGGAGGCGAATACTTATCCAGTGAGTTTGTGACATATCTAGGAGAGAATTGGATTCTCTCTCAGTGGATTCTTTTTTAGAACACAGTGTATTTGAAAAGAGAAGTTGAACTTTGTTAGATATGGTTTAATCCACGATAGGGTTTACTTCTCTGCCTGTTTCAGGATTGTGCTCTTGTGTGATTATCTGTTTTACTTTGAAAATATACTAAGTAAGTCTGTTGTGTAGATTCCATATGAGATATGGATCGGACATAGACCTAGACTCTCTCACCTTTGGATTTGGAGTTGATTAGCCTATGTCAAAGGTTTGCATACAGATAAACTTGGTTCTTGGTCCAATAGGTGTTTAAGAGTTACTAATTCTATCATGCTGAAGAACATAAGATGCTCATCAACAGTAGGGCATTCCTTTTGGAAAGAAGTTCCTTAGAGAAGGAACTGATGCCTATCAAGTTGAACTTGAAAGTTTGACTGGTAGAAAATGAACCGACATAATCTAGTAAACCTACAGAACCGGATTTGATTAGATCAAACTTAGAGCCCATTAAAGTAATACCTTTAAGGAGATTTGGTAGAGTACCGCGTTAGCCGGACAGACACTTCAGTGTCTAGGTCTGGGACGGCGATCCTGTTGAGCTCGATGAGACTAACAAAGATCCGATCACCTATAGAGATGCAATGCAGTGGTCTAACTCTGAGAAATGGCTTGGAGCCATTAAATCCAAATTGAAGTCCATGGAAATCAATAGTGTATGGACACTAGATGATTCACCTGAAGGGATAAAACCCATTGGATATGAATAAATTTTTCAAAAGGATCAGAGTAGTGCAGACGGAAAGGTGGAGACCTATAAAGTCTGTTTCGCTATTATCCCAGAGTTGGAACATACGTTTTGAATATAAATCTTTGTTATGAACAAAGAGGAACCCTGCATTTATAAGTGGGCAAAATGTTCCGTAGTGTTATTCCTTGTTTGTCTGTGAATGAAATTCTCTTAATCGAGAATGGCATTCCAGCATTGCAAAGAATAAAGATTTGGGTGTCATCTAATTTCTCCATGTTCAAGACCAGATATGGTATACTCACTAATGGTAGAGAGAAGATATCAGTCTGATCTAAGTAAGAACCACTGGAAGATTGTATAGACAATCCTTAAGTATTTAGAAAATACTATGGTCCAGTGACTCAAATATGAAAATACTGACTTTAAACATGTGGATGTTTCGATTTCAGTCAGATCAAGATGACAATAAGAAATTATCAGATCATACCCTAATTGTAGGAGCAATCTGCTGGAAAGGTTCCAAGCAGGATATTTTAGCCTACTAAGTTAGTGATGTAGAGTACATCATAGCATATGATGCTGCCATGTAAGCTGTGTAGTTGCTGAGCTTCATTAGCAGGTTAGGAGTGGCACCCTCCACCGATGGTCCAGTCCTATCGTAGCACTGGAGCCATAAATTTGGCTAAAGAATTGAAGTACCAGCATACTCTGTATTGCTATCACTTTTGATCAGCATGACATCGATCTTTGGAAGATCGATGAAAAAGGAGAACTTGACTGACCCATTTGCTAAGGCCTCGGAACTAAGAAGTTCTACAAACTCAAGTGGAAGATAGGATATTTGATATCATTCTGATTGGCTTCAGTGCAAGTGAGAGTTGTTGAAAAATATGTCCTAAGACCAATCATCTAAGTGGTAGATGATTGAAATTAGTATATGAATTATCTAATAATAATAGTTATTTGACAGGTTCATCATAAAAGTTCTATCTTTTTTAAATGAACTTCTAAATTATGATGAAGTCCTTAGAACCACAATCAATTGATAAAGGAGGATTTGTCGGATGGTTCTTAAATTATTCACGACCAAATGATAAGTTATTAATAAGGACGATAATTTATCAAGTGTAGGTCACTGTATGCCATATGCGTTGGTTGTCCTTGTAACCAAGTAGTATGGAGATACTAGTATGGCATCCAAGTAAGATGTAGGAGTACATCTGTATTGAACATAATCAATGTAACACTCTACTGTCAAGAGTAGTTAGCTAAGGCCAATGGATATAGGTGTCCCTTCGACCTGAGATCACCACGGTGACTTGCAAGCAACTCACTGTGCTTTGGTGCCGGACTGTCTGTATTTTTAATATAGATTTGAAAGATTTTGGATACAGTCAAGTACTTGTGAAGTTGGTGTGTGAGTCAAGATGGGATTGACCACTCCTGATTAACTTCTGGAAGAGAATGTCTCGCTGTGTTTCAATTTAGTAAAACCTAGGCCTGGATAATCCTCACGAGGAGTCACGAGATTTGCAAAATTTTGAGACATAATAGAGACAACTTATATGAGTGTTGACAGCATACTCAAAGTAGTCTTGAGCATTATTAGTCAAAAGGATGAATTATACGATAACCATGGGTCATGGTTCTTAGAATGTTACTTTGCATACATTCGACCTACGTAGACGTCGGGAACCATTGCTAGATGGTTACTTCGACTAGTACAGAAATTATTTCTGTGCTACCAACTTAGGTTCGAACCTATAGGGTCACACACATAAGAGGTTGTAACCTAATCAGATGGTTAATCGACGATTGAGAATCGTTCTAAGATTAAACAATCAATGTGATTGATGTTTGACCTAATGCAAGTGTTGCAGGAAGATCGATTAGCAATTGGATTGCTAATTGGCTCAATCTGATTGAGCAATTAGGCTGAGATAAATTAATTAATTTAATTTAATTAGAATAAGTTTAAATTTAATTGAATTAAGTCTAATTGGTTTATTGGATAAGCCAGTTGCAAGGGAGAACAAGTTCCTGTTCGACTAGGACTTGTATGCACCTAATTCCTAATTAAGTTAGAATTTAAATTAGAATTAAATATAATTTAATCTGATTTAATTAGACTCCTAGTTAAATTAAGATCATCATTAATTAGGTTGCAATTAATTTGGATTGGGTTCAAAGAACTTGACCTAGTCTACATAAGAATCCTAGTTAGACAGGACTCTATCTTCTCCCTTGCGCACTAATAAACCCTAAGCCCACGCCACTAATTTATTTCCAGATAATTTTTATGAGATATCCATGTCTAAGGAACATAATCTCATACCACTTATTCTAGAGATTTGAATCATATTTGATTTGATTTAATATAGAATGTAATTTGGTTAATTATGGAAAGTGGTTTAGGTTTATCTCCTTTGTTTGAAAGAGTTCCTCTTCACAAGGACTCTTCCCTTTTCTCATGCGCCAACTTCTTCCTTCCTTATCCTTCTTTTTTCACCCCTTTTGAGGTTATTTTCATGCTCTCCATGAAATAGATAAGGCAAGGGGCATCCAAGAGTTGGACACCCCATGGACTCCTTGTTGATTAGGTCTTTTGACCTAATCTGCCATATATAAAGTTGCCGCCCCATATGAGATGAAATAGGTAGTCAAAAATTGATGAAAAATAAATAAAAAACCAAAAGAAAAAAGAATGGCATGGGTGGTTTGAGGCACCAATATCTATGGAGGAGAGTTTTCTATCAAGAGATCAAAGGTTGATGTCTTGTAGAGAAAAAAAGGTAAGAGAAAAATTGTCTTCTCTCATTATTTTTTTTTCATATTATTCTCTCTTTATTTTTTATATTTTTTATGTGATAAAATTTGAGAGAGAAAGAGGATGGAATGGATGGTTTGAGGCATCAAATATTTTGGAGAAGAGTCTTCTATCAAGAGATTAAAAGTTGATGTCTTGTAAAAAAAAAGGTAAGCGGGAAGATTGTTTTCTCTTATTATTTTTTTTCAGATTATTCTCTCTTTATTTTATATTTTTATATGATAAAAATCTGAGAGAGAAAGAGGGATGGCATGGTGAATTCATGCTCCAATGAGTTGGAGCATGGTGATCTAATTTTGGATATGATTTGATCATGTTCTGATAAGAGAAGAAGAAGAAAAGAAGGTCTTCTCTTAAGGTTTATTTTAGAACCTTCTTCTCCATAAATCATGAGATTTTTTTTGAAAAAATCAGATATTATAAGATCTAGAAGTTAGAAAACATCTAGAGTAGAAGGTCTTCTCATATCCTAGCATAGAGATATTTTGGGACATCAATCATTGATGTACTGAAAGAGAAGAACTGTCTTCTCTTAGGACCTTTTTTCTTTTACAGATTATTTTTGATTTTAGGGAGGTCAAAGAGTTTGACTTCTTTCTTATTTCTCCTCATATTCTTCATCTTTTAGAATGTCAAGAGATTCAAAGAATATTTTTTAGATTAACCTTCCAGAGTGATCTGCAAGAAGCTAGCACTTCAAGCGGATCTTCGTTCGACGAACCTTCGATTTTGTTGCAGCTTCATGTGGATTACCTGTGGGGGTCGGACGCATGTGCGGCTCCAAAGACAACAAAGAAAATCAATCGTAGAGTTCTCAACCTCATGAAGGTAAGAGATCTGATCTCTTCTCTTATCTAGATGTGATCTAGATTTTAGATCTGAAACTGTTTCAGATCTAGGGTATTAATTTGATCAATACCAAAGCTTTTATTTTCTAATTTATAAATGCAATATGACATTTATAGGTCCTAATTATAGGATTTAGTAATTGATTACATGTATTTATATATTAAATTATTTAATTTACATATTTTCTGTATTATATTTCAAAATTAGTTTAAAATTCATGCATGAAACCCTGCACCTTTTCCAACATTGACAACCATACTTTAACCGATGTCAGCATGGGAATATCATTTTCGATCAGAAAGATGTCATCCATATATAATATAGAAATGTAACAGCACTTCCACTAACCCTTTTGTACACATGGCTCCTCCTCATTTTTGATGAAATCAAATATTTTGATCACATCACTAAAGCGAGTGTTCCAACTCCAAGATGCTTGCTTGAGTCTATATATGGATCTTTGTAGCTTGCAGATCTTGTGATCACTATCATTGGTTGTGAAACCCAAAGGCTACTCCATATAGATATCTTTCTCAAGATATCCATTTAGGAAGGTAGTTTTCACATCCATTTGCCAAATTTCATAATCATGAAAAGCTGCTATGACAAGCAGAGTATGGATGGATTCAGCATGATCATGGACGAAAAAGTTTCATGATAGTCAATGCCTTCGCGTTGACTATAACCTTTCGCAACTAGCCTTGCCTTATAGATCTCTACTGTATCATCCGATCCAATTTTTTTTTTACAAATCCATTTATACCCAATAGATATAATACCTTCAGATAGACCTACTAAGGACCAAATCTGGTTAGAATGTATGGAGTCAATTTCTGACTTCATCGCTTCTATCCATTTCTCGAGTCTATATCTAATATTACCTCATTGTAGTCTTAGGATCATTCCTAATGTCTCTATCTCCCATAAGAAATGCTTTCTCTATATCCTCTGTAAGAATATTTAAGTATTTTTTATGAGGATGGAAGATCCTACTTGATTTACAGGGAAGAAGTATCACATCTATTGACTCATTACTGAGTTTAGATTTTTGGACTCGATGCTCTTCAGAGATTTTCTTTTCGAGCTCAATCTTCCTCTCACTACCTCCATCTTGGATAAACTCTTTTTCCAAGAAAACGGCATGACAGCTCACAATCACATTATGATCTTAAGAAGATAAAAGTAGTATCTCATAGTTTTCTTAGATACTTTATAAAGCAAGCTCTAAAAAACCTAGCCTCTATTTATCCATCTGCTGTCGCTTGATATGGGCTGAATATCCTCAAATCTTGAGATACTAAGAGTTGGTTTTTTACTATGCCATAACTCATATGGTGTGGTAGGAATAGATTTAAAGAGAACCCGATTTAAAAGATGAATTGCAGAAAGCAATGCATATCCCTAGAGAAAGATAGAAAAGTTTGTGAAGCTTATCATGGATGGACCATATCTAATAGGATCCGATTCCTCCTTTCAGATACTCCGTTGAGCTGAAATATCTCTAGAGGTGTCTACTGTGAGACTATACCATTATCCTTGAGATAGGCCCAAAATTTCTCACTAAAATATTCTCTTCCTCATCTAATCGAAGAATCTTTATGGGTTTTTCGATCTATTTTTCTACTTCATATCTAAATTCTATGAACTTTTTAAAAGCCTCAGACTTTTGGTACATCAGATATACAAACCCATACTTTGAATAATCATCAATAAAAGTTATGAAGTAGACATAGCTATCCTTGACTTGTACATCGAATGGACCACACACGTCAGTGTGTACTAGGCTAATATCTTAGTGGCCCTTTCCCCTTGTCCCACAAAGGGTAACTTGGTTATTTTATTTTTAAGACATGATTCACAAACAGATAAGACTTGAAAGTTAATGGTCCGAGAAGATCATCTTTTTTCAGTTTGTTGAGTCTGTCATCTCCAATATGGCCTAGCCTAAAGTGCCACAGATGCTTTTGGCTAATCCTATCTCTAAGTCTCTTAGACCCTATGACATTCATAATTTGCTCGTTAATATTTACACTCACATCCATATGCAAATAATAAAGATCATCAATCAAGAAAGCATGTGCAATAATTTTATTTTTGAAATAAATCGAACACATATCTTTATTGAAATGAAAATTATAATTATCCTATGCCAGCACAGATATGGAAATCAAATTTATACTGGCTATAAGTATATAATAGCAGTCTTTAAGAATTAAACTAACTCCTAATGGTAATCATAGAGGGTAGGTGTTGACGGTCACAACAGCAACCCTTGCTCCATTATCGATCTGGAGAGTGATCTCGCCTTTCCTTAGCCCTCTCACTTCTTCAAAATCTTACATAGAAGTACATAAATGAGACTTGATCCAGAATCTAGAATCCAACTAGAAGAAGAAGAAACCATTAGATTAGTTTTAATAACGAGCATATCAGACGTATCTTCAGAAGATCCATCCTTCTTTCTGCTTTTGACAGTCACTAGGTAGGTCGGATAGTTCCTCCTCCAGTGGCTTTGATGTTGCAATGAAAATACTTTCTCTTATCATCGGCCTTCTTTAGAACCTGCTTCTTGGGCTTGGTCTTATTCTTTTGCTTCTTTGCAAGCTTCTTCTTTTTTTTGAAAGAAGACTTTCTTTTGGAGGAAGTCCGCTCCACAGCCAGAACTGTACCCCTTGAACTCTTCAAGGTGCCCTCTGCTGTGACCAACATGTTCAGTAACTCAAACAAAGTACTATCAATTTTGTTTATATGCTAGTTCATGATGAACTACCTATATGAATCAGGAAGAGACTGAAGGATTAGATGCACCTGTAATTCCTTATCCATATTCATGTTGAGCTTCTGAAGCTTCTCGATGTCCTTGATCATTACAAATAATGATCACTGACAGACTGTCCATCATGTATTTTTACTCTAAATAGTCTCTAGGAGACTTCAAAGTGAGTTGTGCGACTCTGCTCATCGTATAACTCTTGTAGGTGATCAGCATCTCTCTGGCAGTCCTCATATCTTCATGCTGTTGCTGAAGATCAGTAGACATGGATGCTAAAATGTAACACTTTGCCTTATTATCTTCATCCATCTACTTCTCAAGTACGACTTGTTGATTAGAGGATGGATAAGCTAGTAATACAGGCACATCTTGATCAAGGACATGGATAAGTTTCTCAAAATTGAGAACAATTCTCAAATTCTGAAGCTAGTCTTTATAGTTTGTGCCGATTAACCTATTGGTATCGAGGATATGGGCTAAGGTGTTGAAACTCGACATGATTATCTGCAGAGAGAATAGTTTTTAGTTAGATATTTGTACTTATAAAAATAAGGTGTTGAAACTCGACTTTGTCTTATTATCTTCATCATCTACTTCTCAAGTACGACTTGTTGATTAGAGATGGATAAGCTAGTAATACAGGCACATCTTGATCAAGGACATGGATAAGTTTCTCAAAATTGAGAACAATTCTCAAATTTTGAAGCTAGTTTTTATAGTTTGTACCGATTAACCTATTGGTATCGAGGATATGGCTAAGGTGTTGAAACTTGATATGATTATCTACAGAGAGAACAATTTTTAGTTAGATATTTGTACTTATAAAATATTTATTCTAAAAAATTTAAAAACAAACAAAGGCTCCTACTATTTTCTTGAATTTCCCACACTCCTCAGATGGAGAAACAGAAACCTATATACAATCTATTTCAAGTGGATATTGCAGTCTCATTAATCTATACACACCTCACCTAACAGTTATTGGTGAGCATAGACTAATGAGTGGATAACACTTTATCTCTTACTTCACTAAGCAAGATCAATGGGCTTGGTCTCTAAGTCCTGTGGTCTCACCTAACAGTTATTGGCAATTTTTTAATTAAGTCAGACCCATTGTTCACCAGCAGGCACAAAGCCATTATTGAGATCCTCACCTAATAGTTATTAGGCCCAACCCCATCTCTACGTCAAGACATCAAATGTCAATAGAGTGATTGTACCTTCTCGATGCAATCGAACCACTGTAACTAGTCGAGAACGATCAACATCATGAAGGCACCCGCATCTCTATAATGATGGAAGACCTCTAGACTTAATATTTAGTGAGAAGATTTAGATTTAGATCTCTTCTAAATCAGCAAATTTGACATCCGACTGATCAAATTCAGGTCAACACATCAATATGTCTAACATACCTAGTCGGTATGGGTGAACTCGAGTCAACAAGTAACCTAGCATGAAACTAAATCTCCTAAGATGGCCAGATAAGTTAAGATGAGTGGGGGCCTCCTCGTTGCTTTCCTTAGACACCAATCAAA
>NC_025995.2:39985975-40004162 GCF_000442705.2 Elaeis guineensis | reverse complement strand
TCTTTTGAGTAATTTATAATGCTATTTATGCAGATTATTTTTCTAATGTCTGAATCTAAAATGGGTGAAAATGAGACTGTTGAACATACAAGGAATGAAGGTGACAAAAATGAAGATAATTCTGAATTGATTATGAAAAGGTTCTAAGAAAAGATCTTGGATATAGACTCATTTTATTGAGAAAAAAAATCTGATGGATCAATAGCTACATACAAATATTGTAAAAGATATTAAATGCAGTACGAAATGAGAAACAAGTCATCTTAAACAGCATCTTGAAAATATTTGTAAAAATATTAAAAGAATTCAGTTAATCAAATGTTATAATAGGAAATTCAAAAGATCCAATGAAGTCTTTTAAATTCAACCAAGAAGAGTAGAAAATTACTTGCAAAATTTATCATATGTGCCGAGCTTCCATTTCGTATTATTGAGCATCTGTTTTTTCAGATTTTATGAGATCTATTTAGCCGTTGTTAAATATTATTAGTCGTAAGACAGTAAAAAATGATTGTATGGCTTTGTACCAAGCAGAAAGAAAAATTGCATGATACATTTAAGAAATTAAGTTTTTGAATAAGTTTCACTATTAATATTTGGATATCAAAATTAGAAATTGGTTATATTTTTCTCACAGCACATTATATTGATTCCGATTTTTCTACATAAGAAGATAATTAGTTTTAAGAAACTACCATCCCTCATACAAGTTTTGTAATTGAAGATGCTATGGAAAGTCCTTCTTAATGAAAACTGGATTCTAAAATATGTGCTATTATTATAGATTATTGCTCCACAAATGATGCTGTAATTAGAATGATTCAAGATTATTTTTCTTACAGAATGTTATTTAATGGAGAGTATAGTCATATTAGATGTTGTCACATATATTAACATTATGGTTCAGGATGGAATGAAAATAATTCATGATGCTATCAAAAATATAAGAGAGATTATAAGATATGTGTCACATCCCTCTCAAATGTTAGGATTTAATAAAATTGCACAACATATGAGACTTCCTATTAAAAAGGGCTCAATTTGGATGTTGCTACAAGATAAAATTCCACTTATGAAATGTTAACTGATGTAATTACTTATAAAGATATTTTTATTAGATATGCAACCAAGCATTCATGTGTATGTCCCAATACATGAATGAAAATAAGCTGATGTAATTCTTAAATTTTTAGAACGCTTGCTAGATGCCACTAAAGTATTTTCTGATTACAAGTATCCCACATCTAATTTCTACATAAAAGAAGTTTGGAGAATTATGCTCTATTGATGAATGGGAGTATTGACACCAATGATAATTATGATATATTAAAGCAGTTGACAAATGAGATGCAAAAGAAGTTCAATAAATATTGATCTTAGTGTAATATTTTATTGATCATTACTTCTATTTTGGATCCGAGATCAAAGTTGATATTTATAAAGAATTTGTTATCAAATGGTATTTGATGCACAAGAGAGCAAAAAGAAGATTGATGATATTCGTGCTTGCCTTTATAAATTTTATAATGAGTATGCAGATGCAATAAGAGTACAGCCTTCTATGGTTCAAGTGAGCTAACAGCTAATTTTGATGGACAAAGGGATATAAATTCAGTTTCTTCTTTAATTTGAATAAATAAAATTTAGTATAGATTTTGTTTAGTTTAGAAATCAAAGTTCTTCGAAAAGATCAAAGAGATTAGAGCTAGATAGTTATTTGGATGATAATGTACTTTCTGATTGAGGGACAAGCTATTTGATATCTTGGCATGGTGAAAGAGCAATGCAGTAGTCTATCCTATATTATCAAAAATGATTAAAAATATTCTCGCTATTTCAGTCTCTACTGTTCATCAAATCGGCATTCAGCACTGATGGTAGAGTTGAATATCAAAGTTTATTGGCCCATCTACTGTTGAAGCCTTAGTTTGTACCGAGATTGGCTATGAAGAATATGATGAAGGTATATAAATATTTTAAATTTATGTTATATTTTTTTATTGCTTATAGTATTTATATTTTAAAAATTTATGATTGATATGTGTGTTAACAGTTACAAGTAGCTTGATTGCGGATGATGGTACCATGGAGCGAGCCAAATAGTAAAGTTGGGACATGGATATAATATTATGTTAGTATCTGTAAAATTTATTTTAATCCTATTGTTGGTGCAAAAATCCGCCTGCGCCGGAGAAGCTGGAGTTGAGGAAGCCGCGGTCGCCGCCGGGACCTGCAAGGGAAGTCTAAACCGGAGGTGGGGTTGCTCCGGCAAGACCCTCCGACGCTCAAGTCAGTTCTCTGCCTCAACAAGAATGGAGTGCTCGAACGGAGAATTTAGCAGAGTTTTGAGATAAGGAAAAGAGCTTAAAGATAACGTATCTGAGTCCCCTTTTATAGGCGGGGGAGGCAACGGACTGATGGCGACGTTGTAACGCCTGGTAGTGGGCCGCCATGGTCAGGGAATTGATTGCGAAAGATAAATGGAGCAGACACGTGGGCATCACCTCGATTTGCCATGTGGAATCTGTTATGAGGGGTGGGCAGCGTCCGTCGTCAGGAGAATCGCATGGTATCCGTCGCAGGAGGTGGAGCAGGTTTGTGGCCGTCACTGTGGCCTGCCAGGGGGATGTGGAGCTGTGCGGAGTCCGCCACAGGAAGTGAGCAGGGCGGCTATGGCTGCTGCGGCTTGTCAGGGAATGATGATACTGCGTGGAGTCCGCCATAGGAGGTGGAGCAGGGTCGCGGCCGTTTTGAGGGCCTGTCAGGGGCGTGGATCTGTCGATTGAAGCTCGGTAACGGTCGGAGCCCAGTTTCTGTCGAGGTCTGGACGAGGGCCTCCGGCGGTAGGGGTTGTAGCGGAGCCCGGCTCCCGTAGGAGTCGGGGGAGCTGCACTTGCTGATGGCGGTGGAGTCCGGCTCCGTAGGAGTCCGGACGGAGCTGCGCTGATGTCGTCGCGGAGCCCGGCTCCCGTAGGGGTCCGGGCGGAGCCGCGTGCAAACAAGTTAAGGGTGAAGTCCGGCTCTGATAGGAGTCCGGATTGAGCTTTACCAGCAGTTGATACTGAGAGCGGAGCCCGGCTCCCGTGGGGGTCCGGGCGGAGCTGTTCTATGTTGGGCGAAGTCCGGCTCCCGTGGGTCCGGACGGAGCTGCGCTGATGTCGCGGCGAGTCCGGCTCCGTAGGAGTCCGAACGAGCTGTGCTTGATGTCGTGGCAGAGCCCGGCTCTCGTAGGAGTCGGGCGGAGCCGCGCTGCAAACAAGTTAAGGGTGAAGTCCGCTCTGATAGGAGTCCGGATGAGCTTACCAGCAGTTGATACTGAGAGCGGAGCCCGGCTCCCATGGGAGTCGGGCGGAGCTGTTCTGATGTTGGCGGTGAGTCGGTCCCGTAGGAGTGACGGAGCTGCACTGATGTCGTCGGCGAAGTCGGCTCCCGTAGGAGTCCGGACGGAGCTGCGCTGATGTCGTCGGTGGAGTCCGGCTTCATAGGAGTCCGGGCGGAGCCGGCTGCAAACAAAGTTAAGGGTGAAGTCCGGCTCTGATAGGAGTCCGGATTGAGCTTACCAGCAGTTGATACTGAGAGCGGAGCCTGGCTCCCGTGGGAGTCCGGGGAGCTGTTCTGATGTTGGCGGTGAAGTCCGGCTCCCGTAGGAGTCCGGACGGAGCTGCACTGATGTCGTCGGCGGAGCCCGGCTCTCGTAGGAGTCCGGGCGGAAGCCGGCTGCAAACAAAGTTAAGGGTGAAGTCCGGCTCTGATAGGAGTCCGGATTGAGCTTACCAGCAGTTGATACTGAGAGCGGAGCCCGGCTCCCGTGGGAGTCCGGGCGGAGCTGTTCTGATGTTGGCGGCGAAGTCCGGCTCCCGTAGAGTCCGGACGGAGCTGCATTGCTGATGCAGTGGAGCCGGCTCCCGTAGGAGTCCGGGCGGAGTGCACTTGCTGATGGCGTGGAGCCCGGCTCCCGTAGGAGTCCGGGCGGAGCTGCCGCGGGTTCCGGCTGTGGGTATTTTATACCCAACACCAGTCCCCCTACAATCCGAGTTTTGAATTTCAAACGAAGGAAGTACACAGAAGTACAGCCGGAACCGTCCCTTCAATCCTGTGCCCCGCCGCTCCCAGATATTTTGGCATTAAATGAGCGCGTGCCGGAGTCTTTTCGAATTGGGGTGGTACGAGAGGACGCTTCGAAGACCCCGCAGGTACGCTGGCCTAGGTACGGTGCAATTATGACCCTGCCAACCGCAGCCGCCTTCAGCCGCCTGCCACGGGAGTGGGACACGCGTCGGATGCGGACTAGCCTGGGGGGATTCGAGATCATTATGGCGCCGGATCCCAGGGTCTATTTAAACCCGTCCTCCCCCCTTCAGGCCCCCACTCCGCTTCTGATTCTTGCTGGCGTCTGTCATCTCCGAGAGTCTGCTCTAGCGAACGCCTCTCGAGCCGTAGGCGCCTTCCGCTTCTCGTCCCCAGCCCCCAGTAAGATAGGTTAGTGCCCACCTTCTCTTCTTACCGCCTAGGGTCCCTCCTCCTTCATTTTTTGTGCTTCTCCTGAGTTGACTCCGGCGTCTCCCTCCCTTCCGGCTTGCTTTTCTAGAGTCCTTTAGGTTCTCCCCCAAAGAAAAATGTCTTCCGATTCTTCTGCCCCCGTAAGTTCTGGGAGTTCTTCTGCTTCAACCCCAGGCCCCTGTCTCTGCGGACGAACCCGCGTTCGGGGCAGGGTCTCGCCCGGTTTTCGCACCGGGCGCCATTCCTTGTTCGTCGACTCCGGACGAACTTCTCCTGATAAGGGCTCGGTACGGGGTCCCTTCAGAGTACGACCTGGAGCTTCCTGGCCCTCTGACCGGGCCAGCGCTCCCCTCCTGGTCGCTTTTGTTTGTACCAGGAGGCATTCCGTGCCGGACTCCGGCTTCCGCTTCCTGCTTTTGTTGCCGCCTTCTTTCGTTTCTTAGACATTTCTCTCGCCTCTGTCGCCCCGAATTCCTTTAGGTTTTTGATAGGGTTTCTCTCCCTCTGTCATATAGCCGAGGTCCAGCCTTTCTCCCTGTTCAGACATTTCTACACCTTCAAACGCCATCCTTCAGCGAAGGACTGGTGGTACTTCTCCCCCCAGTTCGGTAAGAAGGGGTTGCTGAAGGGCGCCCCTTCTTCGATTCACAACTGGAAGGGGAAATTTCTCTTCATTTACTGTCCGACCCTGGAACTGGCTGCCCCCTTGGGGGTCTCTGAGGGATTCCGTCCGTCGGACTCCCAGCCTGGGAGGGACGACCTTCGGCGCCCAGAAGCTCCTGAGTTACCCCGCTCCTTCCTTCCGAACCTACCGAGGGAGCAGCTTCTTTTCAACATCGGCCTGAGCCCTCAGGATCCAGCAAGTATAATCTTTCTTTTCTTGTCTTCTTCTTCCCTCTCTTTCTTTCTCTCTCCTTTTTCCTCTTTTCTCTTTCTCTTTTTTTTTCTTCTTTCTCTCTTTTTTTTTTTTTTTTTGCTCTGGATTGGTGCCGCTTTTTCCTTCTTTGTTCTTTTCTTTCTTTTTTTTTCTTTTTTTTTTTTTTAGCAATGGAGCCGAAGCCAACGGATGCTCGCCAAGGCCATGAGAGCCCAGAAAAGGAAGGGCGCGACGACTTCTGGCTCGGCGGAAGAGGGCCAGGGTGGAGGAGACGAGCTTGGCTGCGCCCGTCCAGGTGACCCGGCAATCGACATTCCTTCGGATGCCGAGCCAGCGGCCCCCGGGCTCCCTAAGGGAGCCCGCCGATCGGGGTCCCCATTCCGGAGGTCCGCCCCGCGGAGGCGCCCGCCGCGGGGAGGAGGAGAAAATCGGTGGCCCGCAGGCCGAGCAGCCACCGAGCCGCTGAGACGAGTCCGTCTGCTCCGAGGGGGATCGGAGAACCCCTTCAACGACAAGGCTCTGATCCGTCGGCTGCTCGATGGTTGTATTCTGTCCGATGTCGTGGAGAGGATCGACCGTGCCGATCCCGAGCAGCGGGCCTGGGACACCTTGGGGTCCTTTCTTGAGGTAAGCGGATTTTTTATTTGCTCAGTTGCTCGGTCTTTGTTGTATTCTCCATCTGTCCTTGCAGATGGGCACCAGCTCTTCGCCTATGTCGAGGCTCGGGCCGCATGAGAAGGGACCTTCTTCGGGCGGAGGAGCGTTGCCAAGACGAGGTTCTCATCTTCAGCGAAGACGGCGAGGTGGCCACCTCCGGGGAGGCCCTGGAGAGAGAGAGACAAGACCGGGAAGAGGAAAGGCGAGCCCGGGAGGAGGAGAGGCGAAGCTTGGAGGAGTCGGCAAGGAAGGCGGAGGCCGAGGTCGCCCATCTGGCCGAGCAAACTCCGGTTCTGGTCTCGGAGGCCAGGACCCTTGCGGTGGAGGAGTTCAAACCTCCGCGGATGAGGGAGCTGAACGTCCAGTTCGGCTGAGGCGTTCACCAAGGGGTTCGAGCTCTGAGAGAGGGTGGCCAGCAGATACCCGACCTTGATCTCGGCTTTTTGGAGGAGTCTGACGACGAGGCCGCCCCTTCGTCCGCCGCTGCCGCAGTCGCACCCCCGCCGGGCTCTCCACCCCCTGCCCCCGAGGTCTGAGACCTCCGACTTGTATCTTTCTTTTGTCGCCATATTTCCTTTCCGCTTGTCTTCAAAATTAATCAATAAAGTCGAACTTCTTATTGTGGATGGCCTTTTTCCCCCTGCTTCTTCTTTTCTGCCTTTCTTCTTGTAACGAGTTGGTCTTTGACGTTTGCATCTTCCGATGGCAGTGTCCTGCCGAAGCACTCCCCTTGCCCCTGGGGGTCCCGCTGAAGTCAACTATCCAACGGCTAAAAAGGAGGTCCTCCACCTGACGAAGAAGTTGAAAAAGTCGGAGGGCGAGCTCCGCAGGCGAAAAAATGCTATTCCGAGGCCGCCGCTGAGGCCGCCCACTTCAGGAGTCTCCAAGTGAAGGCAATCATGGACTACAGCCGGAGGAAGGCGAACTTCGCAAAGGAGCTCGAGAATGCACGAAGAGCGCCAGCGACCGAACTTGGGCTCAAGAAGCCAGGATCAGCGCCCTTAAGGTGGAGCTGTCAGCTGCAAGAGGAGGATCGGCCAGCTGGAAGGGAACTCATCCCGGCTCACAGCGCGGGATGAGCAGATATGGTCACAAAAAGTTTCCGACCTCCAGAAGCAGCTTCAAGATGCTGAGATGAGCCACGATGTGCAGCGGGCCAGCTGGCGCCGGCAGGTAGAAGAGTACAAAGGGAGATTCCGTCGCGGCGGACGAGGTGTTCGTCTCCAGAGGCAGTTGGTTACTAGGGCGCAGCTTGCTAACGCCCAAGATACGAAGAGCTCCAAGCCCTGAGAGGCACTGTCGAAGGGATTTCTGTCTCCCTTGGGGAGAAGACAGCCGAGCTTCAACAAGTAAAAATCCAACTGGGCTTGAGCGGAAGGCCGTCGCGGACGCAGAGGCGGAGTCCGAAGTTTTGCGGAAGTGGCATCGGGAAGCGGAGGCTGAGAGCCGGCGACTTCGTCAGGCGCTCCAGGATATGCTGCAAAAGAAGGAAGAACTAGAGGAAACGGTGGAGAGCCTGAGGCAGTCCTGGTCGAGGGATGGAGGTGATCACCCTAGGTTAGAGGGAGCAGGACCTCCTTAGAGTTCTTTTGTAGTCACCCCCTTTTTGTAGCTGCCCCTTTTCTTTTTCGTTTTGTCCCTCTTTCTCTGGCCGTCCTGGCCCTGTAGTACATATATCGAAATGAGAAAAAGCATTTTGTGTTACCTTGTCCGCGTAGCACCAATATTGTCGTTCGTTGACCCTTTCTCGTCGTTTGGCCTGTTTGGCTTAGAGGTCGTCGTGGGAAGGGCTCTTCCCTTCCATCCGATCTCGTCATGTGGCCAAGCCTCGCCACCATTTTTAACCCTTGCTGGCGAAGTAGCGGATGGAGCCCGGCTTTCTTAGGAGCCCGGGCGAAGTCTTTCTTGGGGGGAACCCGGCTCCCGTAGGAGTCCGGGAAGCTTTCCTGGCGGCGGAACCCGGCTCCCGTAGGAGTCCGGGAAGCTTTCCTTGGCGGCGGAACCCGGCTCCCGTAGGAGTCCGGGTGAAGCTTTCCTTGGCGGCGGAACCCGGCTCCCGTAGGAGTCCGGGTGAAGCTTCCTTGGCGGAACCCGGCTCCCGTAGGAGTCCGGGTGAAGCTTTCCTGGCGGCGGAACCCGGCTCCCGTAGGAGTCCGGGTGAAGCTTCCTTGGCGGCGGAACCCGGCTCCCGTAGGAGTCCGGGTGAAGCTTCCTTGGCGGGGAACCCGGCTCCCGTAGGAGTCCGGGTGAAGCTTTCCTTGGCGGCGGAACCCGGCTCCCGTAGGAGTCCGGGTGAAGCTTTCCTTGGCGGCGGAACCCGGCTCCCGTAGGAGTCCGGGTGAAGCTTCCTTGCGGCGGAACCCGGCTCCCGTAGGAGTCCGGGTGAAGCTTTCCTTGGCGGAACCCGGCTCCCGTAGGAGTCCGGGTGAAGCTTCCTTGGCGGCGGAACCCGGCTCCCGTAGGAGTCCGGGTGAAGCTTCCTTGGCGGCGGAACCCGGCTCCCGTAGGAGTCCGGGTGAAGCTTCCTTGGCGGCGGAACCCGGCTCCCGTAGGAGTCCGGGTGAAGCTTTACCTTGGCGGCGGAACCCGGCTCCCGTAGGAGTCCGGGTGAAGCTTTCCTTGGCGGCGGAACCCGGCTCCCGTAGGAGTCCGGGTGAAGCTTTCCTTGCGGGGAACCCGGCTCCCGTAGGAGTCCGGGTCTTCCATTTTGCTTGTCCGGACGAGGTTCTCTCGTTCCTGCAGGGCTTGTGGGGGCGCGTTAGGGCGTTAAGGCCTCTCCCCCCTCCGGTCTAAAAGAACCGGGCCTTCAACTTTGCTCATGTCAGGACGAGGTTCTCCTCCTGTTCCTGACATGGCTGTGGGGGCACATTAGGGCGTTGCAAGGCCTCTCCCCCCATCCGGTCTAAAAGAACCGGGCCTTTGACTTTGCTCAAGTTAGGGCGAGGTTTTCCTCCTGTCCCTAACAGGGCTGTGGGGGCACATTAGGGCGTTGTAAGGCCTCTCCCCCCATCCGGTCTAAAAGAACCGGGCCTTTGACTTTGCTCAAGTTAGGGCGAGGTTTTCCTCCTGTCCCTAACAGGGCTGTGGGGGCACATTAGGGCGTTGTAAGGCCTCTCCCCCCATCCGGTCTAAAAGAACCGGGCCTTTGACTTTGCTCATGTCAGGACGAGGTTCTCCTCCTGTTCCTGACATGGCCGTTGTTTTGAGGTCATATCCAGTCATAATACATCCGCTTAAGGTAGGAGGAGTGCGTTAGCTAAAAGAAAAGTAGATTCAAAGAAATAGTAAGCGATACATTTACAGTTCTCCCGCTCCTCCTTGAGGCCCTCCGGCGATGGAGTCGATGGTCCCGATAGGAGGCCGGTCCCCGGGCTGCTCCTCCCTTTTCTGCGGTTCGGGCGGTGGGAGGGCTCTTGGCCGGTCTCCTCTACCCTCAGGCCTGCGGCGGATGAATCTGTCGAGCCGACCTCGCCGGATGAGCTCCTCGATCTCGTCCTGGAGCTGGATGCACTCTTCGGTGTCGTGGCCGTGGTCGCGGTGGTAGAGGCAGAACTTGTTGGGGTTGCACTTCCCGGGGTGCGTGCGCATCCTCTCCGGCCTAGGGAGCAGCTCCCTGACCTCCATCAGTACCTGGGCCTTCGAGGCGTTGAGGGGGGCGTAGCTGCGGAACTTCCCTGGCGGGGAACCCCGCCGAAACCTGTTGTCCGGGCTCTCTGCCTGCGTGCCCGGGGGGAGTATGGGCGCGCTTATGTCCAGGAGGGGATCGGGAGCGAGGCCGGGCTTCCTTTGGCCTCTTCTCAACTGCGGGCTTACCAGAATCTCCCGCCTGACGCTCCCTCGCAGTCTCTTCATCCTTCATTTTGAAGGCCTCTTCCGCTCGGGCGTATCCTTCAGCCCGAGCCAGCAGATCAGCAAAATCCCTGGGGTACTTCTTCTCCAGGGAGTACAAGAGATCATTCTTCTGAAGGCCACCTTTCAGGGCGGCCATGGCAACCGACTGGTCCAAGTTCCGGACCTCCAACGCCGCGATGTTGAAGCGGTTGATGTAGGCCCGTATGGACTCCCCTTCCCTCTGCTTGATGTTGATGAGGGACTCCGAACCTTTCGGGGACGTCGGCTGCTGACAAAATGGGCCACGAATTGGTGGCTCATTTGGTCGAAGGAGAATATGGTACCCGGCTTCAGAGCCGAGTACCAGTTCTTGCTGCTCCCTTCAAAGTAGACGGGAAAGCCCGGCACAAGATGGCGTCGGGAGCACCATGAAGCAGCATCATCGTTCGGAAGGCCTCCAGATGGTCCACCGGGTCCGACGTCCCGTCGTAGCTTTCAAACTGGGGGAGCTTGAAATTCGGCGGGATCGGTTCCTGCATAATCATTTGGGAGAAGGGAGGGTCAGTGCAGATATCCTCACCGTAAGCGGGAGGCGCATGGCGGAGTTCTTCGATCCGCCGGTTCATCTCCTGGAGCCTCCGGTCCAGGAAGTCCTCTCGACTTCGAGTCTCGAGGGTCCTTTGGCAGAACGGGGGCAGGGATCTCCCAGGGGTGGAGTCGTGGTCCGATTGAGGGCTCTCCACCCTTGGATTCGCCTTCCCGGGAAGGACGGGGCGGCTGGCCCAGGTGGCCCGCCCCACCGCCGGGTTCTGGCATTCCGGAGATGCCCCTTCCGGATGCGCTGACGCCTGCGGTGCTGCTGCTGCATTGCCTGTACGGCCTCGACGAGGCCTTTGACCTGCTGCGCCAGCAAGTCAAACTGCTCCGCGCCGACCGCCGTCGCCGGAGGGGGAGGAGGAGCTGGCTGAGAAACGGGAGGGGAGGCCGGAGCCTGAGATCTGGCCGCGGAGGCCGTGGACCGCCGGGTGGACGCCCTGCGCGGAGGCATCGGGTGTCGATCTCGCGGGGGAGGATTAGGAGTAGATGACGGAGAGATGGCCGGAGGCGGCTCCGTTGAGCGCTCCTTCAAGAACAAGGGTGCTGCGAAGACACAGCCCTTCCTCTAGCGCCAATCCTGTTGGTGCAAAAATCCCTGCGCCGGAGAAGCTGGAGTTGAGGAAGCCGCGGTCGCCCGGGACCTGCAAGGGAAGTCTAAACCGGAGGTGGGGTTGCTCCGGCAAGACCCTCCGACGCTCAAGTCAGTTCTCTGCCTCAACAAGAATGGAGTGCTCGAACGGAGAATTTAGCAGAGTTTTGAGATAAGGCAAAAGAGCTTAAAGAATAACGTATCTGAGTCCCCCTTTTATAGGCGGGGGAGGCAACGGACTGATGGCGACGTTTGTAACCGCCTGGTAGTGGGCCGCCCATGGTCAGGGGAATTGATTGCGAAAGATAATGGAGCAGACACGTGGGCATCACCTCGACTTGCCACGTGGAATCTGTTATGAGGGGTGGAGCAGCGTCCGTCGTCAGGAGAATCGCATGGTATCCGTCGCAGGAGGTGGAGCAGGTTCGTGGCCGTCACTGTGGCCTGCCAGGGGATAGTGGAGCTGTGCGGAGTCCGCCACAGGAAGTGGAGCAGGGCTATGGCTGCTGCGGCTTGTCAGGGAATGATGATACTGCGTGGAGTCCGCCACAGGAGTGGAGCAGGGTCGTGGCCGTTTTGAGGGCCTGTCAGGGGGCGTGGATCTGTCGATTGAAGCTCGGTAACGGTCGGAGCCGTTTCTGTTGAGGTGGGGAGGCCTCCGGCGGTAGGGGTCGTGAGCGGAGCCCGGCTCCCGTAGGAGTCCGGGCGGAGCTGCCTTGCTGATGGCGGTGGAGCCGGCTCCCGTAGGAGTCCGGGCGGAGCTGCACTTGCTGATGGCGGTGGAGCCCGGCTCCGTAGGAGTCCGGCGGAGTGCTGATGTCGTCGGAGCCCGGCTCCCGTAGGTCCGGGCGGAGCCGCGCTGCAAACAAAGTTAAGGGTGAAGTCCGGCTCTGATAGGAGTCCGGATGAGCTTACCAGCAGTTGATACTGAGAGCGGAGCCCGGCTCCCGTGGAGTCCGGGCGGAGCTGTTCTGATGTTGGCGGTGAGCCCGGCTCCCGTAGGAGTCCGGGCGGAGCTGCGCTGATGTCGTCGGTGAAGTCCGGCTCCCGTAGGAGTCCGGACGGAGCTGCGTTGATGTCGTCGGCGGAGCCCGGCTCTCGTAGGAGTCCGGGCGGAGCCGCGCTGCAAACAAAGTTAAGGGTGAAGTCCGGCTCTGATAGGAGTCCGGATTGAGCTTACCAGCAGTTGATACTGAGACGGAGCCTGGCTCCCGTGGAGTCCGGGCGGAGCTGTTCTGATGTTGGCGGCGAACTCCGGCTCCCGTAGGAGTCCGGACGGAGCTGCGCTGATGTCGTCGGCGAAGTCCGGCTCCCGTAGGAGTCCGGACGGAGCTGCGCTGATGTCGTCGGCGGAGCCCGGCTCGTAGGAGTCCGGGCGGAGCCGCGCTGCAAACAAAGTTAAGGGTGAAGTCCGGCTCTGATAGGAGTCCGGATTGAGCTTACCAGCAGTTGATACTGAGAGCGGAGCCCGGCTCCCGTGGGAGTCCGGGCGGAGCTGTTCTGATGTTGGCGGCGAAGTCCGGCTCCCGTAGGAGTCCGGACGGAGCTGCACTGATGTCGTCGGCGGAGCCCGGCTCTCGTAGGAGTCCGGGCGGAGCCGCGCTGCAACAAGTTAAGGGTGAAGTCCGGCTCTGATAGGAGTCCGGATTGAGCTTACCAGCAGTTGATACTGAGAGCGGAGCCCGGCTCCCGTGGGAGTCCGGGCGGAGCTGTTCTGATGTTGGCGGCGAAGTCCGGCTCCCGTAGGAGTCCGGACGGAGCTGCACTTGCTGATGGCGGTGGAGCCCGGCTCCCGTAGGAGTCCGGGCGGAGCTGCACTTGCTGATGGTGGTGGAGCCCGGCTCCCGTAGGAGTCCGGGCGGAGCTGCACTTGCTGATGGCGGTGGAGCCCGGCTCCCGTAGGAGTCCGGGCGGAGCTGCCGCGGGTTCCGGCTGTGGGTATTTTATACCCAACACATATGAAGTTACAAATCTTCATATTTAAATTTCCTTCATCTTTTAATTATTTAGTTTATTCTAAATATAGATTTTCATGATAATGGATGAAATGAAGATGGAGGAAAATATTTTACTGGAATTCAACTCATGTGAAGAGTTTTAAAAAAAATCTGAAGCGCCCTTTTATTGTCTGAATAAGCTTTTCTATTATTTTTTTTTTTGGATGGACCCTTCTTTCCTGTTTTCTTTTCCTACCTCCAGTGAATGAATGATGATCACCAAAAATCTTGTAGTTTATCAGTATAATTTTTATTAGTGCAGCCAATGAGTATGGTGCTGTCTGGAGTTGTTGGTTTAAATTATCTTTAATTAATACATTAATCTACTAACATCCATTCGAATAGCTATTATAGTTTGGGATTTTTATGTTAATGTTTTTAATAATCCAATTTAACTGGTTGTGCTAGTACCTTAACAACTAATCTAGCCATGCTAGATCTTCAGGGTGAGCTAGAAATTGGATTATTATCTGATACCTTTCTGCATAGATGTTGTTGGAATCTTACTATTATGCTGAATTATTAGCAGAGTGAACAGAAATTGGACTTTCAAAAGTAAGTTTCTTATATCCACTTTTTGAACTAAATAAAAATTTGTATAATTTATATCAGGAACTTATGTGATTGTTAAACATTGCCTTGGATGAGTCTGTCTCAGTAGAAATTGTGGTAAAGAATTAGATGACTGGCTGGAAATGGAATGAGACTATATGGCTATAGTATTCATAAAATCGCAATCCATCCTCTCATTCTTTAAGGTGGTTTAAGTTTTAGTTAAATTATTCATGTTGGAGTTTTATGATTTCATGCATCTATATTTTACAAAAAAAGTTTGTAGTGAAATTTTAAAAATTTTCAGATACAGGATCATATCTAATTTAATCTAAGTATGCATAAGATCATATCTTCAAACTATAAACAGGAACATCATATGTGAGATAAAATTCAAATATAGAAATTAATAAAAATAAATAAATAAAAAATATACCTGGACATAGATCAATTTTCAACACGAACAGATAATCATGGATGTCTTCAGAAGGTTCCTTGTGACTGCACAAGCGTCGACCTCTACGAATATCCATACGAGACTCTGATATGATCAGAAGCCTTTTAATCTCACTGGAGTGCTAGTTTCCTTGCAGAGATCATATCTTGACGGTTGAAAATCTTCTTTTCTTCTAAGATACTCTTAGAGAATAAGAAGATGTAGGAGAATCTTAATCTCTACGCTAGAGATCAAGAGAAGAACCATTTCTTCTCTTTTCTTCCAAAAATTCATGCATCAAATCTCTACAATAGAGATGTAATAATTTTGTCCAATTTTTGGATAAAGAGAAGAGGAGACAACCATGTCTAAACATAGATAAGAGAGAGAGATAGAGATGTCTAAACAACCAACAATTGGTTGTGTAAGAAAGAAGAGATAAGGGGATACCTTTCTCACGCCATGAAACAAATCACCGTGCACTTCTCCCTTATTTTTCTCCATGCACAAAAGCATGGTTTTTGCCATCCAACCTGATCTCTAATCTAACTTTCAATGTCCCATATGGTGGGGATTATATAGGCTAAGGGTAGTTAGAGATTGGTTAGAAATCAAGAGTCCTAACAACTTAAGACTCTCTCTTAATTTTGTGCCGCCCACAACAAAGACTTTTACGCCCAAGCTTCTCACGGCATTAAGGGGTTTCTTTACTCTGTTACACATTGAAATAAGGAGGAAATATGGTGTTAAAACCTGGTCTCATGTGGCATCAAAATTAGGTGTGGCGTGGGACTCCTTTGACCATGGATAGGGAAGAGTTTTATTCCCATGGGACTCTTGATTTAATGACTGTTTTAATCCCAATAAAATATCAATAAATCTTAATCATATTAAGACTTGATTAGATTCAAATAAATAGAATTCAAATCTGATTTGGAGCTCAATTAATTTAGATTAGATGTCTCCTAATTGGAGGAGAAGTCATAGTCCAATTGGACTCTTTCTTGGTGCTTGAGTCAAACTCAATTTTAATCCTAATTTCATTAAGATTTGGTGCATCATGAAAATGAAGATTTCTAGTTCAATTAGGAATACATACATCCTGGTCTAATTAGAAATTAGGGTCAAATCCAAATCCTAATTCAACTGCATCTAATCATCCGATCCTTTTGGGTATCCTATAATCCTATAGGGTTGATCAAATCAAACCCTTATTAAGTCAAATTAAATCCAATCAAATTGGATTTGATGTAAGCCCCAATTGCTCAATCAAATTGAGTCAATTAGCAATTTTATTCTAATTAATCCTTTTATAACTCACTAACTCTTTAGCGAGTTACATGATGCAACATTTGTATTAGATCAATTATTAATTAAATTGATAATCAAATTTGTTACGATTCATAATCGTAATTCAACCATCTGATCAGTTAAAAGCTCTTTTGTGTGTGATCCCATAGGTTCTATTCTGTTTAGTAGTGAGATATATTATGATCTCTATACAATATCATTGAAACTTTTTTCAATAGATTGGAACAATTCCAACTCAGCCCACCAAAGATCATCGATCATCAAGATGATACTTGTGAGTCTCACAATCCACCAGTGAATCTAGCAGTATATAGTGGACAACCCACAAAATAAAAGATAAACCTTAGGTATAGTTAGCACATAATACAATCCTCTATCATGAGTTCCGACGAGATGGGAGTCATGGATAAATCATCAAACTTAACATCGATCATATGATAGATTCAATCAGCTCGAGTTCTTATGTGACTCTATGAAAATTTTTTTCTATCAATCACAATGCTATGGCCATAGACTTAAGGATCAGCCTCTTAAATCTTATAGGACTACTTTCTTCTTCTAGAATCGATAGATTCCATCTTGATGCACACCCACTTCTATGATCGATCAACTATCGCAACATCACTATAAGGGCTTCTTGAGACCCATGTTGATGTGTCAGTCAAACTCCAGCAGTCTCATTGCGAGCAGTAGTGTCATTCAGATCAAAAGACCAGTCATACAACTGAGATCGAGAAAGTCACTAACGAGTAAGCAGACATTCATGTGACTTCTCGTGTTGGTCACGCTCAGTACTAGTTGTTCTCTAATAACCACCTGCACTCTGCTCCAGTGTCTCTACACCGTAGACTCGAGATCCATTTTTGAAGAAAGCGATCCGTGCACTGATCTATCCGAATCAATCACCATCTCCATGATGATCTATGATCAGGAGCAATTTAAGAATTAATCATCAATGACATATGTCTCAAATTCTCAACTCTTTAAGAATATATATCATCATCTTGTTAATTTTTTAGATAATTCATAGACACATAAACATGAATCATAATATAACTGCTCAATAAGTACAAAACTATGTCCTAGAGATATAATATGTGTAAGCCAAAATTGACTTCTAGGGCATACATCCAACAATCTCCCACTTGCACTAAACCCAATCTGCCATGTAACAAGCCTTATCTTCACAAGACAAGCTTTTAGTCTTAGGCTGGCTAAGTGATTTACCAATGAATTATCCACATCATTTGTGGAGTTTGCTCTTTTGCACCTCTATGTATTTCTACTTGAGGTAGTCGCGTGTTCTGTTGTTCTATGTGCTTGGATATCCGGTGAGACTAGGCTCCTTAGCAAGAGATATGGTGCCATTGTCTTTGCAGTATAATATCATAGCATCTGATGGTATAATAATCAATTCTGTAACTAATATTAGAATCAGAATGCATCCTACACATCTATAGTATACTCAGCTTCCATTGATCGATTATTTGGAACCTCTCCAAAATATCGAAATAGAAATATACCCCATGATATAGACATTCTACCATCAATATCAGACATAAAATCTGAATTGGTATATCCTCCCACTCCTAGCATTGATCCTTCTCCAAATTAAGAACATATCTTTAGTTCTTCTTAAGAGCTTAAGGTTATTTTCATAGCAATCCAACACTCACAGCCTGGATACAACTGACATCAATTATGACATTCATAGTAATAACTATATCAGTTTAAGTACATTATGGCATACTTCAATACCCGAGAGGGTAGCGACCCCGCTCCGAGATTTCTATGCTGAATCCTTTCAGCGTTAGTCTCTGTACTTTATCTGTAAAAACACAAGCATCTAATTATATCTATTGCTATAGATCTTTAGGACGCTCGCTTTATATCTTTTATGAAGAAATCTATATTTAACCATATTTTAACCGATGTCAGTATTGGAATCTCCCACTGATCCTTTTGAAATTCATAATTTCTCTTTTCTGATCAAATAATTTGATCATATGAAAGTTCCAACTCCAAGATTATTATAGACTTGATGATCACCTATCACAAGAAGTAAAATCCATAGGCTATTCCATACAGAAATCTTTAAAAGATCTCTTCTCAGGAAAGCTATTTCACATCCCTTTCTTAGAGTTGATGTCTTACATCGCCTCGTTGTAGGTTTTGGGATCATCTTTATGCTCCCCATCTCCATGAGAAAAGACTTTCTCTACATCCTCTGCTAAGCATACCCGAGTACCTTTCGAGAGGATTGGAGGTCCTACTATGTGTATGAGGTGGAAGAGGAATATACATCTACTGACTTATGGTGAATAGGTTTTTAAGATCTCAAAGCTCACTGCTCTTCAGGGACACTCTCTTTTAGCTTAACTTTCCTCCCACTGCTTTATCTTGATCAAATAATTTTTCAAAAAAATAGCATGTCGGATAACAATCACATTGTAATCCCATTAGAAAGTAATATCCCAAACTCTTTTAGGATAAATTTTATAGACCTATCTTTTAATATATCACATCCTATCCTAGACACAGGCTGGATATTTTTGAATCTCAAAATAATCAAGATTCAATTCTCACCATGCCATATCTCATATGGTATGGTAGGAACAGTTTTAGAGAGAACCCAATTTCACAGAAATAAAGCATGTCCCTAAAAAATAATAAATAAATCAGTAAAGTTCATTATAGACCAGACTATATCTCATATAGTCTCACGATTCTTCGTATCTCGTTGAGCTGAGATGTACTAAGAGCAGTCCATATAAAACTATACCATATTATGAGATAATCGAAAAATTATTTTCATTAGTATTGCATCCTCAATCTGATCG
>NC_025995.2:39928025-39985875 GCF_000442705.2 Elaeis guineensis | reverse complement strand
ACTGAAGAAATATGGGCTTTTGGGCTTATCGACTGTCGAGCAAATCTAGCTTGTGTATCATCTCTTTAAGAAAATATGACTAAGCTACTCTTGTGGGACAAGAGAAAAAAGACCACCGAGATACTTATCCTTGTACATATTTGATGTGTGTAGCCCATGTGATGTGGTAACCAAGGAGTTGTCTCTACTTTATATATGAGATATAAATTTAAAATTTTTGAAATGTTCAAAAAATTCAGATGAAAGTAGAGAAGCAAATTGAAAAATTCTTAAAGATACTTCGATCAGATCGAGGATGCAATACTAATGAAAATAATTTCTCGATTATCTCATAATATGGTATAGTTTTATATGGACTGCTCTTAGTACATCTCAGCTCAATGAGATACGAAGAATCGTGAGACTATATGAGATATAGTCTGGTCTATAATGAACTTTACTGATTTATTTATATTTTTTTAGGGACATGCTTTATTTCTGTGAAATTGGGTTCTCTCTAAAACTGTTCCTACCATACCATATGAGATATGGCATGGTGAGAATTGAATCTTGATTATTTTGAGATTCAAAAATATCCAGCCTGTGTCTAGGATAGGATGTTGATATATTAAAAGATAGGTCTATAAAACTTATCCTAAAAGAGTTTGGGATATTACTTTCTAATGGGATTACAATGTGATTGTTATCCGACATGCTATTTTTTGAAAAATTATTTGATCAAGATAAAGCAGTGGGAGGAAAGTTAAGCTAAAAGAGAGTATCCCTGAAGAGCAGTGAGCTTTGAGATCTTAAAAACCTATTCACCATAAGTCAGTAGATGTATATTCCTCTTCCACCTCATACACATAGTAGGACCTCCAATCCTCTCGAAAGGTACTCGGGTATGCTTAGCAGAGGATGTAGAGAAAGTCTTTTCTCATGAGAGATGGAGAGCATAAAGATGATCCCAAAATCTACAACGAGACGATGTAAGACATCAACTCTAAGAAAGGGATGTGAAATAGCTTTCCTGAGAAGAGATCTTTTAAAGATTTCTGTATGGAATAGCCTATGGATTTTACTTCTTGTGATAGGTGATCATCAAGTCTATAATAATCTTGGAGTTGGAACTTTCATATGATCAAATTATTTGATCAGAAAAGAGAAATTATGAATTTCAAAAGGATCAGTGGGAGATTCCAATACTGACATCGGTTAAAATATGGTTGAATATAGATTTCTTCATAAAAGATATAAAGCGAGCATCCTAAAGCTCTATAGCAATAGATATAATTGGATGCTTGTGTTTTTACAGATAAAGTACAGAGACTAGACGCTGAAAGGATTCAGTATAGAAATCTCGGAGCGGGGTCGCTACCCTCTCGGGTATTGAAGTATGCCATAATGTACTTAAACTGATATAGTTATTACTATGAATGTCATAAGTTGATGTCAGTTGTATCCAGGCTGTGAGTACTGGATTGCTATGAATTAACATTAAGCTCTTAAGAAAAACTAAAGATATGTTCTTAATTTGGAGAAGGATCAATGCTAGGAGTGAGAGGATATACCAATTCAGATTTTATGTCTGATATTGATGGTAGAATGTCTACATCATGGGGTATATTTCTATTTCGATATTTTGGAGAGGTTCCAAATAATCAATCAATGGAAGCTGAGTATACTATAGATGTGTAGGATGCATTCTGATTCTAATATTAGTTACAGAATTGATTATTATACCATCAGATGCTATGATATTATACTGCAAAGACAATGGCACCATAGCTCTTGCTAAGGAGCCTAGGTCTCACCGGATATCCAAGCACATAGAACAACAGAACACGCGACTACCTCAAGTGGAAATATATAGAGGTGCAAAGAGCAAACTCCACAAGTGATGTGGATAATTTACTGGTAAGTCACTTAGCTAGCCTAAGACTAAAAGCTTGTCTTGTGAAGATAAGGCTTGTTACATGGCAGATTGGGTTTAGTGCAAATGGGAGATTGTTGGATGTATGCCCTAGAAGCCAATTCTGGCTTACACATATTATATCTCTAGGACATAGTTTTGTACTTATTGAGCAGTTATATTATGATTCATGTTTATGTGTCTATGAATTATCTAAAAAATTAACAAGATGATGACATATATTCTTAAAGAGTTGAGAATTTGAGACATGTGTCATTGATGATTAATTCTTAAATTGCTCCTGTCATAGGATCATCATGAAGATGGTGATTGATTCGGATAGATCAGTGCACGGATCGCTTTCTTCAAAAAGATGGATCTCGAGTCTACGGTGTAGAGACACTGGAGCGAGAGTGCAGGTGATTATTAGAGAACAACTAGTACTGAGCGTGACCAACACGAGAAGTCACATGGATGTTTGCTTACTCGTTAGTGACTTTCTCGATGCTGCAGTTGTATGACTGGTCTTTTGATCTGAGATGACACTACTGCTCGCAATGAGACTGCTGGAGTTTGACTGACACATCAACATGGGTCTCAAGGAGCCCTTATAGTAGATGTTGGCGATAGTTGATCGATCGTAGGAGTGAGGTGTGCATCAAGATGGAATCTATCGATTCTAGCAGAAGGAAGTAGTTTATAAGATTTAAGAGGCTGAATCCTTAAGTCTATGGCCATAGCACTGTGATTGATAGAAAAAAATTTTCATAGAGTCACATAAGAACTCGAGCTGATTGAATCTATCATATGACCGATGTTAAGGTTTGACGATTTATCCATGACCTACCATCTCGTCGGAACTCATGATAGAGGGATTGTATTATGTGCTAACTATACCTAGAGATTTATCTTTTATTTTGTTGGGTTGCCACTATATACTGCTAGATATCACTGGTGGATTGTGAGACTCACAAGTATCATCTTGATGATCGATGATCTTTGGTGGGCTGAGTTGGAATTGTTCCAATCTATTGAAAAAAGTTTTAATGATATTGTAATAGAGATCATAATATATCTCACTACTAGACAGAATAGAACCTATGGGATCACACACAAAAGAGGCTTTTGACTGATCAGATGGTTGAATTACGATTATGAATCGTAACAGGATTTGATTATCAATTTAATTAATAATTGATCTAATACAAATGTTGCATCATGTAACTCGCTAAAGAGTTCGTGAGTTATAAAAGATTAATTAGTAATAAAATTGCTAATTGACTCAATTTGATTGAGCAATGGGGCTTACATCAAGTCTAATTTGATTGGATTTAATTTGACTTAATAAGGGTTTGATTTGATCAACCCTATAGGATTATAGGATAATCCCAAAAGGATCGGATGATTAGATGCAGTTGAATTAGGATTTGAATTTGACCTAATTTCTAATTAGACCAGGATGTATGTATTCCTAATTGAACTAGAAATCTTCATTTTCATGATGCACCAAATCCTAATGGAATTAGGATTAAAATTGAGTTTGACTCAAGCACCAAGAAAGAGTCCAATTGGACTATGACTTCTCCTCCAATTAGGAGACATCTAATCTAAATTAATTGAGCTCCAAATCAGATTTGAATTCCTATTTATTTGAATCTAATCAAGTCTTAATATGATTAAGATTTATTGATATTTTATTGGGATTAAAACAGTCATTAAATCAAGAGTCCCATGGGAATAAAACTCTTCCCTATCCATGCGTCAAAGGAGTCCCACGCCACACCTAATTTTGATGCCACATGAGACCAGGTTTTAACACCATATTTCCTCCTTATTTCAATGTGTAACAGAGTAAAGAAACCCCTTAATGCCGTGAGAAGCTTGGGCGTAAAAGTCTTTGTTGTGGGCAGCACAAAATTAAGAGAGAGTCTTAAGTTGTTAGGACTCTTGATTTCTAACCAATCTCTAACTACCCTTAGCCTATATAATCCCCACCATATGGGACATTGAAAGTTAGATTAGAGATCAGGTTGGACGGCAAAAACCATGCTTTTGTGCATGGAGAAAATTAAGGGAGAAGTGCATGGTGATTTGTTTCATGGCGTGAGAAAGGTATCCCCTTATCTCTTCTTTCTTACACAACCAATTGTTGGTTGTTTAGACATCTCTATCTCTCTCTCTTGTCTATGTTTAGACATGGTTGTCTCCTCTTCTCTTTGTCCAAAAGTTGGACAAAATTATTACATCTCTATTGTAGAGATTTGATGCATGAATTTTTGGAAGAAAAGAGAAGAAATGGTTCTTCTCTTGATCTCTAGCGTAGAGATCAAGATTCTCCTACATCTTCTTATTCTCTAAGAGTATCTTAGAAGAAAAGAAGATTTTCAACCGTCAAGATACGATCTCTGCAAGGAAACTAGCACTCCAGTGAGATTAAAAGGCTTCTGATCAGATCAGAGTCTCATATGGATATTCGTAGAGGTCGGACGCTTGTGCAGCCACAAGGACCTTCTGAAGACATCCATGATTATCTGTTCGTGTTGAAAATTGATCCATGTCCAGGTATATTTTTTATTTATTTTTTTCTATTTAATTTATGTATCTGAATTTTATCTCACATATGATGTTCCTGTTTATGGTTTGAAGATATGATCTTATGCATACTTAGATTAAATTAGATATGATCCTGTATCTGAAAATTTTTAAAATTTCACTACAAACTTTTTTTGTAAAATATAGATGCATGAAATCATAAAACTCCAACATGAATAATTTAACTAAAACTTAAACCACCTTAAAGAATGAGAGGATGGATTGTGATTTTATGAATTACTATAGCCATATAGTCTCATCCATTTCCAGCCAGTCATCTAATTCTTTACCACAATTTCTACTGAGACAGACTCATCCAAGGCAATGTTAAACAATCACATAAGTTCCTGATATAAATTATACAAATTTTATTTAGTTCAAAAAGTGGATATAAGAAACTTACTTTTTAAAGTCCAATTTCTAGTTCACTCTGCAAATAATTCAGCATAATAGTAAGATTCCAACAACATCTATGCAGAAAGGTATCAGATAATAATCCAATTTCTAGCTCACCCTGAAGATCTAGCATGGCTAGATTAGTTGTTAAGGTACTAGCACAACCAGTTAAATTGGATTATTAAAAACATTAACATAAAAATCCAAACTATAATAGCTATTCGAATGGATGTTAGTAGATTAATGTATTAATTAAAGATAATTTAAACCAACAACTCCAGACAGCACCATACTCATTGGCTGCACTAATAAAAATTATACTGATAAACTACAAGATTTTTGGTGATCATCATTCATCACTGGAGATAGGAAAAGAAAACAGGAAAGAAGGGTCCATCCAAAAAAAAAAATAATAGAAAAGCATATTCAGACAATAAAAGGGCGCTTCAGATTTTTTTAAAACTCTTCACATGAGTTGAATTCCAGTAAAATATTTTTCCTCCATCTTCATTCATCCATTATCATGAAAATCTATATTTAGAATAAACTAAATAATTAAAAGATGAAGAAATTTAAATATGAAGATTTGTAACTTCATATGTGTTGGGTATAAAATACCCACAGCCGGAACCCGCGGCAGCTCCGCCCGGACTCCTACGGGAGCCGGGCTCCACCGCCATCAGCAAGTGCAGCTCCGCCCGGACTCCTACGGGAGCCGGGCTCCACCACCATCAGCAAGTGCAGCTCCGCCCGGACTCCTACGGGAGCCGGGCTCCACCGCCATCAGCAAGTGCAGCTCCGTCCGGACTCCTACGGGAGCCGGACTTCGCCGCCAACATCAGAACAGCTCCGCCCGGACTCCCACGGGAGCCGGGCTCCGCTCTCAGTATCAACTGCTGGTAAGCTCAATCCGGACTCCTATCAGAGCCGGACTTCACCCTTAACTTTGTTTGCAGCGCGGCTCCGCCCGGACTCCTACGAGAGCCGGGCTCCGCCGACGACATCAGTGCAGCTCCGTCCGGACTCCTACGGGAGCCGGACTTCGCCGCCAACATCAGAACAGCTCCGCCCGGACTCCCACGGGAGCCGGGCTCCGCTCTCAGTATCAACTGCTGGTAAGCTCAATCCGGACTCCTATCAGAGCCGGACTTCACCCTTAACTTTGTTTGCAGCGCGGCTCCGCCCGGACTCCTACGAGAGCCGGGCTCCGCCGACGACATCAGCGCAGCTCCGTCCGGACTCCTACGGGAGCCGGACTTCGCCGACGACATCAGCGCAGCTCCGTCCGGACTCCTACGGGAGCCGGAGTTCGCCGCCAACATCAGAACAGCTCCGCCCGGACTCCCACGGGAGCCAGGCTCCGTTCTCAGTATCAACTGCTGGTAAGCTCAATCCGGACTCCTATCAGAGCCGGACTTCACCCTTAACTTTGTTTGCAGCGCGGCTCCGCCCGGACTCCTACGAGAGTCGGGCTCCGCCGACGACATCAACGCAGCTCCGTCCGGACTCCTACGGGAGCCGGACTTCGCCGACGACATCAGCGCAGCTCCGTCCGGACTCCTACGGGAGCCGGACTTCACCGCCAACATCAGAACAGCTCCGCCCGGACTCCCACGGGAGCCAGGCTCCGCTCTCAGTATCAACTGCTGGTAAGCTCAATCCGGACTCCTATCAGAGCCGGACTTCACCCTTAACTTTGTTTGCAGCGCGGCTCCGCCCGGACCCCTACGGGAGCCGGGCTCCGCCGACGACATCAGCACAGCTCCGTCCGGACTCCTACGGGAGCCGGGCTCCACCGCCATCAGCAAGTGCAGCTCCGCCCGGACTCCTACGGGAGCCGGGCTCCACCGCCATCAGCAAGTGCAGCTCCGCCCGGACTCCTACGGGAGCCGGGCTCCGCTCACAACCCCTACCGCCCGGAGGGCCTCGCCCAGACCTCGACAGAAACTGTGCTCCGACCGTTACCGAGCTTCAATCGACAGATCCACGCCCCCTGACAGGCCCTCAAAACGGCCGCGACCCTGCTCCACCTCCTATGGCGGACTCCACGCAGTATCATCATTCCCTGACAAGCCGCAGCAGCCATAGTCGCCTTGCTCCACTTCCTGTGGCGGACTCTGCACAGCTCCACTATCCCCTGGCAGGCCACAGTGACGGCCACGAACCTGCTCCACCTCCTGCGACGGATACCATGCGATTCTCCTGACGACGGACGCTGCTCCACCACTCATAACAGATTCCACGTGGCAAGTCGAGGTGATGCCCACGTGTCTGCTCCATTATCTTTCGCAATCAATTCCTCTGACCATGGGCGGCCCACTACCAGGCGGTTACAAACATCGCCATCAGTCCGTTGCCTCCCCCGCCTATAAAAGGGGGACTCAGATACGTTATTCTTTAAGCTCTTTTGCCTTATCTCAAAACTCTGCTAAATTCTCCGTTCGAGCACTCCATTCTTGTTGAGGCAGAGAACTGACTTGAGCGTCGGAGGGTCTTGCCGGAGCAACCCCACCTCCGGTTTAGACTTCCCTTGCAGGTCCCGGTGGCGACCGCGGCTTCCTCAACTCCAGCTTCTCCGGCGCAGGTGGATTTTTGCACCAACAGGATTGGCGCTAGAGGAAGGGGCCTGTGTCTTCGCAGCACCCTTGTTCTTGAAGGAGCGCTCAACGGAGCCGCCTCCGGCCACCTCTCCGTCATCTACTCCTAATCCTCCCCCGCGAGATCGACACCCGATGCCTCCGTGCAGGGCGTCCACCCGGCGGTCCACGGCCTCCGCGGCCAGATCTCAGGCTCCGGCCTCCCCTCCCGTTTCTCAGCCAGCTCCTCCTCCCCCTCCGGCGACGGCGGTCGGCGCGGAGCAGTTTGACTTGCTGGCACAGCAGGTCAAGGGCCTCGTCGAGGCCGTACAGGCAATGCAGCAGCAGTCACCGCAGGCGTCAGCGCATCCGGAAGGGGCATCTCTGGAATGCCAGAATCCGACGGTGGGGCGGGCCACCTGGGCCAGCCGCCCCGTCCTTCCCGGGAAGGCGAATCCAAGGGTGGAGAGCCCTCAATCGGACCACGACTCCACCCCTGAGAGATCCCTGCCCCCGTTCTGCCAAAGGATCCTCGAGACTCGGAGTCGAGAGGACTTCCTGGACCGGAGGCTCCAGGAGATAAACCGACGGATCGAAGAACTCCGCCATGCACCTCCCGCTTACGGTGAGGATATCTGCACTGACCCTCCCTTCTCCCAAATGATTATGCAGGAACCGATCCCGCCGAATTTCAAGCTCCCCCAGTTTGAAAGCTACGACGGGACGTCGGACCCGGTGGACCATCTGGAGGCCTTCCGAACGATGATGCTGCTTCATGGTGCTCCCGACGCCATCTTGTGCCGGGCTTTCCCGTCTACTTTGAAGGGAGCGGCAAGGAACTGGTACTCGGCCCTGAAGCCGGGCACCATATTCTCCTTCGACCAAATGAGCCACCAATTCATGGCCCATTTTATCAGCAGCCGACGTCCCCGAAAATGTTCGGAGTCCCTCATCAACATCAAGTAGAGGGAAGGGGAGTCCATACGGGCCTACATCAACCGCTTCAACATCGCGGTGTTGGAGGTCCGGAATTTGGACCAGTCGGTTGCCATGGCCGCCCTGAAAGGTGGCCTTCAGAAGAATGATCTCTTGTACTCCCTGGAGAAGAAGTACCTCAGGGATTTTGCTAATCTGCTGGCTCGGGCTGAAGGATACGCCCGAGCGGAAGAAGCCTTCAAAATGAAGGATGAAGAGACTGCGAGGGAGCGTCAGGCGGGAGATTCTGGAAAGCTCGCAGTTGAGAAGAGGCCAAAGGAAGCCCGGCCTCGCTCTCGGTCCCCTCCTGGACATAAGCGCGCCCATACTCCCCCCCGGGCACGCAGGCAGAGGAGCCTGGACAACAGGTTTCGGCGGGGTTCCCCGCCAGGAAAGTTCCGCAGCTACGCCCCCCTCAACGCCTCGAAGGCCCAGGTACTGATGGAGGTCAGGGAGCTGCTCCCTAGGCCGGAGAGGATGCGCACGCACCCCGGGAGGTGCAACCCCAACAAGTTCTGCCTCTACCACCACGACCACGGCCACGACACCGAAGAGTGCATCCAGCTCCAGGACGAGATCGAGGAGCTGATCCGGTGAGGTCGGCTCGACAGATTCATCCGCCGCCAGCCTGAGGGTAGAGGAGACCGGCCAAGAGCCCTCCCACTGCCCGAACCACAGAAAAGGGAGGAGCAGCCCGGGGACCGGCCTCCTATCGGGACCATCGACTCCGTCGTCGGAGGGCCTCAAGGAAGAGCGGGAGAACTGTAAATGTATCACTTACTATTTCATTTTGAATCTACCTTTCTTTCTAGCTAACGCACCCTCCTACTTAACGCGGATGTATTATGACTGGATACGACCCCTCCAAAAACAACGACCATGTTAGGGACAGGAGGAGAACCTCGCCCTAACTTGAGCAAAGTCGAAGGCCCGGTTCTTTTAGACCGGATGGGGGGAGAGGCCTTACAACGCCCTAACGTGCCCCCACAGCCCTGTTAGGGACAGGAGGAGAACCTCGCCCTAACTTGAGCAAAGTCAAAGGCCCGGTTCTTTTAGACCGGATGGGGGAGAGGCCTTACAACGCCCTAATGTGCCCCCACAGCCCTGTTAGGGACAGGAGGAGAACATCGCCCTAACTTGAGTAAAGTCGAAGGCCCGGTTCTTTTAGACCGGATGGGGGGAGAGGCCTTACAACGTCCTAATGTGCCCCCACAGCCCTGTTAGGGACAGGAGGAGAATCTCGCCCTAACTTGAGCAAAGTCGAAGGCCCGATTCTTTTAGACCGGATGGGGGGAGAGGCCTTGCAACGCCCTAATGTGCCCCCACAGCCCTGTCAGGAACAGGAGAAGAATCTCGTCCCGACATGAGCAGAGTGGAAGGTCCGGACTCCCACGGGAGCCGGGTCCCCACGACAAAGAAAGGCTTCACCCGGACTCCTACGGGAGCCGGGTTCCGCCGCCAAGGTAAACTCCACCCGGACTCCTACGGGAGCCGGGTTCCGCCGCCAAGGTAAACTCCACCCGGACTCCTACGGGAGCCGGATTCCACCGCCCAAGAAAGACTTCGCCCGGACTCCTACGGGAGCCGGGTTCCGCCGCCAAGGTAAGCATCGCCCGAACTCCTACGGGAGCCGGGTTCCACCGTCAAGGTAAGCTTCACCCGGACTCCTACGAGAGCCGGGTTTCTACGCCAAGGAAGAGTTCATCCGGACTCCTACGGGAGCCGGGTCCACGCGACAAGGAAGCTTCACCCGGACTCCCGCGGGAGCCGGGTCCCCACGACAAAGAAGAGCTTCACCCGGACTCCTACGGGAGCCGGGTTCCGCCGCCAAGGTAAACTTCACTCGGGCTCCTACGGGAGCCGGATTCCACCGCCCAAGAAAGACTTCGCCCGGGCTCCTACGGGAGCCGGGTTCTGCCGCCAAGGTAAGCATCGCCCGGACTCCTACGGGAGCCGGGTTCCGCCGCCAAGGTAAGCTTCACCCGGACTCCTACGGGATCCGGGTTTCTACGCCAAGGAAGAGTTCACCCGGACTCCTACGGGAGCCGGGTCCACGCGACAAAGAAGAGCTTCACCCGGACTCCTACGGGAGCCGGGTTCCGCCGCCAAGGTAAACTTCACTCGGGCTCCCACGGGAGCCGGGTTCCGCCGCCAGGAAAGCTTCGCTCGGACTCCTACGGGAGCCGGATTCCACCCCCGAGAAAGACTTCGCCCGGGCTCCTAAGAAAGTCAGGCTCCATCCGCTACTTCACCAGCAAGGGTTAAAAATGGTGGCGAGGCTCGGCCACATGATGAAATCGGATGGAAGGGAAGAGCCCTTTCCCACGACGACCTCTAAGCCAAACAGGCCAAACGACGAGAGAGGGTCAACGAACGACAATATTGGTGCTACGCGCGGACAAGGTAACACAAAGTGCTTTTTCCTCATTTTCGATATATGCACTACAGGGCCAGGACGGCCAGAGAAGGAGGGACAAAACGATAAAAGAAAAAGGGGCAGCTACAAAAAGGGGGTGACTACAAAAGGACTCTAAGGAGGTCCTGCTCCCTCTAACCTAGGGTGATCACCCCCATCCCTCGACCAGGACTGCCTCAGGCTCTCCACCATTTCCTCTAGTTCTTCCTTCTTTTGCAGCATATCCTGGAGCGCCTGACGAAGTCGCCGGCTCTCGGCCTCCACTTTCCGATGCCACTTCCGCAAAACTTCAGACTCCGCCTCTGCGTCCGTGACGGCCTTCCGCTCAAGCCCCAGTTGGATTTTTACTTGTTGGAGCTCGGCTGTCTTCTCTCCAAGGGAGACAGAAATCCCTTCGACGGTGCCTCTCAAGGCTTGGAGCTCTTCGGTATCTTGGGCGTTAGCAAGCTGCGCCCTAGTGACCAACTGCCCCTGGAGACGAACAACCTCGTCCGCCGCCCGACGGAATCTCCCTTTGTACTCTTCTACCTGCCGGTGCCAGCTGGCCCGCTGCACATCGTGGCTCACCTCAGCATCTTGAAGCTGCCTCTGGAGGTCGGAAACTTTTTGTGACCATATCTGCTCATCCCGCGCTGTGAGCTGGGATGAGTTCCCCTCCAGTTGGCCGATCCTCCTCTTTGCAGCTGACAGCTCCACCTTAAGGGCGCTGATCCTGGCTTCTTGAGCCCAAGTTCGGTCGCTGGCGTTCTTCGTGCATTCTTCGAGCTCCTTCGCGAAGTTCGCCTTCCTCCGGCTGTAGTCCATGATTGCCTTCACTTGGAGACTCCTGAAGTGGGCGGCCTCAGCGGCAGCCTCGGAATAGCATTTTTTCGCCTGGCGGAGCTCGCCCTCCGACTTTTTTAACTTCTTCGTCAGGTGGAGGACCTCCCTTTTTAGCCGTTGGATAGTTGACTTCAGCGGGACCCCCAGGGGCAAGGGAAGTGCTTCGGCAGGACACTGCCATCGGAAGATGCAAACGTCAAAGACCAACTCGTTACAAGAAGAAAGGCAGAAAAGAAGAAGCAGGGGGAAGGAAAGGCCATCCACAATAAGAAGTTCGACTTTATTGATTAATTTTGAAGACAAGCGGAAAGGAAATATGGAGACAAAAGAAAGATACAAGGTCGGAGGTCTCAGACCTCGGGGGCAGGGGGTGGAGAGCCCGGCACGGGGGGTGTGACTGCGGCAGCGGCGGACGAAGGGGCGGCCTCGTCGTCAGACTCCTCCAAAAAGCCGAGTTCAAGGTCGGGGTATCTGCCGGCCACCCTCTCTCGACAGAGTTCGAACCCCTTGGTGAACGCCTCCAGGCCGAACTGGACGTTCAGCTCCCTCATCTCCGCGGAGGTTTTGAACTCCTCCACCGCAAGGGTCCTGGCCTCCGAGACCAGAACCGGAGTTTGCTCGGCCAGATGGGCGACCTCGGCCTCCGCCTTCCTTGCCGACTCCTCCAAGCTTCGCCTCTCCTCCTCCCGGGCTCGCCTTTCCTCTTCCCGGTCTTGTCTCTCTCTCTCCAGGGCCTCCCGGAGGGTGGCCACCTCGGCCGTCTTCGCTTGAAGATGAGTAACCTCGTCTTGGCAACGCTCCTCCGCCCGAAGAAGGTCCCTTCTCATGCGGCCCGACGCCTCGACATAGGCGAAGAGCTGGTGCCCAATCTGCAAGGACAGATGGAGAATTACAACAAAGACCGAGCAACTGAGCAAATAAAAATCCGCTTACCTCAAGAAAGGACCCCAAGGTGTCCCAGGCCCGCTGCTCGGGATCAGCACGGTCGATCCTCTCCACGACATCGGACAGAATACAACCATCGAGCAGCCGACGGATCAGAGCCTTGTCGTTGAAGGGGTTCTCCGATCCCCCCTCGGAGCAGACGGACTCGTCTACAGCGGCTCGATGGCTGCTCGGCCTGCGGGCCACCGATTTTCTCCTCCTCCCCGCGGCGGGCGCCTCCGCGGGGCAGACCTCCGGAATGGGGACCCCGATCGGCGGGCTCCTTAAGGGAGCCCAGGGGGCCGCTGGCTCGGCATCCGAAGGAATGTCGATTGCCGGGGTCACCTGGACGGGCGCAGCCAAGCTCGTCTCCTCCACCCTGACCCTCTTCGCCGAGCCAGAAGTCGTCGCGCCCTTCCTTTTCTGGGCTCTCATGGCCTTGGCGAGCATCCATGTGGCTTCGGCATCCATTGCTAAAAAAAAAAAAAGAAAAAAAAAAGAAAAAGAAAAGAAGAAGGAAAAAGCGGCACCAATCAGTCAAAAAAAAAAAAAAAAAAAGAGAGAAAGAAGAAAGAAAAAAGAGAAAGAGAAAAGAGGAAAAAGGAGAGAGAAAGAAAGAGAGGGAAGAAGAAGACAAGAAAAGGAAAGATGTATACTTGCTGGATCCTGAGGGCTCAGGCCGATGTTGAAAAGAAGCTGCTCCCTCGGTAGGTTCGGAAGAGAAGGAGCGGGGTAACTCAGGAGCTTCTGGGCGGCCCGAAGGTCGTCCTCTCCCAGGCTGGGAGTCCGACGGACGGAATCCCTCAGAGACCCCCAAGGGGGCAGGCCCAGTTCCAGGGTCGGACAGTAAATGAAGAGAAATTTCCCCTTCCAGTTATGAATCGAAGAAGGGGCGCCCTTCAGCAACCCCTTCTTACCGAACTGGGGGGAGAAGTACCACCAGTCCTTCGCTGAAGGATGGCGTTTGAAGGTGTAGAAATGTCTGAACAGGGAGAGAAAAGGCTGGACCTCGGCTATATGACAGAGGGAGAGAAACCCTATCAAAAACCTAAAGGAGTTCGGGGCGACAGAGGCGAGAGAAATGTCTAAGAAATGAAAGAAGGCGGCAACAAAAGCAGGAAGCGGAAGCCGGAGTCCGGCACGGAATGCCTCCTGGTACAAGCAAAAGCGACCAGGAGGGGGAGCGCTGGCCCGGTCAGAGGGGCCAGGAAGCTCCAGGTCATACTCTGAAGGGATCCCGTACCGAGCCCTTATCAGAAGAAGTTCGTCCGGAGTCGACGAACAAGGAATGGCGCCCGGTGCGAAAACCGGGCGAGACCCTGCCCCGAACGCGGGTTCGTCCGCAGAGACAGGGGCCTGGGGGTTGGAAGCAGAAGAACTCCCAGGACTTACGGGGGCAGAAGAATCGGAAGACATTTTTCTTTGGGGGAGAACCTAAAGGACTCTAGAAAAGCAAGCCGAGAAGGGAGGGAGACGCCGGAGGTCAACTCAGGAGAAGGCACTAAAGAAATGGAAGGAGGAGGGACCCTAGGCGGTAAGAAGGAGAAGGTGGGCACTAACCTATCTTACTCTGGGGGCCTGGGGAGCGAGAAGCGGAAGGCGCCTACGGCTCGAGAGGGCGTTCGCTAGAGCAGACTCTCGGGGAGATGACAGACGCCAGCAAGAAATCAGAAGCGGAGTGGGGGGCCTGAAGGGGGGAGGACGGGTTTAAATAGACCCTGGGATCCGGCGCCATAATGATCTCGAATCCCCCCAGGCTAGTCCGCATCCGACGCGTGTCCCACTCCCCGTGGCAGGCGGCTGAAGGCGGCTGGCGGTTGGCAGGGTCATAATTGCACCGTACCTAGGCCAGCGTACCTGCGGGGTCTTCGAAGCGTCCTCTCGTACCACCCCAATTCGAAAAGACTCCGGCACGCGCTCATTTAATGCCAAAATATCTGGGAGCGGCGGGGCACAGGATTTGAAGGGACGGTTCCGGCTGTACTTCTGTGTACTTCCTTCGTTTGAAATTCAAAACTCGGATGTAGGGGGACTGGTGTTGGGTATAAAATACCCACAGCCGGAACCCGCGGCAGCTCCGCCCGGACTCCTACGGGAGCCGGGCTCCACCGCCATCAGCAAGTGCAGCTCCGCCCGGACTCCTACGGGAGCCGGGCTCCACTGCCATCAGCAAGTGCAGCTCCGTCCGGACTCTTACGGGAGCCGGACTTCGCCGCCAACATCAGAACAGCTCCGCCCGGACTCCCACGGGAGCCGGGCTCCGCTCTCAGTATCAACTGCTGGTAAGCTCAATCCGGACTCCTATCAGAGCCGGACTTCACCCTTAACTTTGTTTGCAGCGCGGCTCCGCCCGGACTCCTACGAGAGCCGGGCTCCGCCGACGACATCAGTGCAGCTCCGTCCGGACTCCTACGGGAGCCGGACTTCACCGCCAACATCAGAACAGCTCCGCCCGGACTCCCACGGGAGCCAGGCTCCGCTCTCAGTATCAACTGCTGGTAAGCTCAATCCGGACTCCTATCAGAGCCGGACTTCACCCTTAACTTTGTTTGCAGCGCGGCTCCGCCCGGACTCCTATGAGAGCCGGACTCCACCGACGACATCAGCGCAGCTCCGTCCGGACTCCTACGGGAGCCGGACTTCGCCGACGACATCAGTGCAGCTCCGTCCGGACTCCTACGGGAGCCGGACTTCACCGCCAACATCAGAACAGCTCCGCCCGGACTCCCATGGGAGCCGGGCTCCGCTCTCAGTATCAACTGCTGGTAAGCTCAATCCGGACTCCTATCAGAGCCGGACTTCACCCTTAACTTTGTTTGCAGCGCGGCTCCGCCCGGACTCCTACGAGAGCCGGGCTCTGCCGACGACATCAGCACAGCTCCGTTCGGACTCCTACGGGAGCCGGACTTCGCCGACGACATCAGCGCAGCTCCGTCCGGACTCCTACGGGAGCCGGACTTCGCTGCCAACATCAGAACAGCTCCGCCCGGACTCCCACGGGAGCCGGGCTCCGCTCTCAGTATCAACTGCTGGTAAGCTCAATCCGGACTCCTATCAGAGCCGGACTTCACCCTTAACTTTGTTTGCAGCGCGGCTCCGCCCGGACCCCTACGGGAGCCGGGCTCCGCCGACGACATCAGCGCAGCTCCGTCCGGACTCCTACGGGAGCCGGACTCCACCGCCATCAGCAAGTGCAGCTCCGCCCGGACTCCTACGGGAGCCGGGCTCCGCTCACAACCCCTACCGCCCGGAGGGCCTCGTCCAGACCTCGACAGAAACTGGGCTCCGACCGTTACCGAGCTTCAATCGACAGATCCACGCCCCCTGACAGGCCCTCAAAACGGCCGCGACCCTGCTCCACCTCCTATGGCGGACTCCACGCAGTATCATCATTCCCTGACAAGCCGCAGCAGCCATAGCCGCCCTGCTCCACTTCCTGTGGCGGACTCCGCACAGCTCCACTATCCCCTGGCAGGCCACAGTGACGGCCACAAACCTGCTCCACCTCCTGCGACGGATACCATGCGATTCTCCTGACGACGGACGCTGCTCCACCCCTCATAACAGATTCCACATGGCAAGTCGAGGTGATGCCCACGTGTCTGCTCCATTATCTTTCGCAATCAATTCCCCTGACCATGGGCGGCCCACTACCAGGCGGTTACAAACGTCGCCATCAGTCCGTTGCCTCCCCCGCCTATAAAAGGGGGACTCAGATACGTTATTCTTTAAGCTCTTTTGCCTTATCTCAAAACTCTGCTAAATTCTCCGTTCGAGCACTCCATTCTTGTTGAGGCAGAGAACTGACTTGAGCGTCGGAGGGTCTTGCCGGAGCAACCCCACCTCCGGTTTAGACTTCCCTTGCAGGTCCCGGCGGCGACCGCGGCTTCCTCAACTCCAGCTTCTCCGGCGCAGGCGGATTTTTGCACCAACAATATGGATTAAAATAAATTTTACAGATACTAACATAATATTATATCCATGTCCCAACTTTACTATTTGGCTCGCTCCATGGTACCATCATCCGCAATCAAGCTACTTGTAACTGTTAACACACATATCAATCATAAATTTTTAAAATATAAATACTATAAGCAAATAAAAAATATAACATAAATTTAAAATATTTATATACCTTCATCATATTCTTCATGAAGCCAATCTCGGGTACAAACTAAGGCTTCAACAGTAGATGGGCTCAATAAACTTTGATATTCAACTCTACCATCAGTGCTGAATGCCGATTTTGATGAAACAGTAGAGACTGAAATAGCGAGAATATTTTTAATCATTTTTGATAATATAGGATAGACTACTGCATTGCTCTTTCACCATGCCAAGATATCAAATAGCTTGTCCCTCAAATCAGAAAGTACATTATCATCCAAATAACTATCTAGCTCTAATCTCTTTGATCTTTTCGAAGAACTTTGATTTCTAAACTAAACAAAATCTATACTAAATTTTATTTTATTCAAATTAAAAGAAGAAACTGAATTTATATCCCTTTGTCCATCAAAATTAGCTGTTAGCTCACTTGAACCCATAGAAGGCTGTACTCTTATTGCATCTGCATACTCATTATAAAATTTATAAAGGCAAGCACGAATATCATCAATCTTCTTTTTGCTCTCTTGTGCATCAAATACCATTTGATAACAAATCTTTATAAATATCAACTTTGATCTCGGATCCAAAATAGAAGTAATGATCAATAAAATATTACACTAAGATCAATATTTATTGAACTTCTTTTGCATCTCATTTGTCAACTGCTTTAATATATCATAATTATCATTGGTGTCAATACTCCCATTCATCAATAGAGCCATAATTCTCCAAACTTCTTTTATGTAGAAATTAGATGTGGGATACTTGTAATCAGAAAATACTTTAGTGGCATCTAGCAAGCGTTCTAAAAATTTAAGAATTACATCAGCTTATTTTCATTCATCGTTATTGGGACATACACATGAATGCTTGGTTGCATATCTAATAAAAATATCTTTATAAGTAATTACATCAGTTAACATTTCATAAGTGGAATTTTATCTTGTAGCAACATCCAAATTGAGCCCTTTTTTAATAGGAAGTCTCATATGTTGTGCAATTTTATTAAATCCTAACATTTGAGATGGGGATGTGACACATATCTAATAATCTCTCTTATATTTTTGATAGCATCATGAATTATTTTCATTCCATCCTGAACCATAATGTTTAATATATGTGCACAACATCTAATATGACTATACTCTCCATTAAATAACATTCTGTAAGAAAAATAATCTTGAATCATTCTAATTACAGCATCATTTGTGGAGCAATAATCTATAATAATAGCACATATTTTAGAATCCAGTTTTCATTTAAGAAGGACTTTCCAATAGCATCTTCAATTACAAAACTTGTATGAGGGTATGGTAGTTTCTTAAAACTAATTATCTTCTTATGTAGAATAAATTCGGAATCAATATAATGTGCTGTGAGAAAAATATAACCAATTTTCTAATTTGATATCCAAATATTAATAGTGAAACTTATTCAAAAACTTAATTTCTTAAATGTATCATGCAATTTTTTCTTTCTGCTTGGTACAAAGCCATACAATCATTTTTTACTGTCTTACGACTAATAATATTAAACAACGGCTAAATAGATCTCATAAAATCTGAAAAAACAGGATGCTCAATAATACGAAATGGAAGCTCGGCACATATGATAAATTTTGCAAGTAATTTTCTACTCTCTTCTTGGTTGAATTTAAAAGACTTCATTGGATCTTTTGAATTTCCTATTATCAACATTTGATTAACTGAATTCTTTTAATATTTCTTACAAATATTTTCAAGATGCTGTTTAAGATGACTTGTTTCTCATTTCGTACTGCCATTTAATATCTTTTACAATATTTGTATGTAGCTATTGATCCATCAGATTTTTTTTCTCAATAAAATGAGTCTATATCCAAGATCTTTTCTTAGAACCTTTGTCATAATCAATTTCAGAATTATCTTCATTTTTGTCACCTTCATTCCTTGTATGTTCAACAGTCTCATTTTCACCCATTTTAGATTCAGACATTAGAAAAATAATCTGCATAAATAGCATTATAAATTACTCAAAAGAACTAGTTAATATCAAATTATAGTATAAATCAAAAATTATGCATAACTATGCATTCTAAAGCATCATCATGCACAATCTTATAGGCTGTAGGCTTGGCACAATAGTCACTCTGTTTAAAGTAACTAAGCAAGAGCAGGTCTCTTTACCTCTACGCAACTAAGCAAGAACAGGTCTCTGTTTAAAGCAACTAAGCAACTAAGCAACTAAGCAAGACTAGAAAGTATATTGTCTTTTTACCTCTACGCTCCTTTCCTCTAAGTGTTTAAGCCTAGAGATGGCGACAGGTGAAGAACTGAAGACCCAAGATGCGAAGATCGATGTCGGTGCTGACTGATGATGCGAAAATCGATGTCGGTGCTGACTAATGAGCGAAGATGGAAGATTGATGTCACCGCATCGACAATGGTAGGTGGGGGAAGATGGAATCTTGGAGTCGATAATGGTAAAAAATCAGAAGATCAAAGATGAAAGTCGATGAAGGCCGTCCAAAAGTCCGACGAATATCAATGGCCGATAGGTGAAGAGAAGACACCCGAAAGATGAAAGATCGAAGACGGAAGTCGATGAAGGCTGCCCGAAAGTTCGACAAACATCGATGGCCGATGCGTGAAGAGAAGACACCCAGAAGATGAAAGACGGAAGTCAATGAAGGCCACTGAAAGTCCGACAAATACCGATGGCCGATGGGTGAAGAGAAGATACCCTCGTCAGCGATGGGAGAAGATGAAGACGGCGACGGCCGGCGGACGGACAACGACCACGATCCACTCCACGGCCAGGGGCTAGGGCATCGCACGGGAAAGATGACAGGCCAGGGCTGGGTGACGGGCTTAGGGCTATAAGTCTAGACTATAATCCTATTTGGGCTAAAATTTGACGGGCTAAAATGGTCTCCGACGGTGGGTTGAAATTTGGGCTGGTTCGAGCCAAATTGATGGGTTGAACTTCAGGCCGAACTCAAGTCGGGCTCGGGCCGTGTCAAGGACATACTCGAGCCTGGTCCAAAAGATAAATGGGCTCTAAAATTCAGTCTAAATCCGGTCTGAACTATTTCGGGCCTAGCCTGAAGCCTGGTCCGAAGTCGGACCGGCCCAATGGGCTTCGGGCCGGCTCGAGTCCATTTCTAGCCCTACTGACGGGACTGTCGAAAGCGACAGAGTATGTGACATTGAAGATGGACGATTTGATGAATCAGGCCCGGCACGGGACCATTTGGCCAATGACCTTCGATCTCGCATGCTGCACCTTAGAGATGATGCACATGGGTGGTGCTCATTATGATTTTGGTCGGTTTGGTATGATTTTTTGATTTAGCTCTCGCCAATCCGATCGTATAATTGCCGTGGGTACTCTCACCAATAAGATGATTTTTATCTTTTGTAAGTAAAATTTGATATTTTTGATTTTTTAATTAATAGAGAAGAGAAAAAAAAAAATAGAGGGGTTCTTAGGTCCGCATCCCATATATCGCATGGCATTACGGCCATGATCGTAATACAAATGCAAGCACGTTGTGGTGAAGTTTTTATTATTTATTTATTATTATTATTATTATTATTATTATTTTATTATTATTATTATTATTATTATTATTATTGTTGGTGAAATTTTAGAGTACAAATTTTTTTGTAATAAGTGGAAAGCAGGGTCAGCGTGCAATTGGGGATTTCGAAAGAAGGATGGGAGTGATGGTGCCAAAAGAATCCTACCAAATCAAAAAAAAAAAAAAAAAAAAAAAAAAAAAAAAAAAAAAAAAAAAAAAGAAGAAGATTCCGGCCAAGGACTAAGCTTTTCCTCCTGTCAGCCGCCCCTAAAGCCATCCTCGTCGTTCCTTTTCCGCCCTCACCTTCCTCATCCTCATCTCGAAGGAAGAAGAAGCGATGCTGGACATCAACATATTCCGGGCTGAAAAGGGGTTCGATCCCGAGCGCGTCCGCGAGTCGCAGCGCCGCCGCTTCGCCAATGTCGAGATCGTCGACGAGATCATCCGCCTCGACAAAGAATGGCGCCAGCGTAATAATCCCCTCTCAGAATAAATCAAAAAATTTCCATCTTTTCCCCTTTTGTTCTTTTGATCTCACGAGATCCCTTAAATTTAAATCCTCCAGGGCAATTCGAGCTCGAGAATCTGAGGAAGGACTTCAATCGCATCAACAAGGAGATCGCCCGCCTCAAGATCGTGAGTTCTTCTTCTGTCGCTTTTGTTTTCTTTCACGCTTCTTTTCAGTGATTTGGGATCGATCCAAGTTTCTCCTCTGGATTGGTGAAGGCAAAGGAAGATGCGACGGATATGATAAAGAGCACGGAGGAGAACAAGAAGCTGACGGCCGCGAAGGAGGTGGAGGTCCAGGAAGCAAAGTCCGCGGTGGATGCGAGACTCGAGATCGTTGGCAACCTCGTCCATGACTCCGTCCCCGTCAGCAATGATGAGGTCTCAGCGCCCTCGTGCAGGATTATTATTATTATTATTATTATTTGTAATTACTCTATTTTGGAAGATAACGGCTATAGATAGATATGAAATTTGCTTGCAGGCCAACAATGAGGTGATTCGGACATGGGGAGAGCGGCGGATGGAGGGGAAGTTGAGGAATCATGTTGACCTTGTCAAACTGCTTGATATTGTGGATCTAGAAAAGGGTATCCTCTAGATTATATTGCTTTTTTTTTGTTATGGTACCATTTCTAGTTCTTATTTTGTTATTTGAGAAGAAATTTTGATAATGCTCAGTGATGCCGAGCTGACCTGATATCAAATAGGATGTTCCTTTATATATGTATATTAAGAATTAGTAAATTTATTCTTGATGAAAAATATCTTGTGCTTGAAGTTGGTTAGTGAATGCTTAGCTTCATTGTTTCTTCGCTTAAATCACTTTGTTTGTTACCTCAGAAGATCTGAATCAATAGATGGAAAAGTCCGTATCTATGTAACTTGAATTCATGCTAAGTTGAATGTGTGGCTTTGTACATGTAAACAAATTTTATGTTGCCATATTTGTTGCATTTTGCTGAAAACAAGGGCGATGGTAACCTCACAGAGATTGTGGAATTTCACTATAGCAGGTTTTCTAAGGAAGGGTATTTTCAGCATGACTTGCTTGCTTTGTGCTCCTCACCGATCATTTCATCAATCAATAAACTGTTTGATCTGTAAATAGTATCATAAAAGATTACTTGGAGAATAGTTTTTGATCATTGAGTCACCATCATATTTTTTTAAAGTTCATACCTTGTTTTAATGACACCTATAACTGATACGAACATGTAAATGCCATGCTTTTGGTACCTATAGGTGCTGATGTAGCTGGTGGGAGAGGTTTCTATTTGAAGGGTGAGGGAGTCCTCTTAAATATGGCACTTATAAACTTTGGATTTGCATTTTTGAAGAAAAGAAAGTACCAACCAATGCAGACTCCATTTTTCATGAGAAAGGAAATAATGGCAAAATGTGCTCAGCTGGCCCAATTTGATGAAGAACTTTACAAGGTAAGCATTGAATGTCATTTTTTTTTCTGGTTCTCATAGTCCAGCTGATGGTTCGGGCTTTTCTGTACATGTTGCTCGATAGGACAATTTACTTCTTAGTTTAGCTGGAAATCTGAGTATTGATTGGTCTCTGGATGTTCACACATTTTATTGTTATGTTCCAAGACCTGAGTTACCTCTGCTCAAGGAGGTATTCTGTTTTAAGTATGACATATGTAACGCGAAAAGGATCTACATATTTTCATTGGTCAAATTAACATACATTTAGTGAACGATCTCATTTATGTTAATCAAAACCAGGTAGACCTTGAACGCAAATTTTCTAATTTTTTTACTTAACTAGCAGGTGTTGGAATGTTACAGTAACATAATGAAGCCACTCTGTAGGCCTTCTCCTTAATTTCATTACTTGTTCTCAGTTGAAGAAAAAGGAGATCTTAAAACTATTCTTTTAGTTTTGTAACTCGAGAACTTATTTTTCCTAAACCAAGAGCTGATGTGGAAGTTGATTGCTTGAGGATATGAGAAAGTGGATTTCTCAAAAAAATATTAAAGACAAGGGTGTGCTTTGGAGGCTGGTCTAGGAGAAAGTTTCCTGAGAGTTTTCAAAGCAGGTATGGTACCCTAGACAGAAGTTTCTTAGTACTAAGCTTGAGAACCAAGTGTTGGAATGGGAACAATGTTTTACTAATGTGATAAACCACCAATAAGTCATCTGAAAACAGAATTTCCATCCTTTTGGGTCTGTTTAGTGGTTGCAAGAAAATGAATCCTATAAAGAAGGTAAAGAAAAACAAAGTTTTTTCCTTAGCAAATGAGAGCTTCTGCTTCAAAAAATTGGTAAGCAGGAAGAGAAAAGAAAAAACATTTTATTTAGATTTTCTGTGGTCTGGGATATCAGAAAGGGGAAGGGGAAGATACGCTGATTTCCCTTTACATGGGGCCCTTGATTTTGCTCTCTCTCTTTTTTTTTTTTCTTCTCTTTGTTTGAGGGTTTTACTTGAAAAAGTTTAGGTTTCCAATTATCTGGAAAAGGTTTTTGAATTTGTAGATTTTTGCTGAACCAAACTAATTGTATACTGGGTTTTATGGGGTGTGTGCTCTTCTCTGTTTCTTCCTTACCACCGGATACATTTAGAGCATATCAAATAGATTTTTGGCTCTGAGCAAGAAGGTGAATATGATAGAGGATTAGTGATTATCTTTTCAAGGTATCATATATTGGATAAGTGAGATGCATCGTGAGTCGAGCTAGAAAATCTAACAAGTTTTACCATAATTTGTATGATTAGTAGCATATGTTTAGATGGTATCCTTAGGTTATGAACCTAATTCTGATTCATTTTATATGTCTTAATCAATTTCAATGGTAATTATTAGGGATTGTAAACTGAGATGCATAATCTGTTTCTTTCATATTATATATGCTTTGCGGTTTCTCAACAGGATACATGTTTTGGATGTATTAGACGCACTAAATTGGGCATTCCTGGCTAATTGCCTATGGATTGTAATTGCTAAAATAGGATTAGGATGCAAGTGTTTTGGGTCATCAATGTAGTTTAAGGTTTAAGATGTTTACCTGAATCAATAGTGAAGACGAAGTCTTGGTTTCTTTAAGGGACCATGGCCCATATATGCAGGGGAAAGGCTAATGGTAAGATGAAAAACTTTTGATGAAGAAAATAAAATCCTTCCATTCCCTTTGTTCTTTAGTTCTTCCTTCTTCTTTTTTCCTTTGTCTATTCATGTATTTGATCAACCCATGAGCACATGCCTCTTTTAGATTTTTTATGTAAATATCTGAAAACGTTTACAGATTCAGTTACTATAATTAAAGACAATCTGTCTAAGAGAAAAATGATTGAAGTTCTTGTTGAGAAGCTTGCAAGCGAAGATTTGTACATTAAGTTTTATTTTTATTCTTTTTTTTTTTGGGTAAACTGTTTGTTAACTTCTGAGCTAGTGCTCTGATCATCAAAGATATTATTGTCAAATATCAAAAAATGGACTAGTAAGTATTAGATGATGCAAGGTTTGCCATACCGTGCCGAACCAGTCGGTACACCCCATCTGTACCTGATCGGTGGGGAACCGGCACGATTCGGCCAGTAAAATCGGTACACCGGCTTTATCGAAGAAAAAAGAACGGAAAGTGAGAAAGAGAGAGAGAGGGGAGGGGAGGGAGGGAGGTGGGAGCCGTTGGAGGCCGCGGTGGCCGGCTGCGGCCATCGGAGGGCTTTCGAGCCCCGTATCGCCCGATAGGACTTTCAAGAGAGCAAAAAAGAGAGAGAGACGCTCGGAGGGGGGCGAAGAATCTACAGGACGGACGGTGCCTCCGTTGCGAGGCTCCCGGTGGCCGGCGAGCCGACGCCAACGGCTGAGGGCGGTCGAGCGGGCGGAGCCCCTCTGCGGCTCCATCCCCTTCTTTTTCGAAACAGACGTTGTCTGTTTCGATTTTTTCTTTTTTTTTTTGTTTTAAACTTATGAAGTCGGTAACTGGGTTGCCGATTTAAGAATTTAAAAAAAAAAAAAACAAAAATCGTGAAGCGGCAAATCATTTGCCGACTTCACTTAAAACCATGTTTTTTAAAAAAATTGCGAAACAGGGGCGTTGCCCCTGTTTCACGCCTGCGGCGCCATGCGCGTGGACTGCGCCCTCCGACGGCCACGGCGGCTAGTCGGAGGCCGTTCGGCGGCCCGCCGGCTCCTTCCCCTCCCTCTTTTTTTTTCTTCCTCTTTCTCTCTCTCTATTTCTCTCTTTTTTTCTTCCGGTTCGGATCGTCGGTTCGGTACGGTATGAAATCATACCGAACCGTACCACCGGCCGGTCGAAACGGCCGGTGGTACCGGTTCAGCATACCTTGAGATGATGGATTTGAATTTGCATGATTCCAGTCTTGTGATGTGAAAATCTGTTGCTTGTTGCTTTCTAATCTTCTAGGTCCATTATTGTGCACCACGTAACTGCCCAATTTTTTGATTGCAAGGGATTCCTATATAAGGATTCTGCAAGGGAGCACATGCCATAAATAAGATTTCAAAATGAAATCTATGTAGCAGAAGCATATGAGGTGGGGAGGATTTGTTAGTAGCATAGTGCTACATGATTCATTTACTTTAGAATAGGGTTTGAAATGGGCATGGTTGATTAAGACACCCCTTCACAAACTTGGCCCAAAAAATCTTCAACCTTCAGGTCGGGTCTAACCTTGAGAATTTCACCAAATGCTAGGTCCCAAACCCAAGCCAGGCCTAAAGGCTTTACTAGGCTTGATTTTACTAGGGCTTCTTGAGCTATAGAAACCTTCATGACGATGATGGTCAACATGGTCAACTAGATGCTGGCTTCAATCATGGAGTTGACAATGATGGTGGATGCTTCACAAGATGAGAATTCTATGGGGATAATGCCACAAAGGTTGACATGGGTTAGGAGTGCGAGAGCCATTGCTTGGAGTAGCCAAAAAATAAGAAGGGAGATATCTAGCTAGTGACCTTCTGTTAAAGGAAGTGGTCATATAAGGCTGTCAAACATGGAGAGAACACATGGGCTCTCAAACAATTCAAGATTTTTAATATATGCACATACATTGAAAAATATTTATCAGTAAAAAATTTATATTTACCTCAAGTTCTGGGCTGGGCCTTGGCCAAGCCAAGGAGCTACTTGAACTTGGCTTGACCTGACAAGCCTCAGGCTGGTTGGTGCCCATTGCTATGCCCACTTCAGAATTAATTTTGATTATTGTCTACATTTTTTGATTTAATTACAACTAGAGCTTTTGAGGGCCATATCTTGATATTAAGGCATCAAATCATACATATGTATTTATTATATATAAACTGTAAAAAAAAATTTCTTCCAATAAACCTTCGTGGCTCTTAGATTTAGTATGATTCATAGTTGCTGTCAGACTAAGCTGCTTCATAAACTTCTTGTAGGTTGTATCTTCATGCCTTTCTGTTTGATCTCAGTTTTTGTTGCTAGATATAGAAGTGGTATGGGTGTGGATCTAGGGGAAGCAAATATCTTAGTAAGGAAGCACTTGTGAAATAAGTTCACATTTGAGATTCTGTGAAGATTCTAAAGCTGGCGTCTTGCCCGGGGTACAAGATTCCAGGTACAATGCACTGTTAGAAGGGTTCCATGTGTTATCAATGTCTATTAACTAAAATCTCTTCCATGATGAACAAGATTGTAGGCCCTTATTGGTCAGATGGAAAATTTGGGTGAGGTTGATAAAACATTTGCATGGGTTAAGCATGGCGGACTCCATTTGACTGGGAGTACGGCTTCCAGTATCCAATAATTGAGGCTTGTATCTTGTCCACCCAACTTGCCTTCAACTTCTCGCAATCCTGACCATCTAATTTAAGCTTGAATGCATTTTGCTCTAGCTGGTTCATGTCTAGTTCTATTTTGGATATTTAGGGGCTTAGTTGTTGTCTTTATATTTCTCAGTAGTGTTTTAAAATATGTTGCATATGGCCACATGTGCACCCATGCGGTCCTTGACCGCATCACACTGCACCTATTGCCTCTATGTGGTCATATTGCATATGGATTGAAAAGGTGGTCCACTTAGCATTTGCAGCTACTTATGCGGCCTGTTTAGTACTGTGAGGCTGCACATGTGAGCTTGTTTAGCAGTCCGTAACTGTATATGCAATCCACTCTCATGTAGGCCTGTGTAGATAAAGTGGCTTCGAACTGAGGGTTAGGTTTGTTATTGTTTTTCAGGTAGGTCTGATATGAATGCTGATAATATTAAAATACTGATTGTGTTCTAATTATTTCTATTTGGTTAGGTACTAAGTAATAAGTGCTAATTATTGGTTGTTATTGTTATTAATATTGCTCTTCTGCATCCAAAAAAAAATATTACATCATTATTGCTGTTACTGTTGTATTTAATGTATCATATCTATTTTTAAATAGTTAAAAATTAGTGACCTCATAGGCACCTGCATATGTGGTCCTCTGACTGCTCGCATACCTCAAATGCCTTTCAAAACATTGTTTTTTATGCCCCTCCATTGTTGCTCATAATGTTCCTTTAATGTAATGGGGATATTTTCATTTTCGCTTTTTTAACAAAAGTATTTGTTGCCTAGAAAGATAGCAATCCAAGAGGAGGGGTGAATTGGGTTCTTTAAAAATTTCAACTAAATCTAAAATCTAAACAAGTGATTTAAATTCTTCTAACTTAGGTAGTTGTGAGGTGATTGTAATATGCTACAGAGGAATTATAATATTAGAGGCAGCAATGCAAGAATTGAAACAGATAAAGTAAAGCAAAGGCATAACACAAATACAAAGAAATTTATAGTGGTTCGATGCAACCCCGCACCTATATCCACTCCCCAAGTTTTTTTGAAAATTTCATTATAATCTCTCGATTACAGCATGTTTGTTTTATCTGGATTCACAAACAAATCCAATTGATTTTTGGGATTACCAATCACAACCTATATATCGATTGTTTTTTGGGATCACAATCAATCCAGATAGTTTTATGGGCTCACCAACCACAACCTATATATTGATTATTTTTCGAATTCACAATCAACTTAGTTGGTTTTACATGCTCACCAACCAAAATCTACAATGTCCAATTTCGGGCTTGGACGGGTCTAAACCTCAAGTTTTTTATCCCTAAAGAAACTTGTAAAGAAAATAAAATATAAGAATACAGAATTTTAGCACAAATAAAAAGAAAATGAAAATTCTTTTTAACTTGGAGAAAGTCGATGAAGAGTTGCTCCTTTGATACTTGATTTCTCTTTTTTGATGCTTGGGAGGATATTGTTGATGATGGAAAAAATTGCTTTTGAAAGCTTACTAAAATCAGTGCACAAAAATTTTCTCTTTTTTCTTTTCAAAGATGTTTAATGGAGCTCTCACAAATTGATTGATTTCTCTTTTCAATTTTATTTTTTGCTTCTCAATTGATTTTCTTGTCTTTAAAAGTCTTGGAGGTGGCTGGAGAACAAGTTTTGGCCATTGGAGAGCTTAGAGTAGCCGTTAGATCCAAAAATTAGTCATTGAAAAAGTGTAGAAAACTAGCCGTTATTGCAGTTCCGTGCTTGCGGTCGAGTCCAATTTTTTTAGGGTGGACTCCAGCTGTCCTGGGGTCGATCTGAGCTGCAGTCATGAAAATGCAGTCTTCTGTCTTCTCTGAGAGAATCGGTTCATATTATTTACGAGTCAACTCGAGCCTGTCAGTCTTCTTCCAACGTGCCAGAGTCGACTTCTCTTTCATGGGGTTGATTCCACTAAGTCTGAAACTTGAAAAATCATCTTGAATTGCCTTGACTTAGCTTCTTTTGAGGAAATCTTTTCTATGGATGAATTCTTTAATTTAATCATCTGGGAATTCCTACATTCATTCTTGAAACACATGATTAAAATTATAATTATTCAAAGTTTTGAAATCATTAAAATCAATCATAGGATCAATAATTTCTCCATTTTTGATGATGACAAAACTTTGAGTATATGCGCAACAAAGCATATTATGTGTTTCAATTAATTTTTCAATATGCAATATGAAGTGAATAACTAGATACATGTAAGCATACATTTCATGAATGTTTCATTTCATCTTAAATTTAGATTTCAAGAATTTGATATCAAACTTTAATACATATGCTCATTTCATGTTATTATTTCAAGGCAGATGAGCATTTCAAACTTTAATGCATATCAACTTGAGCATTTAAGTATATACTCAACACACCATTTCTCCCCATTCTTGACATCATCAAAATGCACAAGGGAAGGAAATGATTCATCAAAATCGACTCAAATCAAATCAAATTCTGAAAATTTGCATTAAATTTAGATTTTTATAGCTTCCCCCTTTTTTAAAGTATCAAAAGTTGTATTAAAGAGAATAATGCATGTCTCCTTTTTGAATTCAATTTTTGAACAATATAGTCTTGAAAATACTTCTCTTTTTGATACTGAAGCAGATCATTCAAAAACATATCACAAGAATTTATCTCAAACAATGTAATAGCAAGAATATAGCTATAAAAGTTCAGATTTGAGACAGCATATTTTTCTTTTGCCAAAAGAGAAAGCAATAGAATTTAAGGCAAAAATAAACTACCTGATACCAATTATGAGAATTATAATACCAATGGAAAGAAGTTTGAGTTTATTTCTTTGAAAAATAATTAATTTAAAATAGAAAGCGATCAATTTAATTCTTCTTGGTATCAAATATTTTGAGATTTAATCCAAATAGCAACTATCCAAAAAGTATCTTTCTTTTTTTGATCAATATAGATTTAAAAACATATCTCCCCCTTTGAAAAGTATGCAGTAAATTTCGATTGAATTTTGGGACAATAGATATTCAAAAATTTTCTCCCCCTTTTTGAATAAAACAGATGCATCAAGTAGATTCTTAAATTTACTTACAAAATTGCTTTAGACTTGAAAGATCCAAAAGAGATAGAGCTTTTCAAAACTAAGTATGTTGAGTAGATGATTTAAAGCAAAACATAAGACATATTTAGTTTTACATAAATTATTTCTTTCTCTTTTGAGAAGTATCAATCAATTTGATACATTAAGATATCAATTTTTAGAATTTGTCTCAAAGATATAATGTTAAAGTTATGCAAAATATATTTGAGACAAAGTAATCTTTTTGTTTTGCCAAAAGATAAATAACTAGAGTACAGGGCAATGATAATCCGTTTGATATCAATTATTTTGAAAATCAAATCAAATAGCAATTGTCTTGATACCAGTTAGAGATTTTCCATTATTCTTCAAAAAGATAATTTTATCCTTTTCATAAGAAGTTTAAGCAATTAAGTTCAGAAAAAGATATTAATTTCTTGGATTTGTTTCAAATGATATTTATAAAAAATATAGCTTTGCAAAATCAGATTTGAGATAAGGCATTTTTTTTTTGTTAAAAAGTAGATAATCAAATGCAAGGCAAATAGTAAGCTGTCTGATACCAATTGATTAAAATTGAAATTCTCCTTAAATATTTAGCTTTAAGGATAAATAACAGCTTTCTTGAAATATTTTGCCTATTGTCAATTAAAAAAAATAAGAAGAGTATTTTTAAACTTATTTTTCGATATCAATCAATCGAAACAAAGTATGAATGTTCATCAATACATTCACTTTTAAGATCAAAAAAATGATTTTTTGATACTAATTAATTATCAAAAAGACTGATGATATGATCAAAATATGAGAAGTATGAATAGTTGCTCAAAACGAAGTAAACGATCAAAATTACATAAATGCTCAAACAACTACATATGATTAAATCAAAATAAGTAAACTTCTCTCATTAAGTTCGAAAATCATTTCTCCTTTTAATTTTGATTTCTCTCCCTATTTTTAATGGTAAATGCTAGAAGATTTAATTTTCTTAATTCTCTCTTTTTTCTTTCAAAGAATGCACATTTATTTAATTAAAAGCAAGCATTGCAAGAACACATTTTTCTCTCTCTTAGTTTCATAAACCAAGCAGATTTTCAATCAAGCAAATAAGCGTCAAACAATGAACAATCGTTAAGTATACTCAATTTCCAAAATGAAGTCACATTTCCATTGATTTCCAAATGGAAATGACAGAGATGATGATTACAAAAGGTGATCAATACATCCAAAATGCATGAAACCAAAAATTTCTACCAAAAGGTGGATTGCTAGAAACACTAAGGCTCTACAAGATGAGTCCTAGCATCTTAAGCAAGTAGGTCAGGATAATCCTAAGATGATGGTCTAGGCTAGATAGAAGCAGAGGGTGGCCTAATACCTCTAGATGGCTGTCTTGGAACATCCCTCGCTAATTGTGAGCTCTCTCCTTATCTGCTGTGCCTCAAGAATGTATCTCTGAATCTCTGCATAGACTGAAGTGATGATCCTGATGGAAATTCTCAACAAATGCATCCTCATCTAGTCTATCAGATATTCGTGAGCTGCTCTCTGGATGGTTGGTTTGTGAAGGAGCGGTTTCTATCTGCTCTATTATCTCTTTAGTCCTGACATCCGCTGTAGCATGAGTGCCGGCATCTAAAGTGTAATCTTTTGAAGAATGTGAAATATAATCTTGATGTCTCCCTTCGATACGAAGAAGATTCTATCGATCATATGATGTAGTCACCGCTTCTCCATACTCAGCTGGCTGGCACTGTATCCTCAGCATCGTCTCGATTCAATACAAATCTCAAATATGTCGCTGCTTGAAATGATCCAAGATGATCCCATCGGTCGGTATATGTAGCGTGCGTCCAATGCTATCAATGTCCATCTTAATCTATACGCCTTTCACTTTGAAAACTAGACTTTCGATTATTTTGATGCTTGGTCCTTTCTTGCATGGGAGAACTACTTGGAGAAGTCCTAAATTTTTGAATTTTTACACGGAACTTCTTCCTTTATACGAGTTGCTTCCGAGGTGCCATTAGAGAACAAGGACCACAAGAAATCAGGTAGAAATGAGAGAAAAATTTTGAATTTGGTGGTAGTGGGGTTTGAAAGGAATACAGCTCGAGAAAATTGAAAAAGGGATGATAGAGCTTTGGAACATTTCAATTAAGAAATCTGTCCCACACACAGAGGTCGACTCCTATTAAATCAAGAGTCGGCTCCTGAAGAGGGGTCGACTCTAGCAAAACTGTGAGTCGGCTCCTTGCAGAACTGTTTCTCCTTTTGGAATCATAAGTCGACATTCCAGGTCCAAGAGTCGACTCCCCAAAGAAGAAAATAGTTCAAAAAATTTTTAATTCAAGAAAAAAATTAGCTCAGATAGAATAGGAGTCAAAGGTAAATCAAGTCAATGATCAAGAATGATATTTGAATCAGAATAAATGAATCATGTTGGGGGATCAAAAGTAATCAACTTGAACATGATCAAATCAATGGAGAATTAAATAAGGGCTCTAAGGGTGAGGTTCAATTAGGAGATTTTCAAACCCTCAAGGATTAAGCTACAATGCAATGCAAATCCACAACATCAAGCATACGATCTTTTATGACTGAATATATTATCTTGTTTTTTAGGTGAAGCAATTTTTGAGATATTTCAATAATTACATATCTTATGAAAATGTCGAAAGTTGATTTTTGAGATTTTCACTCAAATATTTTTAGATGCAAACAAGCTTATTTTAATTAAGTTCTTCGAATGTTTAGCAAAATATAAGGAATTAAAAGAATAGCTGAATTTAAGGTAAAACTTATGCTCATAGCAATCAAAATGACATAAGGACTTATGAGAGCATAAAGATCAATATATTAAACACTCAAGTCAAGGAATTATAGCAAACACTGAAAAATCATCAAAATCAATCAATAATGGAAAATAACTTGAGCAAACAATAATGGTATGATGTGTGAAAGATTTAGCTTTTACCAAATATTATCATCCATCCATTTCAAGTCCAAAGCATCCATTTTCAAGAATTTACTCTTTTTATGCCCTTGGATGCTTGGCATATCTGCAAAATTATTTTTTAATTTTTGATATTCAAGCTTTTTTGGGTCCATTGGAGTTAGTGCATATGGTTCTCTTTGGAATCCAAATTTGTTTAATCAAAATATGATCATTTTTTTTAATATTATATTCTGAAATTTTGTTGCATATTTTATTACACTTAAAACAAATTATAGAATGATTTTCATGTGATGCTCTAGAAAATATATCTTGATTAATTTTTATTTTCTTAAAGAGTTAAAACCAATTCGAGATTTATTGAAAACAGTTTTTTGATTGTTTAAGATTAATTGAAGCTTTTGTGAATCAAATGCAAACTTTTCAAGTATAGGCTTCAATGTTTCAATCTCTTTTCTTAGTTCAGTATTTTTTTCTATAAAAGATTTTTCAGATTTCAAAAGATGTTCTTTTACCTTATCCAAAGGGTTCTTTTTTTTCAGAAGATCTTCTTTTTCAATCAAGAGCTTATTCTTTTTTTTAGTTAAAATCAAATTTGATTTCTTAAGCTCTTTATTTTTCAGTCTTAACTTTTTAAAATCGCTCATTAATTTATGAAAGGCTTCAAACAACTCATCAAATATAAATTCAAATTTTTTTTTTTATATTTACCTCATCATTGTGAATCATTAGCTAACGATTGGCGGCACTATATTCCTCATTTTTCTTATCTTTGCCTTGCTCTCCCTTAATCATTGCTTTTTTTCTCCTCTGTTTTTTGTTCTTTTTCTTCCTTTCATCCTCATGAGCCATGAGGCATATGTTGGAGAGAGCTTCCTTATCATTTTGGAAGTTTGATTTTTTTTTGATTTGCTTCCTCATAAGTAGCTTTCAATTTATTCCATACTTGTTTAGCTGAAATACATGAAGAAATTGTATTAAATTCATTCATATCTATTGAACAATAAAGCATATTCATGGCCTTAGCATTTAGTTGGGCCATTTTTTTTATCATGCTCAATTAATGTATTCGTTATGTGTGGACAATTGACTATAATTTTTCATAAATTATAATCATATGCTTGTATAAAGATTTTTATCTTAGTTTTTCAATGTATGTAATTTGATCCATTTAATAATACGGGTCGATCTATAGAATGACCTTCATTAAAAATGGATTCAAGTTGGATTGCCCTGATCTTTCGCTCAAGACCACTAGGTCAACAAATAATATTATAGCATCTGCTCTGATATCATTTGTTGTTCAGAAAGGTAGCAATCCAAGAGGGGGGTGAATTGGATTTTTTAAAAATTTTAACTAAATCTAAAATTTAAACAAGTGCTTTAAATTATTCTAACTTGGATAGCTGTGAGGTGATTGTAATATGCTACAGAGGAATTATAATATTAAAGACAGCAATGCAAGAATTGAAACAGATAAAGTAAAGCAAAAGAGCGAAAGGCACAATACAAGGATAGAAATTTATAGTGGTTTAGTGCAATCTCGCCCCTACATCCACTTCCAAGTTTTTTTTGGAATTTCATTATAATCTCTCTAATTAAGCATGTTTGTTTTATCTACGCTCACAAACAAATCCAATTGATTTTTTGGGATCACCAACTACAACCTATGTATCGATTATTTTTTGGGATACAATCAATCCAGTTGGTTTTACGGGTTCACCAATCATAATCTATACATCGATTGTTTTTCGAGTTCACAATCAACCTAGTTGGTTTTATGGGCTCACCAATCAAAACCTACCATATCCAATTCTGGGCTTGGACAGACCTAAATTCTAAGTTTCTTTCTCTAAAGAAACTTGTAAAAAAATAAAATACAAAAATGCAGAATTTTAGTACAAATAAAATAGAAAATGAAAACTCTTTTTGGCTCAGAGAAGGTCGATGAAGAGTTGCTTTTTTGATGCTCGACTTCTTTTTTTTGATGCTTGAGAGGATGTTGATGATGGAAAAGATTGCTCTTGAAAGCTCATTAAAATCTGTGCACAAATTCTCTCTTTTTCTCTTCTTAAAGATGTTTAATGTAGCTCTCACAAATTGATTAATTTCTCTTTTCAATTCTTTTTTTTGCTTTTCAATTGGTTCTCTAGCCTTTAAGTGTTTTGGAGTTGGCTGGAGAACAAGTTTTGGCCATTGGACAGCTTGGAGTAGCCGTTAGGCCTAAAAACTAGTCGTTAGAAAAGTACAGAAAATTAACCGTTATTGCAGTTTTATGCTTGGGGTTGACTCTAATTTTTTTGGGGTCGACTCTAGTTGTCCTAGGGTCGACTCTAGATCTTCATGGGTCAACCCGAGCTGTAGTCCTGAAAATGCAGTCTTCCGTCTTCTCTAAGAGAGTCGGCTTGTATTGTTCATGAGTCGACTCGAGCCTGTGTCAGTTTTCTTCCAATGTGCCAGAGTCGATTCCTCTTCTTTGGGGTCGATTCCATTAAATCTGAAACTTGAAAAATTCTTTTGAATTGCCTTACTTAGCTTCTTTTGAGGAAATCTTTTCTATGGATGAATTCTTCAATTTAATCATCTGAGAATTCCTATATTCATCTTTGAAACACATGATTAGAATCATAATTATTCAAAATTTTGGAATCATCAAAATCAATCTAGGGTCTACAGCATCCATCAATTTTGCTGAATTATATTTTATTATATTTGTTGTTGTAGGTGAATTAGGCTGGAGACACTTGCCTTGATGTATTCTCCTAAACTCTTCCATGGTCGGAAATCCATAAACCAAAATTATGGTGATTTTATATTTTTAAGAGGGCCCATTTAGCAAAGTTTAATTGTGGCATTCTATAGAAGCGACATGCCACATCAATTCCTGGATGTGGTGAGTTGTAGGCAAGGGTTCTCACATTTTAATGGATGGATGTGGATAAAGAAAGTATAGCAAAGTAGGATACATTTAGCAACTTGGAATATAGGGTCGTTGACAAGAAAATAGATGGAACTGGTAGATACAATGGCTAGGAAGAGAGTTGACATGGCATGCTACGGATATTAAGTGGATAGGAAAAAAGGCAAAGCTGGCAAGACATGTTGTATATGTTGAAATATAGGAAAAGATAGGAATAAAAATGGAGTAGGAATTGTCGTGGATAAGAGTTTAAAAGGATGAGGTTGTAGACATTAAGAGAGTAGGAGATAGGATAATCTTGATAAAATTAGGACTGAAACTGGATCGGATACCAGCATATCTATATCCATATTTGTTTTGTTTGGCAAATACAAATATGGATATGGATATTATTTGGATGCAAAAATTCATATCCATATTTGTTTTAAATAGATATGGATACAATTCGAATATTGGAAGTATGGATATAATCATGGATATAAGTTAGATAATTAAATTTTATGACTATAGAATCAAAGATATTACTAAATAGATGATAAATCTGTAAAAACTCAATCTAAATGCTGATTCTCAAAATATTAGCATTCCATCAATATTCAAATACAGAATGCAATGCTTGTTGGAGGAAAAGTAGAACTTCAGATTTTATTGAACTGAGGACTGCAATTTATACATGCTAAATCATAACTGAATTCTTTTAAACTAGGACCAACTATACCGCGAACACATGACTCAACAAATCAGCAACAAATTTCCCATAACTCCATAAAAACAGAACTCCACTTAACAACTAAAATTTGACTCAATCAAAAATTGAACTTGACATAACAAACACATAACTTCAACAAACACAATCTAAACTAATTCTGCATTAGTTACTAACACACTCCCCCTTAACAGGGCCGGCCCTAGGGCGGGTCGAATTGGGCGACCGCCTCAGGCCCCAATTTTTCTTATTCCCGAATAAATGATCCTAAACATCTTTTTTCTTTTTTTTTGGTGAGCCAAACGTCTTTCTAATTCCCGAATAAATGATCCGAAACGTCTTTCTGATCCCCCGACCTTCTCTCTCGCTTGCTTTCGACGTAGCCTTCGAATTCCTGTGGCGATTGCAGTGCCATGACGTCGGAGGCTTTGGATCTCATCTCGATTTAAAGGCCTTGATCTTCTAATTTTTTTCTCACAAAATCATCATAAAAAATCCCTTGATTTCTCCCTGTTCACCGATGGTTCTTCTTTGCTTTGGGCACCAAAAATCAGATCAAAATTCATCAAAAAGCTAGGTAAATTTCTTCAATCCTCCTTCAATCTGCTACAGATTTGTAAGCTTGACTTTTTGCCGATTTACTGCCAGAAAAATCTTTGAAATCTCAGTTGAGCAAGTTCTCCTGTTTTTCCATATTGGGTTTTTTTTTGATCCTTCCGGCGCCGTTGGGCCGTCGGCGGTCATCGAAGCCTGTGGTTGTCATCGTCGGGGATCGCCCTTTCAGTTGTGGGTGGCGTTGGCCAGAGAGGAGGAATATCCCTTGCCTCAGAAATAAGGGGACAAAGAGTCCCCTGTTCCATTAAAGAAAAGAAAGGATGCTTGTTCTCTCTTTTACCGTGGAAGAAGAAGAAGAAAAAAGAAAAGAAAAGAAAGTAAAAGAGAACAAAAAGAAAAAAAGAAAGAAAAAGAAGAGAGGGCTGCAAAAAGTCAAACCAATGCATTGCGCAAATGAAGATTACAACACCAAAATTGGTGTGGCTCTACTGACTTTGTTTTTACAAAAACCAACTGTCAAATATTGATTACAAAGAAATTATAAAAAATTTTGCATCACAAAATGCATGTAGATTAATTTTTTAATGATAATTAATGTTTAAAGTATGTTAAGTTTTAATAGAGTAAGGTCCCTTTTTTTCATTTGGCCTCGGGTCTAAAAAATGCCAGGAGTGGCCCTGCCCCTTAATGCAGAAATTTACAACACTTAGCATTTCTCTCAAGTATGCAAACTTCTCAAATGAAAGTGGTTTTGTGAATAAATCAGCAATTTGATCATTTGTGCTGCAGTATGCCATCTTGATGCTTCCTTTTACTGCCAACTCTCTAATAAAGTGATGCCAAGTCTCAACATGCCTTGTACGGTTGTGATACACTGGATTCTTAGTCATTGCAATTGTGGACTGATTATCACAATAAATTGTTGTTGCCTTCATTTAAACTTGCTTCATATCTTCCAAAATTCTTCTCAGCCATATTGCCTGACAAGCCGCTGCAGTAACAGCCATATATTCAGCCTCTGTTGAAGATAATGCAATGAATGGTTGCTTCTTTGAACTCCAAGAGACAGCACTAGAACCAACTGAAAAAACATATCCCGCTGTGCTTTGCCGATCATCAGCTGAATCTGCCCAATCACTGTTAGAAAAACCATATAATTGAAAATTGTTAGTTTTGGTGTACCATATGCCAAAAAAACTTGTTCCCTTTAAATATCTCAGCACTCTTCTAGCTGCCCCCATGTGCACCTTACTTGGACTTTGCATAAATCATGATAGGAGGCTGGTAGCTTGCAAAATATTGGGCCTGCTGTTTGTAAGATATAACAGGCTCCCAATCAAACTCCTACAGGTACAAGAATCAGCTTTTGCTTCATTGTCATCCAACTTAAACTTTTGATTGGTGATCATAGGAGTCTTCACTGGATTGCAGTCCTTCATACCCAATCTTTCAAGAAGATCTTTAACATACTTTTCTTGAGAAAGAAAAATTTGTTCATTACATTGCTTCACTTCCAACCCAAGAAAATAACTCATCAGCCCCAAATCAGTCATCTCAAATTCATGAACCATACACTTCTTAAATTCATTCATCAAAGAAATACTACTACCTGTATAAATTAAATCATCGCCACGTAAATACAATCAATACCTCATCGCCTCTACCAGTCTTGACATACAATGTTGGCTCACTTGTGCTTCTCTGAAATCCACAAGTGCTGAAATAGCTATTGATCTTCTCATACCAGGTCTGTAGAGCTTGCTTCAAACCATAAAGTGCTTTTTTTAGCTGGTACACCTTCCCTTTATGACCTGTAACTTCATAGCCTTCGGGCTGTTGCACATAAACTTCTTCATTTAGAATACCATTAAGAAAGGCTGATTTTACATCAAATTGATAGACATTCCGTTTATTATAAGTAGCTAAAGCTAAAACAGTTCGGATAGTGTCAAACCTTGCAACTGGAGGAAACGTCTCATCAAAATCGATACCTTCTCGCTGGATATAACCTTTAGCAGCCAGCCATGCTTTATATTTTTGAATTGAGCCATCAGATCTAAATTTGATCTTGTAGATCTATTTTAATCCAACAACTTCTTTGTCCTCTGGCAAATCCACAAGCTCCCGAGTCTTGTTTCCTTCTAAGGCCTTCATTTCTTCGTCCATAGCATCTCGCCATTGCTCGCAGCTTCTTCAAATGAGCTTGGTTTTTCAACCTCCGCAATCTGACATCTTTCGGTTTGCTCATATATCTCCCTCATAGATCTCCATTTTCTTGGTGGTGTTTCAGAAAAGGAAGAGGCTGATGATGCTGGACTTGAAGGGCTGGTGGCACTTGGTGTGGAAGGGCTGGAATCAGAATTGTTCTCATCTTCTTGAATCATTGGAGTGTTAACTAGCTCATCATCTTCCTGGATAGATCCTGAACAAGGCTGCAACTTACTCCAATCCCAAGCACTTCTTTCATCAAATACTACATCACAACTGATTAGCAACTTCTTATTGATAGGATTATAGAATCTATAACCTTTAGTTTCAGCACTATAACCCACAAAGATGCACTTTACACTATTATCATCAAGTTTTGTTCTTCTTTAACATGGAATATGAACATACGCAACACAACCAAAGATTCTAAAGTGAGTTGCCTTCGGCTTCCATCCAAACCAAGCTTCAAAAAGAGTTTGTTGATGTAGTGCACTTGTGGGACTCTGGTTGAGAATGTAAGCTGCTGGATGAATTGCTTCTGCCTAAAATGTCTTTGGAATGCTCTTGGCTTTAAGCATGCTCTTTGCCATCTCCACCAAACTTCGATTTTTTCTTTCAATTACTCCATTCTACTGAGGAGTGTAGCTTGCTGTTAGTTGCCTTGGGATTCCAAACTCATCACAAAAACTATCAAATTCTGCAGATAGAAATTCGCCATCACGATCTGTCTGTAGGATCTTCACAGGCTCTCCACTTTGTTTTTCAACAAAGGACTTGAACTTCTTGAAAATAGGCAATGCATCCGGCTTTTCCTTGGCAAAATAAACCCAAGTCATTCTACTATAATCATCAACAAAGACGATAAAATACATGTTGTTATTGAGAGAAAGAGTGTGCATAGGCCCACAAACATCTGCATGTATCAACTCAGCAGGCTTCATTGCTCTCCTGGCCTTCCCTTTTGGAAAAGAATCTCGATGTTGCTTTCCAACTATGCAGCTCTCACACACACCATTAGTAGGCTCAGTTGTGGGCAAACCATTCACCAAATTTTTCTTAGACAAAAGGCCCAAACTTCTGAAATTCAAATGCCCATATCGATGATGCCATAACCTATTCTCATCAAGCAAAGTAGCCTGTAATGCATGCTTATCAACACAATTAGGATCCCAAGGAAAAATCTTATTTTCAGCCATTGGAACCTAAAGCAACAATTGATTCTTGGATTTGTCTTTAAAGACATAACAAATCCCATATTCAAAAACAACTGAGTATCCTTTCAGCAAAATTTGCCCAACACTCAACAGATTTGTATCCAAATGAGGGACATACAAAACATCATCTATATAATTTATATCACTTGAATTCATCTTAACAGTAGCTTTTCCTTGAGCCTCACAAACTGTGCCATCACCAATTGTCACCTGGCTAGTCATAGACTCGTCCAAGTTGATGAATCGATCGAGTTTTCCTGTCATATGATTACTGCAACTACTATCTATGTACCAAACATCTGGTGCATATTGTTTAACTGAAAAACATGCTAGAAACAAACTTTCAATCTCATTTGTTTCATTTTCTTGAGTAATCTGTTTTTCATTTTCTAGAGCAATTTGGGCCTGTTTTTTTTTAAGCCTACAAAACCTTTCTATGTGACCATGCCTCTTACAATAGAAGCATTGCTTTTGGGGCTGATTATCACCTCTGTTGCTGGTATTTGGGTGCTGATTGTTGTTACCAAAATGGCCTCCTCTGCCACCATGAAAGGATCTTCCTCCATGCCCTTTATTGAAGCCACCTTTGTTACTTGACTCACCAAATCTTCTCCCATCTTTCACCTTAGACCAAGGTTGTTAAGGGCGGGTGCCCTCAACGTGCTAGACCCTGTCTAGCGGGTCTAGCGCTTGAGGCGCTAGGCACCGAAAAAACGAGCGTCTTATTGAAGTCAGGCACCATTTTTTCGGAAAAAAATATGACAAATAGGAAATAAATAGTCTATTCTAAAACTAAAAGTTTTCATTACAGCCTATTGTTTTGTTGATCTAATCCAATTCTAAAAGTCTTCATCAAATTTTTTATCTAAACACCACACCAAAAGACAAACTTATTTGAGTTTTCTATTTTCTCCATTACTTATACAGGGCAGCCTATTGCTCTATTCAAAAAGTCTAAAATAAAAAGTCTTCATCAGATTCTATGCCTAAGTTGTCATAATGATCATTTCCTCCGTCATCAGATAGGTCATTCTCTACATGCTCCTCAATCTCTTCTTTTGAACTAGAACTAATCTCTTCATGATTTAAGTTTGGTGGCTCTGAATGTGAAGTTGAAGCTGCTGTTGATCTTGATCTTGCTTGCAAGCTGGTATTTTTCCTTCTCCAACACCTGCTATCCTAGCTATTGTACCCCATGTCAAGTCATCATCATCACCAAACACCAAATCATCCTCGGCATCCATAGAATTGACTCCTTGCATGCTAGACTTTCCAATCAACCACTCATTACAGTCATCAATTCTTGCAAAGAAAGAGGATCAATAACATTGCATCGATCATCTCTCTTTAAGCTTTTGATTGTACTTGACGTACATTAAATTGTTAAGCTTCTTTTGCTCTAGCCTATTCCTTCTCTTTGTGTGAATCTGCAAGTACCAATCAATCATTTATCAAAACTTATTTAGGAATATAATATTACTATTATTTCATAAGATTTGCATGTGCAGCACATGACGTAAGCAACGAACCTGTTCAAACACACTCCAATTACGCTCACAACCAGATGCACTGCAAGTTAAACGAAGAATTTTAATTGCTATTGTAAATTTGGAGCTGAGCTTCCATACAAACTCCACTATTAGGCTGTGATGCAGATAAATGAAAAAGTAAAGAGTTTAGAACAAGAACATCTGAAATTCTGAACAAGTTATAAATTCTGAAATTCTAAGCAAGTTATTTAAGTTACCTGGAGCCTTTGTTGTCCTTGATCTAATAGCCAATGGAATCCCAAACAGGCTTTCTGCCTTTTTGTATACATAAAACTTAGATATGATACGATCTTGCACTTCTTGACTTGGAACCAATTTTGTTATGCATGCATATAGCCTGGCAGTCACTTCCTCATCAAATTCTACATTCGGGTTATTATCGAAAAACTCGGGATTCAAGTAATAACCAGCTGAATGAAGAGGCTGATGAAGTTGGCATTCCCATCTTTTGTCAACAATCTTGAAGACTTCCTTGTACTTCTCTTCATTTCCATTGAATGCTTTCATAATGGCTTCTTTAGATCTATCCATGGCTTCATAGATGTATCCCCTGGCTGGCTTTTTTCCATTATCAACTAATCTCAAAACTCATACAAGAGGCCCCATAACTTTAAGAGTGTAGACCACACCATTTCAAAAGTAGGGGAGAGAGCAGTTTCAGAAATCTGTTTACCCTCCTGATCTTTTGCCCATTTGCTGGATAGCCATCCTTGAGAAGTAAACATTGTTCTCAAGTTAACCTTTTGCTTGTGATGAATGCTTTGCAAAGTAAGATATGATGTGCAAAATCTGGTTTTTTTCAGCCCCAAGTAAGTCCCTTTTTTTTGTGAACTCTCTCATCATGTTTAGAATACCAACATTGTTGTAAATAAAAACGGTAAGAGCAACTCCTCTATCAATAGTTCGTTTAACTTGTGGAATCTCCCCAATATCTTACAACATTAGATCTATGCAATGTGCTGCACATGGTGTCCAATAAATATGTGGCCTCTTTATTTGCAAAAGCTTTCCTATTTCAAACAAATGCGAAAACAATTTGCAATGCAGAATTAGAAAGTCTCTTATACATCACAATATACAACTAGAAATCTAGAATATTGGCATTAAAAGTCAGGATTAGCAAGTCATACCAGCCATGGTGAAATTTGTTGCATTATTGGTAATTACTTGGACAACATTCGTCTCTCCCACATGTTCCACAAAAGAGTCTTAACAACTCAAACATTTTCTCTCCAGTTTTCATATATGATGAAGCATCAATAGATTTTACGAACATTGTTCCAGAAGGGCAGTTCACAAGAAAATTCATTAAACTTCGACCCCTCTAATCAGTCCATCCATCTGACATCACCGAACATCCATGTTTTACCCAAGCTTCCTCATGACTTTTGAACAAATCATCTGTGTATGCCAATTCTTTCTTAAGCAGTGAAACTCTTAACTCATGGTAGCTTGGGGGTTTTAAATTAGGACCATACTACCCAATTGCTTCAATTGCACATTTAAATGCATCTGAATTTGCAACATTGAATGGTATTCCGGCTTGGTAGAACAGGCGAGCAATATATTGACAAGCTTCTTCTCTTTTCTTCTTGTCACATGCATCTTGAATGTTTGTTTGCTTCAATTTTCCTTGCTTTCGAAGTTGAACCACTTTCTCTAGCTTCTGATACACAAAGGAATCCATTGGACCTTTATGCCGTGGCTTCTTGACATTATCCATTCCTTTATTCGTGGCTGAACCAGATGCTAACCTTTTTCTGGAAGTTTGGTTTTCAGCTTCATTGTCATCATCTTCAATCTCAATCATGTTGTCAAAATCATCCAAGTCTGGCATCTTATCATAATTCTCTTTGTGGTTCTTTCTCTCGGTCATGTAATTCAGCAGCTCTTCTCTCACATTCTCAGGCATTTGAGACATGCTTTGGCATTTTTAAACTTTCCGATTTGATGTTTTTTTGCCCTATATATCCCACCTTTTGTCACCTTAGAACAGAACATACACGTAACAGAATCGGGATCTTTAGGATCTTTTAAGAAATTATATTTCCAGCTGAGATCCTTTTTACTGCTAGCATTGGCTGTTGCACCCTCTGCTGCTGCCATTGTAAAACCAGTGCACTGTTGACTGCACAAAGCAGAGTCAGGGATGAACAGAGAACTATTTTATTGAAAAAAAAATACACACATGCTCTGTTTTGTTAAATAAAAAACAGTCACGAAGAGGGAAGGAGGAGAAGGAAATTAAGAGGAGAATAGAGAATAAATAGTACCATTGTAAAATCAGTGCACTGTTGACCTGCTTTGTGAACCGTTTTATTGAAGACAGATACAAACATGCTCTGTTTTATTGAATAAAAAACAGAGACGAACACAGAAGGAGAAGGAGAGGAGATTAAGAGAAGGAGAAGAGAGTAAATTGTGAAAAGAGGGTGAAAAAGGGAACAAAATTCATACTTTTTTTTTTGCTTAGGTGCTGTCAACTTCAATAGAGGAAAGGGAACTGCTCCAACCATCCAAAATCCAAGGAAGTTGTAGGGGTACAGCTTGTGCATGTAGTTGCAATTCTTTAATGTCTTTCTAAAACAATAAAACCTATTAATTGTCTCTTAATTTCTTTTAATAAATTACTTAAGTATCCTTTCTTTTTGTTCTTTTAAAGGATTTGTCTATCACCCATAGCTGTAATTTCAAATTGCAGTGAATGACAGCTATTAAATTGGAAGCTGAACAGTCAGGAGAATAAAACCAATTTTAATTGGATGCCAAAAGTGAGTGCCTTGCGCCTTGCTCCAGGTGAGTGCGTAGGCGGCAGAGGCGCTCACTTGGTTGAAGACGCCTCGCTTGGAGGAGGCTGAAGTGCTTTCATCCAAGGGCGCCTTGCTTGAGTGCATAGGTGCGCCTAGGCGAGCGTTGTCTTAATAACATTGCCTTAGACAACTGCAACTTGCTATGAAAAGCATTTTCCATCGAGTTATTATCATATCATTTCATCCCATCTTCATGAGAATATAAAGAACCAAGCAATTCAGGAACTGTTAGTTCTCCCAAATTCTTTGACTCTTCAATTGCGTCCACCACATGATCATATTTCTTAGGCAAAGTCTTAAGAATTTTTTCAACCACCTTTTGTTCAGACAAGTCCTCACCATATTTTCTCATTTGATTCACAACCTCTAGCATATTAGTAGAGTAATCATGTAAAGACTCACTATCTTTCATACATACTCTTAAACAAGATTTTAGAAATCGGTACCGAGGCCCATATTGGTTCCAGCTCGATACGGTACTGTACTATACTAAGAGCGTATCGATTCAATACTGATATGCCATAAAATTTTTTTAAATTTTTTCAATTGAATTTGATTTCAAAATTTTTTTATTAATTTTTAAATTACTTTATATCCAAATTAATATTTATTTATGTTATATAACAATTTTACCATCCAAAAAAAATAAAAGAAGTCTAAAAGACTAAAATAATGCATTAAATATATCTAACATACAAATTATAAAGAATAATATGCTAATCTCAAGATCTCTGTTGATTTAATATCTCGTCGAGTGTCTGTGCCACTCGTAGATATTCGGATCATCCATATACTCTAGAGGAATATCAGTCCATCTCTCTAACCAAGTAGCACTGTAATTCTGAATATTCATCTCATGAGGTATCCTCTCTAGATTGTAAGACATTTCAGATCTCTCGCTCAAACTCTGACTCTGAGAGATATCATCGGATGATGGTATGGCTTTGGAGGGACCCATCCAAATATGTCAGTAGCAAAATTCGATCAATAAGGTACTTTGGGCTGCATAGGATAGTAGCCGTAGAAGTTGATGTCTCGGATACATTATATCATATGGATCATAAGCTGCCTGTGGGTGATAGAATTCATAATACGAGGATGATTTAGATACATCCATGGATCCTACACGTACGAGGTCATCTGCAGCTGTATCATGTGTTGGACGACTTTTGAAAGGCCGTCGTCTATATGAAATTGTCTCCTCACGGAGTCTATCAGCTCGTCCACCGTGGTCCCTATCTTGTGTGGCATGTGTAAATTGGGACTCATCGGTGAATCGAATATCATCCTACAGCTGCATCTCATGAATAGTGATCTCGTATTCTCCAATCCTTCTCTGATCATCAGATCCATGAATGCTATCATCACTCTCACTGCCGTTGGTCTTCGAATCTGAGTCAATTGACTCCTGCACTCTCGAGGGTGTTGCAACTGGCTTTTCTTTTTCTGTCTTTTCAAGCTCCCTCGGTGCCCCTCTGTGACTGACTTTGCTGTATCTGGGAGGATGGATGTCTTTTTCTTGCTTGAGATGACCGGTCTCGTCTCAGTATTTCTCGCTCAAACATCTGGATGGATGTCTTGGACATAGAGTTACGTAATGAACGACTCCCTTGTGATCTCTTAGGTTGTGGCTGATCAGCTGGAATTTTATGTGAAATATTTGTATTTGTCCACTATCCTGGATTCATCTTAATCTCTCTAGCTACCACACTGGCTGGTAGGGATAAGCATGGTCCGATTTGGATCGGTTTCATGCTTAAATCTAAGCCAAACCAGTCTTACTAAATGGTTTGGTATTTTTAGAAACCAAACTAGACCAATAGATGATTGAAACCAAACCAAACCAACATGGTTTAAACGGTTTGGCTTGGTTTGGTTTATCGGTTTATATATATATATATATTATGATTTGTGAAGACTTGTTTCCTTTTTACATAGAAGTACCACTAAGAGAATTTATCAAGTAAAATGATTTAAATTGACAAGATATTGTCACTCAAAATGAAATTTTAAAACAAACACCGTCATTAAGGATTAAGATAAAAATCTCCAATATATTACAACAAAAATAAATAATTTAGTAAGTCATTTCGGGTTTAAGGCTAATCAATACAAAATCAAATTCATAAACAACACCATAAATTCAGAATTATTTTCTAATACATTAATACTCCAACATAAACAACATTCTAATCAAAACGACGTCGTTTTATTAAAGCCGGTCCAGTTCGGTTTGAGAACAGTTTTATTTACTGGCAAACCTAAACCAATCCAAACCTATTTCATATGTATCAAAAACCAATTAAACCAAATCGAATAAAATTTTAAACTGAACCAAACCACAGCAAACCAAACCTGTGGTTTGGTTCGGTTTCATCAGTTTGATTGGTTCAAGTTTGGTTTTTGCTCACCCCTACTGACTGGTCGTGGAGGGGATTTCGGCTCATCAAGTTTCGACTCCTGCTGCTGGCCTACAAGTCATCCAATCATTGGATCCTTATCATCAATGGCATAATCATTTATCGTCGGATCTATGTACTTCAGCTGTACTTTATCTTGGATACATTTTAGTCTCAATCTCAAATTATAGTGCACATAAATAAGATCGTTGTGGTATTTTTGTCAGATGGTTTCTCCGTTTGCTGTGGATAAGGGCGAAAGTCGATTAATTACGCTCACACCCCTTAGAGGAGATCGTCTGGAAAAGAATGCGGATGGTCATATTTTTTAAATTTTGTGCAGACTGTGCAAAATGAATTCATCATTCAGCTGTCAGAATATTAAACAAAATTACATATCAGATTTTATGATATTAGTAGGTATGTAATATCAAGAAAGTCCTCATGTTGATATGTAATTTATCTGGATGTAGCTTCTTTTTGCTTACGACAGTCATTGAGACTTCAAAGTTGTCTGTCCCATCTCTAAATTGTTTCGTCTGTGAAAAATATATCTATTTTATTAGTAAATATGTTAAGTTAAATGCTTGCACCTTAATTGACCTAACATACCTCTTGCAGACATATAGATGCGATTTTAGGATCATGCACCATCTTACATATCACATTACTCAGTGCAGTGAGAAGCTCATTATCCATATCTATTCTGGGTATGGTGTACTGAAATTTTGGATTTAAATAGTAAGCTGAAAATAAATTTCATAAATGATTAAGTAAACTTATATTAGTACAAGAAAAAAAATTACAGATGATTTTTGAATTCATGCTTATCGGTTAGATGCAAATTCCTATCCATCTGATAGTCACAGTGGTGCTCAATGATGTTGATGTATTCCTAGGTATGTTTGGGATCTATCTCATTGATCTGTTTCTTTATCCTCTCCATCATGTGATATAAGAAGTTTATCTGAGGGTATCTCTTGCTGTCGACGGTGCGAAGCATCTCATATAATGGCTTGATAACTTACATTATCTTATCAGTCGGTTACTAGAATAATTGACTAATTATCAAGTTCTTCACATGACTTTTCTCAGTGTCGGCCCTTGCATATCTGCTTTTCTGCTATTCGGCACTGATAAATATCTGACGCAAGGTTGCTTTTTTCCGCAAAAGTTTATGAAGTACTTTGTAGTTTATAGCAAATCGTGTGATATCTGATCTCAAGATCTTCCTCCAGTATATTTCTATATCAATGACAATATTCATGTATGATTGTAGATAAATTTAGTAATGGACTGGGCTATATCCATTGCTTACTGCACTCTATGAAGCTTTTTAATATCCATCAACATGAGATCAATACAATGTGTAGCACATGGTGTCCAGTAAATATGCGATCACTGCTCCATCAGCAACTCACTGGCGGTCTTATATTGCGGCTCATTATCTGTGATGATTTGCATGGCATTTTGCTCTCCAGTTGAATCAATCACCTCTTCCATTAGTCCAAGGATGCATGTGGCATCGTGCACCCTATTTGAAGCATTAATTGATTTATGAAAAAATATTTTTTCATCATAATATGTCAAGAGATTTATGATACTCCGTTTAGTAGGATCGGTCCAACCATCACACATCACCTTCAGTCCGTATATGCGTCATTGATTCTTGTAAGAAGAAATTCATCTTTCCAAATCTTCTTTATTACTATCAAGAAGCTGACCATAGATATCTCTGGGTGTTAAGGGATCTACATCGGGGTCGGCAGTCTGTATGGCTGAAATGGTAGATCGATAGTAATATTGCTCGCTGCATTTGTTGGAATGTGGCTAAAATGAAACTATGATCCAATAGCTCGCCACATATCCTTCTTCTTATTCTTTTTCAGCATAGTGTCAATCCTTTGCTGTTTTGAATCTTTGCTAGAAAAAGTATGTGGATCTAAATCATGAATGGTGGCTCTTGTTGGAATCTCTGTCGGACCTCCTACTACCAAAAGTCTCTAGCATCAATGAAATACTATGCCTGCCTCTACTGACTGGCTCCCTGATAGAGGCGGTCCTCCTGAACTCGGACTCTCTTCCAGCAGTCGCAGAGTTAGATCCCGATTCATATAATGTTGGTCCAAATCGCTTGCTATATCTGGCCATTTTCTCCAGCCTGTACTGATCATCCAGATTTGCCTGAATGGTAGCCTTAATCTATGCCTCCTCATTATTTGAAGCAGAGGCCTTCTCTGACTCTCTAAAATGATAGGAAGGTGGCTCTCCAACTCGACGGTCCATCTCTATCCTCTTTTGCTTTGCTTTCTTCTTCGCTGCTTTAGAACCAGCGAAGTATTTCATAAGCTATTGAACCTACTATGGGTATTTTCAACACATGATCACATTTTGATAAATCAGCCAAATGCATCTTCAACCTAGTCCCCCTTATTTCTGAAACTCTGTGCTGCACCATTTGCATCTCCAATGGTGTCGAACTGAGAGCATCTCACCATGCTTCCAGCCAATGTCACGCTTGGCTCCTTATTTCTACAAGTTTAACAAAATACAACAGTTTAATAATTATAAAAAATTATTATAATTATTGATCATAAAAAATTTAATTTTTAAACTTTATAAAATACTTCTGATTAATATGTTTCATAATTCTAATTTTTCATAATTTTTATTTATATATAAATTTTTAAATTTTTAATAATAATTTTAAATCTCATCAATTCAGAAACATATGTTGTGCTTCAAATAATACTTCTAAATTATTTAAAATATACTATCACTTTTACATATTTTTTTATTCTCTAGAAATTTTTTTATTTTTTAAATAACTAAAAATTATTTTTATATTTAAAAAATTTAAAAAAAATTATTTGAGGTTAAATCCAAGAAACATGTTATGGATCCTATATATATTTTTCTAAGCCTATTAACATGCATTAGATGCTATTTATCTTTTTATTTTTTTCGAAATTAAGCCTAAGCTACTATGCATATCATGCATCAAAATCTATACAATTAAATATAAAATTTATGCTGAAAGTAGCTTGAATCATCCTAAACAATATTTTGATTATATATATTTTTTGAATTTAATTTTTTAATAATTTTTATTCAATAAATAAATAAATAAATTTTAAAAATAATTAACGAAAATTAATGATTTTAGTGTTATCATGTAGATCGTCTAATGATCCACAACATATAAGAAATCATACGAAAATCATAAATTTTGGCATGATTTTTCTTTATTTTTCTACTATTTAGTGGTTTTTGGCCAAAAAAAAAGATGAAAAATAAAATATTTAGTGACAGAATAAAGGATTATGTTACTTTTGGTCGAAATATGTTGTCCCATCAAAGAAGTTGTGGAATTTTTTTTGAAATTCTTTTTTTGGGCTTCATTCGCACCTATCGTTGAAGCCTGAGAGCAGAACGCCATAGACTCAGAGTTGCTCTCGAATCTCAGCCTAAGGGGTTGAGGCTACTCAGTTATTGGTAGCCCAGTCCCACCACAAACACCTCCTGGCCCCCCCAACCCCCCACTCCCCCCCCAAATGTGCCCACACCCCACATGGTCGGTACGGCTCGGTTTGCTCGTGAGTCGAGCCGAACCGAGCAATCCTGCTCGGTTTCGAGCAGTTTGAGCATGAACCATACCGAACCGCTCAGTTTGGTGCGGTTCGCATGGTTTTCTGAAAAAAAAGACCGAACCAAACCGGCCGGTTTGGGCTGGTACGGAATATCATGCTCTCAAATTTACGATGAAGAGTTTGAAGTTTGACCATCAATACTTTAGTATTACCTTGGTAGGTTTTCTGCAGAGCATCCCAAGCATCTTTTGACTTCGTGGCTGCCTCAATGCGAGGAAAAATCATGTCATCTACAGCCTGCTGGATGAGGAAGAGGGCTTTAACATCTTTTTTGTGAATGTCTCTAAGTGTATCTCGTGCTACACCAATTTCTGTGTATCCATTCTCCACCAAGTCCCACAAGTCTTGGAAAATAAACAAAGTCTTCATCTTTGTGCTCCAAACTTCATACCCACTGCTTTGAAACAATGGGATTTCTGGCACCGAAGGATTCACACCAATGTTGGTTGCCATCTACCTCAAATGAAGCTCTGATACCAGATGTAAAAACTCAATCTAAATGCTGATTCTCAAAATATTAGCATTCCATTAATATTCAAATGCAGAATGCAATGCTTGCTGGAGAGAAAATAGAGCTTCAAATTTTATTGAACCGAGGACTGCAATTTATACACACTAAATCATAACTGAATTCCTTTAAACTAAGACCAACTAGACCACTAACGCATGACTCAACAAATTACCTATAACTCCATAAAAACAGAACTCCACTTAACAACTAAAATTTGACTCTATCAAAAACTGAACTTGACATAACAAACACATAACTTTAACAAACAAACACAATCTAAACTAATTTCTGCATTAGTTACTAACAAAATCAAATCAATAGCATGTTTATATGATTGTATATTTTTCTTAAAAATTAATAAGTGCTATATAAAATAATATAAGGTTATAAGTAGTTTCGGATATTCGGATACGGATCAGATAGTTGTCTATCCATATCCATATCTATTTTTCTTTGATGGATATGGATATGGATACGGATATTAGTCTGATCTTCAAATTTCTATACATATCCGGATTGATTCGGATACGAAAACGGATCCGGACAGATATTATCCATACCACTTTCACCCCTAGATAAAATTGATATTAGGAGAGGAGCTTATTAATATCGTCAATGTGCTTATGCTCCTTAGTAAGATTGGATAATGCTACAAAGCAATGCTCTTCGGATAATATAGTGGACTAATACAAGTGATTCTTAGTGGAGAAAAGATATCTACTATAGGATTACTTGAATTGTTATATGGAAAATATAGTATAGGTCTTAAAAAGGTGCATGAAAGTTATAGTTTCAAGGATATAAATGAGGAAGGGGATGCTGTTTTGGAGTTCATAATGACATATGGCCTAATATTAGCTAACACCTGCTTGAAAAAAGGGCTCATAATTGATAACTTCTAAAGTGAATATGATACTAGTCAAATAGATTTCTTCCTTGCTAGAAAGGCTGATCGAGCTTTGTGTAAAGATTATAAGGTTATATAGGGTGAGAGTTTAACCACCCAACATAGATTGGTGGCTTTTGATTTGCGTATTAGGAAATACAAAGGGACTTATGAAAATAAGAACCGGAGGGGTAGGTGGTGAAATTTGCAAGAAATAAACAAATAACTTCTAAGGATAGAGTGTTGTAGGAAGGAAAAGAGGGTCTAGATAAGGAAATCAAAACCATATGGAAAGAGATGGCTAAAACTATTAAGAAAGTGGTTACAAGGTAATTAGGAGAATCAGAGGAGAAAAGGCCATCCAATAAGGAGACTTGGTGGGGGAAAGAGAAAGTTTAGTTGGTGGTTAAGGTTACAAGAGTGTTATCAAAGACTACCTAAATATCGGATTAGATGTGTATGAAATTTATAAGATGGCCTGGAAATGAAGAAGGCAGTTCAAAAGGCTAGATTCAAATCACATGAATTATATCGCAAGTTAGAAACTAAGAAGGGGGATAAAAATACCATAAGGTTGCAAAACTAAAATAAAGGAAAACTAGAGATGACTTAGGCTAAATGCGTCAGAGATGAAGATCAAAAAGTTTGGTTGAGGTGAATGAGATCAAAGAGATATCGAGAAGTTATTCTAATAAACTATTCAATGGAAATTATATAGAAAATTTAGGAGGCCTTACTAGTTATATTGAGGATACAAATGTTAAATAAATGCATATAGAATTTGAGTATCTGAAATAAAGGAGGCTATTAAATAGATTAAATAGGAAAATCTGTTGGACTTGATGAAATTCTTATTGAGGTTTAGAAGTGTTTAGGTGATGTGGGAATAACTTTGTCGATGACTATGTTTAATAAGATTTTAAAGACCACGAAGATGCTTGAAGTTTGGAGGAAGAGCACTATAATACTGATTTATAAGAATGAAGGTGATACTGAAAATTGTTCTAACTATCATGTTGTTAAACATATAAGCTATACTATGTAATTTGGGGAGAGGGTGATTGATCATAGATGGAGGTGGACACAAAAATATCAAAGAACTAATTTGCTTATATTGCTGAGAAGGTTGACTATGAAATCTAGTTTTCTCCTTTGGAGGTTAATGGAGAAGCATAAAGAAAGGAGACAAGATCTTTATATGGTTTTTATTGACTTAGAGAGCATGAGATAGAGTCTCTAGAGAAATCTTATGATAAGTGTTATAAGAGGAGATTCCATTAGAAATACTAATGTGATTAATATATAAATTGGATCAATTACTAGTGTAAGAACAATTGGTGGTAGTACTTGTGAGTTTCCCATCACAATAGGTTTTCAATTATAATAGGTTTCCATCAAGGATCTATTATAAGTCCTTATTTTTTTGTTGGTCATGGATATGCTTACTAGGAATATTAAGAATGATACTTCTTGGTACATGCACTGCAAATGTTATAGTCTTAGTGGATGAAACGAAATTGATCATAAGTTGGAATTATGGAGGAGTGTATGAGAACAAGTGTTTTAAGTAGAACTAAGATGAAATACATGAAATGCAATTTTAATAAAATTAGAAATAGAAATAAAGATGGTGCCAAAATTGAGGTCATGGATTTCTTAAGAGTAATCATTTTTGATATTTAAGATCGATTATTCATAAGGGGAGATTGAAGAGGATATTATCCATAGGATTAAAGCAAGTTAGATGAAATAGAAAATTGCAACTGGGATATTATTTGATTGTACGACACTTGCCAAGTTGAAGAAAAAATTTTTCAGGACATCCATATGACCATCTATGCTCTATAGGACAGAACGTTGGATGGCTAGAAAATAATTTGTATGTAAGATGAGTTGGTCGAAATGAGAAAGTTGAGATGGATGTGTTGTAATACAAGAAACAATAGAATAAGAAGGTGGACGTAGTATCAATTGGGGGTAAATGGAGGGAAGGATGACTTAGATGGTTTGGATATGTATAATGTAGGCCAGGGGATGCACCAATACCAAGAAGTGATTTAAGAAATGTAGAAGGAAAGAGGGGTAGAGGTGGAATGAAAAGCACGTAGATGGAGTACTAAGGAAGGATTTGATATCTCAACATTTTTCAAAAAGTATGACATAAACCAAGGGGAATGGACGAAAATGATTTATGTAGCCATCCCCAACTAGTTTGGGATTAAGGCTTGGGTTGAGTTATACTTTTCAGGGGACTAAAATCTTGTGGGTGCTTTTTGCATTTAATTTATTACTTGGTTAGGGAATGGTTGTTGGAGTGAAAGTGATTGGAGATATAACAAGCATAAACAGATTTTAGATGTTCAAGAGTATTTTGTGGAATGACTAGCATAGACGTTCTCTGTTCAAGCAAATGAATAGGAAAACATCTACCTGATAAGCTAAAAGTTGATCATATTCTACATGCTTTTTAATGATGCCTCTAAAAGTTAGTTCAACTCATATGCAAGTATACACAATGTGAGACCAATGCATTGGCTAAAATATGCAAAATATTAGTGTATAATTCAACAAGGTTAGAAAAAACATGTTTCATGCATTTGTAATTTCAAAAATATTTTAAATTTGCAAAGTTAAGACCTTTATGTCCCTTGCTAGGACTGAAGCTCAGAGCCACAATTAGCATTGTATCAACAACTTTCTGACAAAAACCATTTTGGTTACGTGGTCGAAGGCTTCTCTTTAGTTTCTTCTCTTAAGCTTCCACTTTGGTCACCATGTTCTTATATAGAATCCTCCTATGATATTTCTAGCTTCTGGATTGTCTTTCTTTTTGTCCCAATTCCCGAGTCTAACCCACTCAAGGATGACTATTAGCTATGTTGGAACTACGAGATCTCAAATATCAGAGCAGAGGCGAGAGAGATGCTTGGACTAATGCCATTTAGGTTGCTTAGGTCTCTTCCTTTTTACTTTTCTTTCTTTTTTTTTTTTGTGGGGGCGGGGGGGTCTGGGGGTTGTTTAGGGGGGGAGAGTCAAAAGGAGTAAGCGATGAGCAGATTAAGCAACTCAAACTTGTTTATCTCCCTCCATCTATTATGGGAAACAAGGCAGGCACCCGGGGGAGGGGGGGGGGTTGGGTTGTGGCGGAAGTATTTCATTGGTGGGGTTTATTTGGGAAATGATATCAGTGTGGAGTTAGCAGAGTGGAAGAGATATTGGTGGCACTATCTCAAAGCCGATCTGAAATCTGTGAAACTGTATAAATGAAAGGAATTTGCTGCTGCCAAGTGGATGTTTGAAGAGCTTTGAACACAAGAAGAATGCTTTTGTTGTGACCATCAATATTCAACACAACATCTGGCATAACATTTAATTGTAAATGGTCTAAGGGACCCCTCATTATGTTGCACATCCATATAACTGGCACTTAAACATGGCCATCGTTTAGCTGTGTTAGCATTTTTTTTGGTATTTTTGGTGTTTCAGAAAAAACAAATATTATTTTATATTATGAAGTACTGTATCTTAGCTTGTTGGTTGTGGATCCCTTTACAAACTTGCATATCTCTGCTTGCATGCCTAGTGTTGATATGGATATGACATGATGCATGTGCTGTGCTGGTCCTTGACTGGCACAAACATTATATGCAGTACTTTAGGCATTGTGTTATGTGCTTAAATGGGCTTTCGTAGAGTTAAATGACTAATAAATTATATAACACATTAAATTTACTTAAAATAACTCTTCTAGTTATAATTATAAAAACTGATTCACAATTTGTTTATTAATCACTATGGACGACTGTATAAACTGTAGGAATAAAACCAGAGAAGATGGCTGTTAGGAGGTGTCAAGGTTCCATAATATTAGAAGCAGAAGATCAATCAGAGGGAATCAGGGTACGTATCAAAAGAGTACAATACTGTACAACTAAAGTTGAAAGGCAAAAAGTAAAAGAGATCGATAAATGAAGAGAGGAAAGGAGGACCTTCCTTCAGTGATAGGATTATCAAAATAAGGTTCGTTCAAGCTCAAAGTCATAGAATAGATAATTGCTTGCTTCAAGTGCATGATGCATGTTACATAGCAAGTTACACTTAGAGAAAACATCGTTTGAGATGTATGCGCATTATGATTGTCATATTAATTTAGATACCGTATAGGATATTTTGTTATTCTAAATGTAAATTTCTAGAATTGGGAGCAGGTGTGGGAGCTGGTGCAAATGCAGGGGATCGGATATTTTAGAAACACTTAAATTCCTATGAAGTGGGTGCAGGTCCAAGATTTTGGGAAGATTTTGGAGTGGGTTTGTTAACCTAGGTAGAAGATGCCAGCTATTAAGATCTAGACCAATAATGAAAAATTTAACATTGCATACACAATTTGTTTCAAACCAGATATCTCATATTTGTTTAACTAGTTTATGCGGTCACTTGAAGCCTTTAAGAAAACAATAACAAATGGTTAAAAAAACTTAATTTTTGCCAACTTTTAACCAGATACAGCTCAAGTGGTCAAGCATCATCTTTTAAGCAGCAGCTAAAGTGATCAACTGGCTGGTGGGAAAAGCCAAGTGATGGTTGAATGTTACAAGAAAATAAGAAGGTCGAACAGAACATACAATATCCTTTAGAATGATCGCAAAAGCATCCTCATGAGTGAGACTTAACTTGTATGTAATGCGAGTGACTAATTCCAGAGGATTGTTGATGATCCTCTCAACTGCTGAATAATTACAGCATACATGCATTCACAACTAAAAGTGGAATATGTTTGATGGTTGGTGGTGATTCGGTAAATGAATGTGATGCTTCTCTGCGAATGTAGTGCATGTGGTTGGTGCTAGAGGGAAGAGTATCTAACAGATGGCCATGATTTGAGAGGCAGTGGTATGGATGGGATTTCAGTCTCTAAAATGATATCTAAAGGTGGTGAAGTGCATGGGTTTCAAAGCTGAAACCCCATGATGCATGTTATATATAGTAGAGGGACAAATTTGCTCTGCACATACTTACCAGCTGCCGATGTGATTGCTTATTACAACTCTTAAATAATTTTAAATTCTAGTTTTCCAGAATTGTGATATTAGTTGATCTTTAAAAGGTGACAGGTGAAGGGGATGACAAATATCTGGTTGCGACCGCAGAACAGCCATTGTGTGCTTATCATCTAAATGATCGAATCTATCCTTCTGAACTACCTATACGGTATGGTTTTTCCTTTATTTTGTTCTCTTTGGTAATTTTATTTATGAGTTCTATACTATTACCCAGAAAGAAGTACATGGTTTACTTTATGATTGGTATTGCATTTGTATGTACTTTTAGATATGCTGGATACTCAACCTGCTTCCGGAAAGAAGCTGGTTCACATGGTCGAGACACACTGGGCATTTTCAGAGTCCATCAGTTCGAAAAAGTAGAGCAATTCTGTATTACCAGTCCAAATGACAACGACTCATGGGAGATGCATGAGGAAATGATAAAAAATTCGGAGGACTTCCATAAGGAGGTGTGCTCTTGGAACTTGGAAACCTTGTCGTTGTTATTCTTGCCTGCTAGGCATATAAATTTATTTATGGAATTAACATATTGCAGCTTAACATTCCCTATCAAGTCGTGGCTATTGTTTCTGGTGCTTTAAATGATGCGGCAGCCAAGAAGTATGACTTGGAAGGATGGTTTCCTGCATCACAGACCTACAGAGAACTAGTCTCCTGTTCAAATTGCACGGATTTCCAGTCAAGGAGATTAGGAATTGGATATGGCCAGAAAAAGGCAAGCATTTCAACCTTTACTGCCTTTTTGATTTTATCAAAAAATGTTGATTCTGCATTCAGAGTAAAATAAAT
>NC_025995.2:39880525-39918025 GCF_000442705.2 Elaeis guineensis | reverse complement strand
AATCTAATAAACCTTTAAAATTTCTCTCACTTAAAGAAAGTTATAAGAAAATTTCTGATTACCATTCTAACCAAAACCTCTTGGTAAAAGAAAGAGTCAAGCTTGAAGTCAGAATTCAATTTTTAAATAAATTTTTGTGGAAACCTCAATCATTAACTAGATCTTTGAGAAAATCTAAGAGAGAAAACTTAGTATTAAGACATAAGAATCTTTGGTCTGTAAGGTATAAAAGTCTTTTGCTCATTCTAAATCTCCTTAATATTTTTCAAAAGAAAACTAGCTATAAGACACCCATACTCTCATATTCTCAAAATCCAAGTACTTTGGCATGTAAACAAGATTCTATGCCAAAGAAAAAAGATATCAAATCTAGACTTCTAGTTAAACCTCTATTGTGACCCTCTTGGAAATTCAAAAAAAAAAAAAAGAATCTTTACTTTCATAATCCTTCTGAAAACAAACCATATATAAATATGAATAAGGAAAAAGAAATTATCCAAGAAGAAGAAACTTCAAATTTCTTTAAAGAAATAAAAATCAATCCTCACACAAGTAACCTTACACCTTTAGCCCTATCCAATTTTAAATCCCCAGATGATAGTAATCTTAAACAAATGACTTGTCATTTTTTTAAACAACAAAGATTAGAAACTTGGAACAAAGTGCAAAGAATATTACCTTTTGAACTTCAAAATACTATTCTTGATAAAATTCTTCAACCAAATGAAATTAGGAAAATACTTGAAAATCTTAGTGAATATCTTACGATAGATTGGTGTTGGCCAAAGTTGAGTATTCTAAATATAAATGTGAATCCTTCTAGCATTATAATTAGATCTTTGTATGAAGGATTGGTTAGACTAGCCTCTGTAGATTACAACTACCCTTTAGACATATTTCCAAAATTAGTTTCTACCATTCTAAAAGAACTCAGAGATGATAAGAAAAAAATAGATATGATAATCTATAGTGAAATTGAAGAAAAAAATTAATTAAAATTAATTATCTTTTTCAAATTTATTACGTCACGCACACTTAATTTTCAGACAAAGATGGCATCCTAAAAGATAAACCTATACATGACTTTGATATAGAAGATTATATTTTAGTCAATTATATTGATGTTTACTAAAAAGCTGCAAGATCATCTCTAAATTATAAATATTGGTCAGATGGTAGAATATGGGTTATAACTGATTCAGCAAAACAATCTAATATCTTACCAGAAAAAGAAAGAAATTAGGATATCCTTTTAAACTCAAAAAACTATTCCAATCAAATTCAAAATAAAGTGCAAAATATTTTTGGAATAACTATACCTTATTCAAATTTATTACATAAGTGGTAATATATATCTGCATAAGTTCATCTGCATTAGTCTGTTCTTTACCTATCCTGGATAAGTAGAATAGAGGACAAAGATTCTAATTGAGAGTATCTCAAACCCATCCACAAAAATTTAATCCCTATCAAACAATGACCTTCTGCCACCATTCAAAACCAAAACAGTACCAGAAAAGGAGGAAAAAAAGATTACACTAATTCTTCTTCCAAGATGATTAATTCAAAACTTAGTCCTAGACAATGATTCTTTGCTATCAGGGAATCTAAAGAAGCAGAAACAACAAGATATGACTCCCCATCAATCAGTCTCACTCAAACATCAAAAAGAGACAATGATTTGATTCCCCATCAATTAAGTTGAACATTCAAGCATTGAATCATTCAAGCCCAGATGAAAGGATCCAAAGAGAATCCAAAAATATTCTATAAATACAGGTATGAATTTCTTCCCATTCCTCATTCCCTTCCCATTCTTCGCATCCTACCAAACTGGTATCTCCAAATGCCATCTTGAAGAAATTGCCAAAGACATTCCCATAGGCACCATCCTCATCGCCACCACCATCATTCTCGACGATATTACCATCATCAGAGAAGATCCCATTCCCACTCTACAATAACTATCCAGATGACCAACCCACACCACTTCCTTACCATTTATATCTTATCCTCATCAAGCAACTCTTCTCAAACATAAGAGCAAAGACATACTCCTCTTCCTGCTCAAACTCCACCACCAGTTCGACAGCCAAGTCATCCAAAAGATCAACATTCGGCAACCAACACTCCTGTTCACTAGCAACGACAATATTCACCAGAAAATCAATATTCAGTAGTTCATCAACAGCCAGCACTATCCATTCCTCTAATTCCTCCCAGATTTGAAGCTGTGTATAGAGGTAGACCAGGATGTAGAAGCACACCACCGCTACAGCAGTTAAAGCAACCCGACACTTTATCATCTAGCACCAGTTCATCATCTAGTCCAAAGACTCCAATCTCCAAGAGACAGCACATATGGACAGATGCTACCTACTCCCCACCATCAAGTGACGTCCGCAGATAGATAATCAAAAAGAAAATGAAAGTTCTCCAGCATGAAGACAAGCTTAGTTACTTCTCCTAAAAAATAAAGATGCTCCACCAACAAGATCATCAACAAGAAGACTAGTTAGATGCTTCTCTGACAAAATTATTCCAAGTCATCTCATCACCAACAAAGTTGCTTTACCACCAAAAAAGTTAGCTACTTTTCAACTACTTAGCCAGTAAGTTACTTTAGCATAAAGTAGATTCACCAGCAAGCAAGATGACTTTACTTCAACACCAAATTACTTCAGTGCCAAGCTACTTCGAGCCCAAAGCTTCTATAAGAAGACCCCCATGCCACGATTGGAGAACAAGCCTTGGCAAGCCTTGACATAAATCTTGGTAGCGCTTCACGAGCAATCCAAAAACCAATGGCTTCCCTGAAAAGCTTATTGAAGATTATATACTAGGTAGAAGTTACAAGCCAGTGAGGGCGTGTTCCACTAAATAGTTCTTCTTTTTTCTCCTGTCATATACCCTTGTATATATCCTATCCTTGAGTCCTTGTACAGTTTCATCTTTGTATATGTTCTTGAGTCCTATACATAAGTGTGCTTTCAGAGTCCTGCAGTCGGAGAGAAGCAAGCTCTTGCAAACTATTTCTCACCTGTGTAAATACTATTCATCCTTTTGTTTCTTAATCCTGTAAGTTTTTTATGTTCGTGTGTTTCCATCTATACATGTCCATGCATAAGTTTGTTTTAATGAAGTATTAGTTACTTCATTCCTTTGTTTGTTTGTGTTTACTTTGTGTTATTTTATTTTAAATATTGTTTACCTTCATCTTCTTCATTGTTGCATACATCCTGCATTCATACAGTTACTATTTATTACTATTCATAACTATTTACGAAATTACTATTTTGCAAAATATTATTTGTATAGTAGAAGTACTATTTACATATTTCTTCATACTCCTTCCTTCCATGTTCCATCATTCACTTGCATCTGCATCTGCATGATTTCAAAAATACTATTTTAAAAACTATTTGCATACTATTTAAAAAGAAAAATAATAAAAAATAAAAATATAAAAATATAAAAAGTTATAGTAAATAGGTAACTTGTATATAGTAAGTAGAAAATCTGCATATTCATATTAAAAAATATATAAAAAATTTAAAAATTAAAAACCATATAAAAAGTAAAAAATCAATAAGTATATAAAAATAAAAAATAAAAAATTAAAAAAATAACTAATCTGTAGGTAACTTAACTAGTAAGTCACTATAGGTGACTAGTAACTAACCTTAGGTAAGGTCTAACCCATAGGTTAACCTTTAGCAGACCTTTAAGAAATCCATAGATTTTCTTAGAAAACCATTCTCGTAGGAAACCTTAGAGTCACCCTCAGGTAACCCATAGTGAAATCATAGGTTTCTTAACCCATAAGCAATCTTAAAGACAACCTGTAGAGTATTCACCCTGTTTATCCCATAGTAGTATCCATCCTGTGTCCAGCCTTAGGTATCCAATCTTAGTATTGTCCAACCAGTGTCCAACCCAAAGGTGTCATCCATAGTGTCTGACCTTAGAGGCTGGTCTTAGGTTTCACCATCTACCCATAGTGTCTGAGTTTAGAGTCCACCTTTAGGTTCACCCTTAGGTTTACCCTTAGGAGACTCATAGTCTTGTATTTACCCAGCATCTACCCTGTGTGTCTACCCTGTGTCTACCCAGTAGAGTGTCCACTAACCCTTAGTGAGTCATAGAGCATCCTAAAGTCTAGGTTGTATATTGGAAGAGTCGTCTAGTGTCTAGAGTCCTAGAGTCTAGGTCTAGAGTTTGATTGCACTGAACTGTGTACTATAGCCATATCATAGGAGATTGTGGCTGTGAAGGTTCACACGCCTGAGCTATAGTCTTTGATGGTATTAGTTTATAGTTTATAGTTAGTCTATAATCTGTTAGTAATATTTTGACGGACCTTACTCTCTATTACCTTAGAGTAAGCAAAATATTACTTATAAGTTCCAGCACATAAACCTTAGGTTTAGAGTCAAGTATAGATACATAGGTACCCTAGGAAGGTTTAACCTGTAATCTATTGGTAGTGTCTTGGTGTGCCTCACTTTGTGAACAAGATTCTACACTTAGATTTTATTTTATAAATTCTAGGTTAGGAGTCAAGCTATAGGATAACTCTGATTTGTGGTTTGTTAGTGGTATCTTGGCGGGCCTCACTCTCTGAGTGAGCAAGATCTTGCTCATAGATCTTATCATATAAATCCTATTGGTTAGAAATACTACGGTTCTTCCCTTAATCGGAAAGTCTCTCTCAAATTCGATCCTTGGGCACCCATGATACTCGTTTGGTTGCATGGCATCAGAGCCTGTGCTTTGATACTTACATGCCTATGAGTTGATTGGTAGTACTAAGTGGTATCAGACCCCCTAGGGTATCGTGCGGTAGCTGGTATCAGAGCCCAGGGAGGGAGATCCTTTCCCCTAATGGTTCATTCAGAGCCCCGAGAGAAAGATGTAGTATGAGTCATAAGTTTTTAATTTTTTATTGAAGTCAGATCCTTTTCTCTGCCATAAGTTGATAATAGAATCCGAAGAGAGAAGAAGCTAGGTATTTTGGTAAGAATAGGGATTGATGAGCAATAGGGACATCAATCAAGATTACCTAGGCTTGATCCGAGGAGCATAAGGATTGTATAACTAGCGGATGGTTTGATGACGGAGACTCGGATATATTCTCGGGTGTAAGACTGCTTCAGGGCATGCCATTGTCGATGAAGGCCAGGGAGAGCCGCTACAGATGCAGGCAGTAAAGATCACAAAGAGGACTATCTTTGACACCTAAGTTGGGTATCCTTCTCAGACCTGAAGTTTTAGATCCTCTTGTGTTAAGTCTCCTAAGATAGGTATCTTTTCTTAACTGCTTACTGAAATTATACTGTTAAGTCTCCTAAGATAAGTATCTTTTCTTGATCTTTCTTTACTAACTCTTTCTACCTTTGAAATTATTATCACGAAGTGGTAGCAAGGATCACTAACATCCTTTAAAGAGTCTTTTAGATATTGAGTCCTTTACTAATTTTTTTCTTTTTTAGGCGTTCTTTTATATTTTGAGTCTTGTAGAATCTAACATATAAGTATTTTCTTTTGTCTTTATAGTTAGATACATTCTTTATTCTTTCATATCTAGACTACTTAGGTAGCTAGGTATCTAACCCTTTAACTATGAATAGATATAATCTGTTCAAACTCATAACAGATAGATATTTAAGTCAACTTGGAATAAACCCTAAATATAACTCAAATCCTCAAAATAAACCTTCAACTGCATCTATTAACAAAGATAAGTGTAATTGCCCAAATGAGAGGATAGAAATCCATTGGGAACAAGGCATTGGCAGAGTAATAAAATACCTTTGCCCATGTCTACAGAAAGAAAATCTAATTCAGGAAAAGAATCCTCTTGAAGAAATTTGTTCTTCAGAAGAATCTAATTCTGAAAACATACTTCAAACCCTTGAAAACATTAAAACTCTAAAACCATTAAACTATGAAATTCAAGAAGAAGATAGCAAAGAAATCAATATGATATCTAAAGAACAATATTCATTATTAGAATCTATTAGTAAGATAGATGATAATAGCCAAAGGAAAGAATACTTATTAAGACTACAAATACTCCTAGGAAAAAATAAACCAAAAAAGTCCTCATCTGTTCAAGACTTTCAGACAGAAATTAACCAGTTAAAAATAAAAATTAACCAAATAAAGAATCAAACAAATGAGAAAGAAGAAAATTTAGACTTTGTAAGACTAATTACAAAATTAACAATTCAAAAATGGTATGTTAAAATTACATTAGTAATAAAAGAGGAATTTAAACTTGATACTATAGCCCTTATAGATTCTGGAGCAGACTTAAATTGCATATAAGAAGGATTAATACCTACTAAATACTTTGAAAAAATAAAAGAAATACTAAATACTACAGATGGGTCAAACCTTAAAATAGAATTTAAATTATCAGATGTCTACATATGTAATAATAAAATATGTTTAAAAACTTCCTTCATCCTAATAAAAAATTTAAACCAATCAATAATTCTAGGAACAACCTTTTTAAATCTTATTAAACCATTCTCAGTTAATGACTATGGAATTTCAACAAACCTTAATGGGTAAAAAACTAAGTTTCAATTTGTTAATTCCCCATACCTAAAAGAATTGAATAGTCTTAAAATCCAATCTCTAACTCAAAAACAAAAATAATTAGAATTTTTAAAAGATGAATTAGAACAATAAAGAATTGAAAAAAGATTAGAAATCTGTAGCATAAGAGAAATTATTGACAAAATCAAATCACAACTCTAAAAAAGAATTTCCTCTAAATTACCTAATGCCTTTTGAAATAAAAAATACCATACAGTCCAACTACCCTATGAAAAAGATTTCAATGAAAGAAAGATTCTAACAAAAGCAAGACCTATACAAATGAATAGAGAAACCTTGAGCTTTTGTAAAAATGAAATAAAAACTCTACTCTCCAGAAAACTAATTAGAGAAAGCAAATCTTCATAGAGTTGTGCAGCTTTTTATGTCCAAAAGAGAGCAAAACTAGAAAGAGGAGTACCTAGATTAATAATTAATTATAAGCCTTTAAACGATGCCCTCCAATGGATTAGATATCTTTTACCAAATAAAAAGGACCTACTAAGTAGGATAGTAGGAGCAAAAGTATTTTCAAAGTTTGATTTGAAGTCAGAATTTTGGCAAATACAAATAGATGAAAAAGATAGGTACAAGATAGCTTTCACAGCTCCATTCGGACAGTATAAATAGAATGTTATGCCATTTGATCTTAAAAATATACCTTCTGAATTTCAAAAAATAATGAATGATATTTTCAATCCTTTTACTGAATTTATAATAGTTTATATAGATGATGTTTTAATCTTCTCAAAATCAATCGAACAACATATAAAACATTTGAAAATCTTTGAATCAACTATTATTAAAAATGGTCTAGTAATTTTAGAAAGAAAGAACTGTTTAAGACAAAAATAAGATTCTTAGGATATGAAATATATAATGGAACTACTAAACCAATTCATAAATCTATAGAGTTTGGAGAAAAGTTTTCTAATGAAATTCTAGATAAAAAATAACTCCAGAGATTCTTAGGCAGTCTAAATTATGTTTCAGACTATTATAAAAATTTAAAATCCCTCATAAAACCTCTTTATGAAAGACTTAAAAAATCTCCACCACCTTAGAATGCAACCCATACTCAAATAGTTAGAAAGATAAAAGGAGAAATCAAAATCTTACCTTGTTTATACTTAGCAGATCCTAAATTATTTAAAATAGTTGAAACTGATGCTTCTGATATTGGTTATGGAGGCATTCTAAAACAAAAATAAGATAAGCAAGAACAACTTATTCAATATCATTTAGGATTATGGAATACTACTCAAAAAAATTACTCAACCATAAAGAAAGAAATACTTTCCATTGTTTTATGCATTCTCAAGTTTCAAAGTGATTTACTAAACCAAAAATTTTTATTAAGGGTTGATTATCAATCTGCAAAATATGTTTTGAAAAAAGATGTGAAAAACCTGGCATCCAAGCAGATATTTGCTAGATGGTAGGCTATTTTATCAATTTTCGATTTTGATATTAAGTTTATAGAGGGAAAAAATAACTCTTTGTCTGATTTCCTATCTCGTGAATTCCTGCAAGAAAGTCTATTAAAAAGTGTCTCCTAAGAAATCTATAGCCCAAAAACAACTAGTTGCTAAACCCACTTCTAGTAGAGGTCTTGTTTTCCTAGGACAAATCCCATCTCCAAAACCTTTATCTTGGTATCAAATTGGTACAAGACTTGAAGAAGAACAAAAAATTCCAGTTGAGAGTCACCCAAACCCAACCACAGATGAATTAGTCAATATAATACAGGCAAATCCAGCCTTAATGGGCATGGAAGATTTTCAAAAGATAGTTGAAGAGATTTCTCAAAAAGGTCTTCAACAATTAGATTTAAAGCAAAAATTGATTGTGAGAATTTCTGATCCCACACCACTCCAAAGTTTTCCTCGAATAACCTCCTTTTTAAAGTATATTGATAAACCTCAACAACAATTAATCCTTACTATAGAAGATGAGTATTATAAAAACACCCCTAAACAAATAGTAGAGAAGATTTTTCCAAGTGGATGGCATTTTCATCCATATGATCCTTTAAAAACACAAAAGTTTTATGAATATATTTTAATAGAAACAAATTCTGTGGCTCTTAAACACCATAAAGATAAGGTAAACCCATCAAAAATTACACATTCTTCAGCACAAATCCTTAAAGTCTTAATGTCAACAGATTGGAGTCATAATCCCAGTAATTTTTAAAGGTTTTCTCAAAAATTTGATCCTCAATTTTTTAACTACTGGGATTATCAAAATGCATGGTATTTTACTTTCCTTTTCAAAAATAGCAATTTTAAACATTCATGATTCTTTTATTTCAAGATTGAAATATCATACCAATTTTCTTACTAGTTTTCCCATTGGTGGGAATATTTTGGACCTACTATTGAAATCCTTCCATTCTCCATTCAAGAAGGTTTTGAAATTTATTGCAAATATTACCAACCAAACTCTAGAGAACAAAAATTCTCATTCCTTCCTAATTACTCTTCTCAGTTTGCCTTATCATGGATTACTTGTTGGGAGTATACTCTTATCCAAAATCCTCCATTTCCTGATGCCCTTGGAAGAAAGTTCAAAGTAAAGTGGTGGCAAGAATTTAACCCTAAGAAAGCTACCAAATCCAAAGGCTTGAATGGATTTCTAAGATTTCCCCTGAACCTTCTGTAGAAAAATTTATCCAACAAAAAACCTCCACTAGTTTTAAACTTGCAGAAGCCAAATCCAAATCAGAGAATAAAAAAATTCTTCTTGAATCACTCGCTCAAATTGAAAAAGAAGAATCTTCTTCTGATAGCTCAACTCCACAATCAAATATTGAGGAAGAAATCCTATAAAATAGCACCAAAGAAGAAGGGAAAGAAAACTACACTAATCCTTCTTTTGATCTTAAGAAGGGAAAGAAAACTACGCTAATCCTTCTCCAAGTTAAATAAATAGAAGATGTTCTTTCATCAAAAGTTAATTTTAGCCTAGGAAATGTGCTCCACCAAGAAAGGCTCCACAGACAAAATACTTTGCCAACAAGATAACTAGCCAGGTGCCTCTCCAGCAAAAATTGTTCTCCAATAGGTCACCTCACCACCGACAAAGTTGTCAGCAAAGATGCCCGATCAACAAGTTATTTCAACAATAGACAGATACTTCACCAACAACAGACAAATGCTTCACTGACAAAGTTGCTTCACCACCGACAAAGTTGCTTTACTTCGCTAGCAAGCAAGATGCTTCTCCAACAAAAGTTAGTCGTTGCTTTAGCTCCAAGTTACTTTATCCCCAAACCAGATGACTACACCATCAAGCAAGGTGCTCACCTTTAGCTTCTATAAGAAGACCCCAAATGCCAGCATTGGAGAACAAGCCTTGGCAAGCCTTGACATAAATCTTGGTAGCGCTTCACGAGCAATCCAAAAGTCATTGGCTTTCCTGGAAAGCTTATTGAAGATCATATGTCAGGTAGAAGTTACAAGCAGTGAGGGAGTGTTTCACTAAATAGTTTCTCTTCTTTCTCCTATCTTGTACCCTTGTATATATCCTTTCTTTGAGTCCTGCACAGCCCTCTTCTTCCTTCTTGTTCTTGTTTTGTATATTCAAGAGTCTTGTACATAAGTGTGAAGTTTGTTCAAAAGTCCTGTAGTCGGAGAGAAACAAGCTCCTGCAAGCTATCTCCCACCTGTGTAAATACTCTTCATCCTTTTATTTCTTCATCTTGTAAGTTCTTTATGTTCGTGTGTTTCCATCTGTACATATCCATGTATTAGTTTGTTTTAATGAAGTATTAGTTACTTCATTTCTTTGTTTGTTTATGTTTACTTTGTGTTATTTTAAATACTATTTATCTTCATCTTCTTCATTGTTGCATGCATCCTGCATTCATATAGTTACTATTCATTACTATTTATAAAATTACTATTTCGTAAAATACTATTTGCATATTCCTTCATACTCTTTCCTTCCATGTTCCATCATTCACTTGTATCTGCATCTCCATGATTTAAAAAATATTCTTTTAAAAACTATTTACATACTATTTTAAAATAAAAAATAATAAAAAATAAAAATTATAAAAATATAAAAAATTATAGTAAATAGGTAGCTTGCATGTAGTAAGTAGAAAACCTACATATTCATATTAAAAAATATATAAAAAATTAAAAAATTAAAAATCATATAAAAAGTAAAAAATCAACTAAGAAGTAGATAAAAAATAAAAAATAAAAAATAAAAAAAATAACCAACCTATAGGTAACTTAACTAGCAAGTCACTATAGGTAACTAGTAACTAACCTTAGGTAAGGTCTAACCCATAGGTTAACCTTTAGCAGATCTTTAGGAAACCCATAGGTTTCCTTAGGAAACCATTCCCGTAGGAAACCTTAGAGTCATCCTCAGTGAAACCATAGGTTCCTTAACCCATAAGCAACTTTAAGGATAACCTGTAGAGTGTTCACCCTGTTCACCTTATAGTAGTGTCCATCTTGTGTCCAGCCTTAGGTGTCCAACCTTAGTGTTGTCCAACCAGTGTTCAATGCAAAGGTGTCATCCATAGTATCTGACCTTAGAGACCAGTCTTAGGATTCACCATCCACCCATAGTGTCTGTGTTTTAGAGAGTCCACTAACCTTTAGCAAGTCTTAAAGAGTCTTAGAGTCTAGGTTATATATTAGAAGAGTCATATAGTATCTAGAGTCTAGTCTAGGGTCTAGATCTAGAGTTTGATTTCACTGAACTGTGTACTATAGCCATATCATAGAAGATTCTAGCTGTGAAGGTTTACACACCTGAGCTATAGTCTTTGATGGTATTAGTTTATAGTTTATAGTTAGTCTGTAGTCTATTTGTGATATCTTGGCGGGCCTTACTCTTTGCTATCTTAGAGTAAGCAGGATATTATTTATAAGTTCCAGCACATAAACCTTAGGACTAGAGTTAGGTGTCTGAGCACCCTAGGAAGGTTTAATCTATAGTCTATTAGTAGTATCTTGATGGGCCTCACTCTGTGAGCAAGATTCTACTCTTAGATTTTATTTTATAAATCCTAAGTTAGGAGTCAAGCTATAGGATAACTCTGATTTGTGATCTGTTAGTGGTGTCTTGACGGACCTCACTCTCTGAGTGATCAAGATCCTGCTCATAGATCTTATCATATAAATCCTATTGGTTAGAAGTACTACGGTTCTTCCCTTAACCGAAAAGTCTCCCTCAAAGTCGGTCCTTGGGCACCCACGATACTCATTTGGTTGCATGGTATCATAGCCTATGCTTTGATACTTATGTGCCTACGAGTTGATTGGTAGTGCTAAGTGGTATCAGACCCCTTAGGGTATCATGCGGTAGCGTGGTATCAGAGCCTGGGAAGGAAGATCCTTTTCCCCTAATGGTTCATTCAAAGCTCGGGGAGGGAGATGTAGTATGAGTCATAAGTTTTAATTTTTTATTGGAGTCAGATCCTTTTTCTACCATAGGTTGTTAATAGAGCCCGGGGAAAAGGAAGTAGTTTAGAAAGATCTTGGTATGGTTACTCAGAGTTAGTACCTAGCAATAGATATTTTGGTAAAAGTCCAAGGTGAAAGATCTTGGTATAGTTACTCAGTTTTTGCCTAAGCAACAGTAAGTTTAGTAAGAACTTTTAGCTTGGTCTGAGGAGTACAATGATTGTATGACTGGTAGTTACTTAAGCTTGGTTTGAGAAACACAGGGGTTGTATAACTGATGAATTGTATAACTGATGAAAACTCGAGTGTATCTTTGGGTGTAGGATTGTTTCAGGGCATACCGTTGTCGACGAAGGTCAGAGAGAGCCGCTACAGACGCAGATAGTAAAGACCGCAGAGAAGACTACCTTTGGCACCTAAGTTGGATAACCATTTCAGATCCTTGTTTCAGATCCTCCTGTGTTAAGTCTCCGAAGATAGGTACTATTTCAGATCTTGCTGTGTTAAGTCTCTTAAGAAAAGGATCTCTTACCAGAATGACCTGTTGTTAAGGTTCCTAAGAAGAGTTCTCCTTTACTAAGTCTTTCTATCCGTGGAATTGTTATCAGAATTATCTGTTGTAAAAGATCCTAAGATGAGTTTTTAAGATCTTCCTTTACTAACTCTTTCCACCCTTGGAATTGTTATCACAAAGTGGTAGCAAGGATCTTATAAAGAGTCTAACATCTAGTAAAAAGTCTTTTGAGTATTCTTTTGAGTCTTTTACTAACTCTTTCCTTGATAACATTTTGAGTCTACAATCTAACATAGAGTCATTAAGTATTTTCTTGTTCTTATACATTCTTTATTCTATACTCTTTGAATAATCTCTAGCTGCTCAAGCAGTTAGAAATCTTTACTCTTCCTATTATTTGTCCCTAGCTGTGTAAACAACTAGGAACCTTATATATTCTTTCCATTCTTTGTAGTTGCGTAAGGAACTAGAAACTCAATCTTTTATTCTTTTACTTAGGAAATTCCTAAGTACATTCTTTATTCTTTCATTCTTTCATATCTAGACTACTAAGGTAGCTAGGTATCTAATCTTTTCTTATAAAAATAAGCTAACATACCATAGCAATCCATAAGAATTCCTAATTATTCCTTAGTTATCTTGTTACATAAGAAGATTCTGATAATCCTTAAAATCCTAATCATCCTCTCTTTGATCATTCTCCTAATAACCACAAAGACTTCCCAATCATTTTCCTTCAGTCTTTCCTAACCCCAAATCTTCTGATCACTTTCCATATAAAAGATGGATTCGTATCCTGATTTGTATCTAGAAGATATTTTAGATGATGATCAAAATGATACCCAATCTCTCTATTCTAAATCCGATAATGAGTATGAAAGCCAAGATTATTATTCTCAACATCTGTTATTCTCATATCCTTAATCTAAGATTAGCCCTATGCCAATCTCCAAAATTCAACCCAATCCATTAAAGAATAAATCCTTATCCCACTCTAATAAAGATGATTCTAGATACAAACAATTATTTAATGAAGACTTTTTTGCTAAACATAATGAACATAAAGACAACAGTTTCTTAGGACTTACAACATAACCCAAACAGTAGAAATCCAATCTAGGTATTTTATCTTTATAAGATTAAGCAAAACTTCCATCAAATTCTTTGATTGGTTTGAAAAATGTGATTTTGGACAATCTAGAACAAATATGCCAAATCTAAGATTAAATCCTCAAAATAAATATAATTCTGACATAGTCATAAACAAAAATAAATGTAGTTGCATAAATAAAAAAATATTAATTCGTTGGGAAAAAGACAAAAGAGTTATTAAATATCTTTGCCCATGCCCACAAAAAGATGAAAATCCTTTACTTAAGAATCTCCCTTCTAAAATAGAAGACATGACAAATCAAGATTCTAAGAACCAACCTACTAATAGAAAAGAAACTGAACTTGAAGAACCTTCAACCTTTATAGACTTTAAGACAGTAATAGACCAACCAATCAAAAAAACTATAAAAGACTTATCAGAACAAGTAAAAATATTTGGAGATAATAAAACTTTAATTTATTTAGAACTAAAAAATAACCCTCAAAAGTTGAAAACATTCAAGTTCAACAATCCTTAACATGTTCAGAATTTTTAGGTCAGAAAGAGGATCGTCTAGAAAGAACCAACTCTCTAGAAGAGGCTAGTTCTGAGACAAAAATTCAGCAAGAAATTCAAGATAAATACTTTTCTAAATTAAAATTTTTAAGTCAAAATATAGAATTATATCCGATTAAAATCTATAATTAAACCCCACAAAAATTCTGGCTGTACTTATCATGGGGAATACCAAAAAACTTAGGAATCCTAATAAGATTACCGCTGAACCCAAGGACCTCTAAGTTAGAATTACAAGAACCTATTATATCCCAAAATTTGCTTATCTTTTATGATATCTGTGATAAGATAAAAGAATTCAACAAACCTTTAAATCTCTTATAATCTAAAGAAAATAATAAGAAGATTATTGAATATCATTTTAGTCAAAAAATCTTATTAAAAGAAGAAATTAAGCTTGGTATCAAATTTCAATCTTTAATTATAAAACCTCCTTGGAAACTTAAAAGAAAGAATTTAGGAGTAAGAAATAAAAATCTTTGGCCTAGTTTAAACCCCTTTAATATTTTCCAAAAGAAAACTAGTTGCAAGATACCTATAATCTCTTATCCACAAGAACCAAATACCTTGATATCAAAACACAAACAAAATTTTAAACAAAGAAGAAAATGATTAGAAAAAATTAATTTTAAATCCCTAGGTAGACCTTTACCCTTCAAAAGAAAAGAAAAAGAAATTCTTTTAATAAATGAAACTCCAAAATTCTCTAGAGAAATAGGAAATACTCTACAAACAAATAATTTCCTAGCTCTAACTGATTCTGAGATAGATTCAAATTTTATCCTTAAAGAATTGATTCCCATAAAGGCTCTAGCAACTACAAATATTTCAAATCTTAAGCTATCAAACACATTAATTCATACTAATAACATATGTTCTCTAACTTGCAATGATTCTAACCAATCTCTTCCCCTAGCAAATCAATTTCCTAAGCCTCCTTATAATAAAGAAAAAATAGGATTAGGTCTTTTTTTAAGCAACAAAGAATTAAACTTTGGAATAAAATACAAAAGATACTACCCTTCAACCTAATAAACTTAAAGAAATACTTGTATCCCAGAAATCAATCTCAATCTTAAAATATTTCCTCTGAAATATTTCCAAACATTGTTTCTCTAGTCTTAAAAGCATCTAGTATTCCAAATATAAAAGTGAATCTTTCAGATCCTTGGATTGGTTAGACTAGTCTCCGTAGATTATAATTACTCTTTAGATATATTTCCAAAATTAATTTCTACCATCTTAAAGGAACTCAGAGATGATAAGAAAAAAATAGATATGATAATCTATTGTGAAATTGAAGAAAACTATTACCTCACGCATACTCAATAAAGATGACATCTTAAAAAATAAACTTGTAGAAGACTTCGATATAGAAGATTATATCTTAGTTAATTATGTTGATGTAAAGCTGTAAAATTATCTCAAAATTATAGATATTGATCAGATGATAGAATATGGGTTATAACTGATTTACCAAACCAATCTAATATCCTACCAGAAAAGGAAGGAAATTGGGATATCCTTTTAAATCCAAAAAATTATCCTAATCAAATTCAAAATAAAGTGCAAAATATTTTTGAAATAAATATATCCTATTCAAATTCATTACATAAGTGGTAGAATATATGAAAATTGACTTCCATAAAAAGTGATTTTCTACATTTAATTTCGACTTGCATTGCATAAGTTTATCCTCTATCCCTTTCCCTTGTTTGTTTTCCACCTATCCTGAATGAGTAGAGGAATAGAGGAGAAAAATTTCATCTGAGTGTATTCCAAACCTAGTACAAGAGAAGAAGGAAAAAAAGACTATGCTAGTCCTTCAAGTAGACAAGAAGGAAAAAAAGACTACGCTAATCCTTCTTCAAGATGATTCTATTCAAACAAAAGAAGCAAGACATGACCTTCCATCAATCATCCAAAAGTTCTACTCAGGCACCAACAAGCAACTGTAATCAACCATCACCAGAAGATAGTGATTTGATTCTCCATCAATCACTCAAAATATTCAAATTTTAAATCATTCAATCCAAGGCATCCAAAGAGCACTCAAAAATGACCAAATCAAAAGAGAATCCAATGATGGCCTATAAATACAGGTATGATTTTTTTCTCCTTTACTCCTTAAGCCTCCACCAAATAATTGCCTCCAAAGGCCATCCCATAGAACTACCACCACCATAGGTGCCACCCTCATCGCCACCATCATCACCATCTTCGGCATAACTTTCGTCACCATTCTCCAAATCAATGAAGGCCCTATTTTTACTCTTCAATAACTATCCAAGTCTTGATGACCAATCCACATCACCAGCAACAATAGCATTCATCAAAACCTTAAGAAGATTCCTTCAAAATCACCATAGGACCTTCCAGTCAAGAATTGATTCTACACTAGTAAAAGTAGTCTCTTCGTCAGCAAGTCACCAACAAAGTTGCCACCTTACCAAGATGCTTCGCCAACATGTGCTGCCCTACCAATAAAGCTGTAAAGTTGCTTCACCGACAGGATGATAAATCACCAGCAAAGTCATCAGCTAAATGCTCCCCCAACAAAGTTGTTTTCTAGCCAGATGCTTTTCCAGCAAAAGTTGTTTCTTCACTGACAAGTCACCTCATCACTGACAAAATTGCCATCTCATCAGCAAAGATACTTCATCAACAAGTTACTTCATCAGTAGGCCATAGACAAAGTTGATTCATTATCAAGTTATTTTAGTAAAGTTAATCCTTCGTCAAGTTACTTTGCCTTTAAGCAAAAAGACCATCTCATTGACAAGTTGCCATCTCATCAACAAAGCCACTTTACTTCACAAAGATATGCCACCTCACCAACAAGTTACTTCCACGCCGACAAAGTTACTTCATCAGTAAGTCACTTTACTGACAAAGTTGATCAGTCATCAAGTTACTTTAGCTTCAAGTTGCTTCACCGCTAAGCAAGATGTTCATCTTTAGCTTCTATAAGAAGACCCCCCATGCCAGTATTGGAGAACAAGCCTTGACAAGCCTTGACATAAGTTTTGGTAGTACTTCACGAGCAATCCAAAAGCCAGTGGCTTCTTTGGAAAGCTTATTGAAGATCATATATCAGGTAGAAGTTACAAACCAGTGAGGGAGTATTCCACTAAATAGTTTTTTTTCTTTCTCCTATCTTGTACCCTTGTATATATCCTTTCCTTGAATCCTTTACAGTCCCATCCTTATATGTTCAAGAGTCCTGTACATAAGAGTGCTTTCAGAGTCCTGTAGTCGAAGAGAAGCAAGCTTCTGTAAGCTATCTCCCACTTGTGTAAATACTGTTCATCTTTTTATTTGTGTGTTTCTATCTGTACATATCCATGCATAAGTTTGTTTTAATGAGGTCTTAGTTGCTTCATTTCTTTGTTTCTTTGTGTTTACTTTGTGTTGTTTTAAATACTGTTTACCTTCATCTTCTTCATCGTTGCATGCATCCTGCATTCATATAGTTACTATTTATTACTATTTATGAAATTACTATTTTGCAAAATACTATTTACATAGTAGAAGTACTATTTGCATATTCTTTTATACTCCTTCCTTCCACATTCCATCATCCACTTGCATCTGCATCTACATGATTTCAAAAATATTATTTTAAAAACTATTACATCACTATTTGCATATTATTTAAAAAAAATGATAAAAAATAAAATATTATAGAAACATAAAAAATTATAGTAAATAGATAACTTGCATGAAGTAAGTAGGTAACTTGCATATTCATATTAAAAACATATAAAAAATTAAAAAACTAAAAACCACATAAAAAATAAAAAATTAAAAACCATATAAAAAATAAAAAAACAACTAAAAAGTATAAAAAATAAAAAATTAAAAATCAAAAAAATAACTAACCTTAGGTAAAGGTCGTAAAGGTCTAACCCATAGTTAAACCTCTAGGAAACCCATAGGTTCCTGTAGAAAACCTTAGTGTTGTCACCTTAAAGTCACCGTTAGGAAAATCATAGTATGACTTTTAGCAACCTTAAGGACAATCTGTAGAGTGTTCACCCTGTTCAACCCATAGTAGTGTTCACCCTATGTCCAGCCAGACCAACCTTAGAGTCCAATCTATGTCCAGCCTTAGGCGTCCAACCTTAGTGTTGTCCAACCAATGTCCAACCTATAGGTGTTGCCCATAGTTTCTGAGTTTAGAGTCCACCTTTAGGTTCACCCTTAGGTTCACCCCTAAAAGATCCATTGTTCTATGTCCACCCAGTAGTGTGTCCATCTTGTAGAGTGTGTCCATCCTGTAGAGTGTCCACCCTGACCATTAGGAGAGTCTAAAGTGTCTAGGATCTACTTACCCTCGGTATAGAAGACCTTTAGGCTAATACTAACCTTTAGAGTATCTTAAAGAGTCAGTTCTAACCCTTAGTATGTTCTAGAGAGTCCACTAACCCTTAGTGAGTCTTAGAGTCATTTAGTCTTAGAGAGTCTTAGAGTCTAGGTCTAGAGTTTGATTGCACTGAACTGTGTACTATATCTATATTATAGGACACCTGAGCTATAGTCTTTGATGGTATTAGTTTATAGTTCATAGTTAGTCTGTAATCTATTTGTGGTATCTTGGCGGGCCTTACTCTTTATTATTTTAAAGTAAGCAAGATATTACTTACAGGTTCCAACACATAAACTTTAGATTTAGAGTCAAGTATAGGTACATAAGTACCCTAGGAAGGTTTAACATATAGTCTATTAGTAGTGTCTTAGCGGGCCTCACTCTATGAGTAAGATTCTACTCTTAGATTTTATCTTATAAATCCTAGGTTAGGAGTCAAGCCATAGGATAGTTTTGATTTGTGATATATTAGTAGTGTCTTGGCAGGCCTCACTTTTTAAGTGAGCAAGATCCTGCTCATAGATCTTATCATATAAATCCTATTGGTTAGAAATACTACGATTCTTTCCTTAACCAAGAAGCTCCCTCAGAGTCGGTCTTTGGGCACCCACGATACTCGTGTATGCTTTGATACTTCCAAGTTGATATCACGATGCACATGGTATCAGAGCCTACGAAGGCCTTAATGTCGTGTGTGTGTGTGTGTGTGTGTGTGTGTGTGTGTGTGTATATATGTAGATATCAATTTTGGAAGGGTATTCATTCAAATTTTATTTTTAGAGAGTAAATATGCAAAAAACCATATATTTATGCCTCTCCATGTATATATATGCACATAAATGATACATTAGATACATATCTTCATAATTCTATCTTCAAAAGTTAAAAAAAGGAAAAGAAAAATGGACTATGAAAGTTTTCAACCCTCCATATGTATTTAAAGGGATAAGAGAGAGAAAACTCTTTCCTCTCCAAAATTTAAGAAATATTTTGAAAAGAATTGTAGAGAAATCAAACATACAATGTTATTAGAATTCTAATTTTTCATTTTGACTAAAAGATTTGTTTGGATTAATGGACTCCTAGGAATCATCAGAATAGTCTCATGGGGATTGATGCACTCTTGGAGATCATTAGAATGCTTGCAATGGAACGTGTTAGGATTTTGACATTTCGAATTTGACCTATTAGAGAAAAACCCAAGATGAAGAAACTCTCAGAAAAAACCACGATGCGATAAAAGCCCAAAGACTTAGCACGCAGAGGTCTACAGCATGGCATGGCCCGCAAGCGAGTGCAAGCCCGCAGAATGTGTAGCCCAAGCCTGCCGTACATGCACACGGCCCAGAATTTAAATTTCATGTAGTCCACGATGGATCATGGGAAGCTGGCACAGTCTATGTGCGGTGCACGTGCGGGGGTGCATGGTGCACATGCAGTCCATGTGCGAGAAATGTCGTGGACCATTTCTCACGGTCCATGCTGGTTTCCCATGTGTTTCGCACAGTCCATGAGTGGTTCACAGGCCATTTTGCATGATCCAATGGCTGTGGGAGCTTGCGATCGCAATCGGACGGCGATCAAGCATTACCAGGCATGATTGGGTGGCCAGGAGTGTGATCTTGCACGATCTGATGGTCAGAAAAGTCTACAGAGAAGATCGAATAGTCGGGAAAGCTGTTGGAGTCCTTTTGAAGGTAGGATTTCGACACGAAATAGATTTTATGCCTATAAAAAGGCCCTAACGGCCTAAGAGATAAATGTAGCAGTAGCTAGAGGCAGAGAGGCAGTGGCCAGAGCATCAGGAAGCATCCAGAGGTTTCAGAGGATCCTGATTCGGTAGGCCTGAATCTTCTTGAGATTTTTTTTGAGAGCCCAATTGTCGGTCATGTGCCAGCACACATCCGATGGAACCCAGGAAGGGGTTGCTAGTCGGAGGGTGGCTGATAGTCGGAGGGTGGTAGATGATGTGATAACAAATCTTGTGGGTTGGTAGTGATTAAATGGGATTGACCACCCAGCTTGCCGCATGAGGGTGATCTAGCTTGACACGGGTCAACTCAAGGATGCGGGATTCTGTGCAAAAACTAAAGACTAATAAACTCTATTTTTTCTTAAGCAATTATTTTTTGAAAAGTTGGTTTGAGGCTAAGGTCCAACAATTGGTATCAGAGTGAGGTTGCACGTTCAAAATCCGACAGGCCTTCTGAGTGTCATTGGAGGGAGAGATTGTTGGCCATATATCAGCATACACCCGATGGGACCCAAAGAGGGGTTGCTAGCTGGAGAGTGGCTGATGATAGTTGGTGGGTGGCTGATGACATGGCAACAGATCTTGTGGGTTGGTTAGGATTAAATAGAATTGGCCACCTAGCCTGTTGTATGAGGGTGATCTGACTTGATGTGGATCAACTCAGGGATGCAAAATTCTATATGGTTAATAAAGACTAATAAACCCTATCTTTTCTTAGGTAATTATCTTTTGAAAGTTGGTCAGGGGCTAAGGTCCAACAGAACATAAGAATCTTTACCCACAATACTATACAAAGAAACATGTGTAAGGGTTGTAACATATTATACCTAACTATTGTGATGATTCTAAGATTGATCTTTACATTCTTAAGAGTTATTGAGGTTGCAAAAGTATATGACCGCCTAAGAGTTACCATTTGTACTAATTTAGGTAACTTGGTTTGTCTTTTAGAGCTTTATTGAGCTCCATCTCTTGGAATCATAGATCAAGAGAATGCAATATCGAGAAAACTTATCTAGCAAACTTTCCTCCTCTCTCTCTTCTTTATTGGAGAGGAACCTATCTTATTCTTCTCTATCTCTCTTTCTCTCATTGTATGCGTGACATTCCTTGAATAGAGATAGAACTCTTAAATGCCAAAGAGGAGGGATATGCCCCCTCATATAGAAGAGGGTGTTGCTCACCCCATCTTCCCCAATGTCCTAATTGAATTCTAACTAGGAGGAGATAGAGATGGAGAGAGTGGCATCCTTATCTTGGCTGCTCCCTTTTTAAGTCCTTCTAGGATATAGACTTGAGAGAGGAAAGGTGTGGGTAGCAGCTTGATAAGAATGCCACACCCCCTCTTCTCCTTCTTTAGAAGATGGCGCCCTAGCTATAGGCAACCCATTAAGTAGGGGGAAGTTAGCCCAACTTGGTCGGTATGAACTTGGGTCCAAACTAGTTAACTTTGATTAGCCTAGATTAGGTCTTCCTTGACCTAACTTCCCCGATCCCTATATTCAGATTAATACACTAGTTCCATTTCTTCTTCAATCAAATTTGTATCTTAATCAGAGAATCCTAGATTAGAATCTAATTCTAATTGAACTGAAGACAAAGGGCACATGCTAGATCCATTATTGGAATAGAGCAACTAAAGTTTCTGCTTATCAAAGATTGTCCCCTAAGGTCTGCTTAGTTACACATCAACTTTATGGTCCAATATGAGGTCATGGAGTCCATATCATATTGTTGAACCTCTTGGTTAGTATGATGAAATTTGTTAGTCTCATTATTCCTATATAAATTCTATTCTGCAATTCAGTCTCCCCATCATTTTAGTGCCCTTATATAACCATTGAGTATAGCACTATCAAACCCTTAGTCGTACAATTTCATAGCCCATTAGAATCCTAGATCATATAAAATATCCTTTAATGAAAATTGTTCACATGAAACTTTTTTTTTAAAAATAATTAATTATTAATCATAGTAATTTATAAATAATTATTTTTAAAACCCTTTCTAGTTATACTGCATGGGCTGTAGAACTTAGATGCATGATAATGTCTCTATTTTAATATGGACACTATGATATTATGATAGTTACCATATTGGACAACATGATGTTCGCTCATATGTGAATCTAATAAATCACTATGCTCATTATCAGAGATAGAGTCTAGGATATCATGGTTGATACATGGGTTTGGCCATAAAAAAGAAACTTAAAGGCTTTGAACCTAGTGGTTTATCATATCATTTAGGTTAAGGGACTACTTGGAAGTTGACACACATGATTCATATCTCTACTCCTAACAGTGCATTTGAGATGGTGCACTAGTGTTGACTATTCAGTACGATGGCACACCTTGGTGTCACCATGAGATCTTACTTAATGAAGGAAAAAGGAACTCCACATTGTTGTTATCCAACTCGACATATTTGGTAAGCTTGCACTAGATATGCGATCTATCACATGTTGGATGTGAAGCATAAGGGGCAAACCAGTAGGGAGCTCTTTAGGCAAAAGATCATCAAATCCTTAAGAAGGGTTTCACATCATCGGGAATTGAATTTATAGTAGTCTTGCCATTGTTGGCGATCATACATATGCAACATGTAACCTTGCTTTCAATGAGCAAGCTTTTGATAGTTAGGAGGCTTGAATCTTCCTTCTTTGGTAGTAGGGATATCTATTTTATGAATTGGTGCACAATTTTTGCTCCATATGTATGGAAGGAGTATATATTATATCTTCCATCACCGATCATCCCTTTGTATATTCCTAAGGATGACTTGATAATATATGGCAAGAATCCATTGGTGTTATGTAGCATAACACATTGGCAACATAAGTGTTGCCAATAAAGAAACTGGTGAAACAATGTTTGGAGATGGTTAAATCATTGCTTCTTTTGAACTAAAAAATTTTGTGTCAAGAGTGTATCTTTACCTTTAGATTTAGCTTGTCAATGGCTTCTTGAGATACAATATTTCACATGACCTAGTATCACTATAACATTATAGATACATCCACTAATGGTGCATTGAGTCTGAAACATATTGGTCTAAAGTCAATCCTTCTCTTCGGCTTTAGGTGCATACATCATTCGACAGAAGATAAGGTTTTGGTGTTGATATGCCTCAATATTGATGGTGAATTAATCACCTAGTTCATGACAAAGATAGATTTAGCAAACTCTCATTGATCGTGTTATGCTCTTCATACTCACCTTCCTATTCAGTATCTGCATAAGCAAGATGGAGTTTAGTAGTAGGATATTGGCAAGGACACTTGAAAGCATAGCATCCTGAATCTCTATAAGTGCAACACAATGGTGAAATGCACATGTCACATGGCATGGTTTATGAAGACTTGCCTCGACACTATGATGTGATGGATGGGTGACTAGTGGTCTCCTTAGAGTGTAGGAAATTATTGTCTCCATAGAGGTGAAAGGGACAATACTTATTGCAGCATATGCATCAGTTGATCCCATTCTTGGCATTTACGCATGTCGTAGCTTCATCACATACTAAACTTAATGGTATACCACTTCTACGAATGACTCATAATGCTGCATCTCTTCCAAGATCCTGAAAAAATAGAGGAAGTGGAGATATTTTAATCAATGTAAAGGACCGCCTAGGGCGTACATTCACAAGAATGAAACTTAAAGGAACTAATGGGGGCCTGCACAAGAAGTAAAGTATATGGTTTATTTTGATGCAAAGCAAATAATCTTACCAGGGCTTGCATGCCACAAATCCGGATGCATGAGATCTAGATTGTGGATCATCTGTTCATAAAACAAAAGGCTAAAGCATTTTAATAGGTAGCCCTTACTGTCTTTCTAAAATCCCTAGCTCGAAATCCCTACTAAGTCTCCTATCTCCTCGGTAAACAGAGAAAAAAATGTAGGATTGGTGATAATAATTCATCATGAAAGGACTCATTAAGTGAAGATCCTATCTGTGCATATTTCCAACAGTATCAATAACTAGTAAAATACAAATTAGAAGGGCCACTAGCTTTCCCCCCAAGAAAAGGGAGATCCTCAACTTACTACTGCTCTCAAAAATATCCGATCTTATTGTCATGCTCTAAAATTGGGATATAACATAGCCATGCTATCGAGAGTATCACCCTCAACAATGCAAAGCCAACAATATAATCATACATAAAATAAAAGATCCAATCATAATCCATTGAATAATTAAATAAATACAGATTCAGAGTGACTAAATCCAAACAAAGAAGTCAAAATCTATCTCAAAATTTATAAATAGTTGATTACAAGTCTATAATCATCCAATAAACTAAATTCAGTTATAAAATTTTTAAATTTGCTAGCAAGGATCTCCAAGCTTGGATCTTCCATCGTACTTAGTAGTCTTATTCCTCTGAAAAAAGAAAATCAAAGAGAAATGAGCTATACTAGCTTAGTAAATAAAATATATACTTTCTTATCCGATCAAGCATAAATTTTTCTATGATAATGCAACATTATAAAAATAATAAATATTATAATATAAAGTATTTCATAAAATAGTATAATAAAATAAGTTATAAAGTTAATCATGCATGCATAAATTATAAACATTTCATAAATATAATTCATAAGTCATTTTTGTTAGATATTTATTTTATGTTTCAAAGTATTGTTTATAGATATTCATGCTACAATCACTTTATACCTATAACAGAGTCATCATCATAATGGATAAGTTTTGCAATTTGTATTCATTACCAACTTTATATCCATTGGTAGAGGTTGTTTGCTAATCGACCCCACTTCTATGAGGTTGTTATAGCTATTTGAGAGCCTTTAAAATATTATATATTTTTTTAAAATATATACATACATAGATGGGAAGAACAATAAAAGATATGATAAGATTCGTGCTTCATAAACATATTATTTTTATAAAATACAGTCATGGAATCATTTATCATAATAAAATATATTTGTTTATTTCATATATGCTGATCCTTTATTTTATAAACAATATAATTTTATCAATAGTAGATCATATACATGGAAAATATAATAATTTAAAAATAAATAAGAATTGTATGATCCAACTACAGTTTATAAATTAGCAAGGAGTGTAAGATCCGTTTATCTCTTTATCCCATATCTTTAGATTTTGTTAGAATGATCAGCCAATTCTATTTAAAATATTAAAAATATAATTATTTTTTATTTGATGAGTTCAATGAAACTAGATAATAAAAAAAATAGATTGTTGACCAACTAATTAGTTCAACAGATTGGATGGGTCAAATCTAAATGACTCGATGAATGTGAAGCACAGATTGAATCAAGATTAGAATTGATCAACAGGATTCATCAACAATGAATTTCCAAGATACTCATCAAGACTGGGGTGATAGTTCGGTAGGCTACTTGGGCACCAAGGTAGTTCAAGGCATCCTTATCGAGATATCGATCTACAAGACATGAAGATTAGACTTTAAACTTAGATCCATAGATCATCTTAGAGAGAGAAAAAAGATAGAGAGAGAAAGAGAGTGGTCTTCTCCCTCTCCTTTTTCTTTTCTTTTCTTTTCTTCTTCCCTTCTTTGGCCAAATAGGGGAGAAGGGGGGTGGTGGCTGGTGGTTGGAAGCAGTGGGTAGCAGTGGACGGTCGATGATAGTGATAGGTTAACAAGGAATCAAAGAAAAAAGAATCCAAAGAGAAATAAGGGAATTGGGTTTCTTCTTTATTTTTGGCTATTAGCCGATCACCAGTAGCCATGGATCCATTAGAAAGGGTGGTAAGGAGTCCAAGCAACCTACCACAAGCTTAATTTTAAGGGCCTATTCTTCTATGGATAAATATTATGAAAAAATTGATCAACTTTTTTATTGACCAAACTTACCTATATTCTCACACTTTTCAAGATGGATAAGTTACTTTTTCATAGATAGCATTTATCCATTAAATGAAAAAAAATCTTATCTACCTAGGAGATGACCAAATCATTTTTCTATCACTCAAAAAAATAACCTTTTTAATTCATTCCTAATATGATCTTAATCTTATAATAATAATATAATATAATATTATTAAATATAATAATATAATAATATAATAATATATAATGATATAATAATATAATATATTATTATATATTAATATAATATAATATAATATATTATATTATTATATATATAATAATATGATATTATATTAATATAAAATATTAATATAATAATATATAATAATAAAATAAAATAAAATATTAATATATTATAATAATATAATATGATATATTATATCATATTATATTATTATATATAATAATATTTATATAATAAAAAATATTATGAAAAATATGGATAGATCTTAGCAACTTATCTAAAAAATTAGTAATATAAAAGAATATGGGTAATGAATTCCTAAAAAATTTTTTAATACATAAAAAAATATAGATAAATTATTTTTTATTTTAAATATTATTTGAAAAATATTTATCCAAAAAAAAATAGATTTTTGGATAAATTGTTTATCCTCAAAAGAATGGGCCCTAAGGGGTAGTAGCAGCAGTGGCCAAAAAAATTGAAAGAAAGGCCAGAAAAATAGGAGATTTATTCATGATGGATTTTCGACAAAGTTGGTGGCTGACAGGGGTGCCTAAGGCCAATGGAAGAAGGAAAAGAGAGAGAGGAAGGAAGGTTGGGGCTTTACTTTAGCTCTAGTGGACTCTCTAGCCTTGGCTTCCAGCAAACACAGTGCTAGGAAAATCAACGTAATCTAGGAGAAAGAAGGGAGAAGAAGGCCGGATGCTTGGGATGGAGGACTATAGGGGTGAAGGGGGTTCCTTTTATAGCCAGCCATAGGGTTCTTGTCCTTTGGGCAGCCACCATTTTTTCACTCTCACTCAAAGTTTTTGAGGACAAAGACTGCCATCGAGATGTTTGGTTCCAGTGATGCAGTGGAATATAAATTTTAAAATTTTTTACATGCATTCAACAATTAAAAATAAGTTTAACCATTAAACTAGACTACCAGAACACAAAAGTCCTAGAACAAATTGATGATTACAATCAAATAATATAAGTATGTAAAACAAGAAGAGATCAGATGTCATATACCAACATGAAGACGATGATCTGGTAATCATGAGATCTTCACAAGACTCTAAAGTAGAAGCCCTCCAATGGTGATCCACAAGGGACTAATCAGGGTCCTTCCCAATTCAATGTAGTGCTGCAGTCTTCTTCATAAGTTTGCTGCCGATCGTCCTTCGCAAGAACGGATTGCACCACCACTTGTATGCCTTCAAGACCTCTACTAGGACTACTCTAAAAATTATTTCTCAAATAATATCACCACACAAAAATTAGATTGAATGTTCAACACTGGAACAATCTGATTTTAGGACAAGCATCACATGCTTTCCATTTTCCTTCTCCCTTCCTTTCTATTTTTCTCTCCCTTTCTTTGTCTTTTTCTTTTCAAATTTTTTATATCTTTGCCTCATCTAATCCCACATCTAAAAAATATCTTTTTCTCTAATTTTATCCCTTATGGAGCACCCCTTATATAAGGTATGAAGGGGTGCCACATAAGTTTCCAAGGGGCGCCAACTCTTGACGTCCCAAATCCTTTACACGGTAAAATTAATTTTTTGCATGTAATCCAAAGAGGTATGGCATGGAATAAGAGGTGATTAACTAGCAGAAGGACTCCTCCTCTATCCACAAAAAACAAGATGCCATCTGATGGCGCGTGGGATAAGAGAATGGCGTGAGAATTCAAGAGTCCAATATGAAATGGACTCTTCCGTTTTAACACACAAAAACAAGTGGCATCCCAATTAATTTGGTGTTCAAGTTCTTTGCTAGAGAAGGACTCTTCCTTCTCTTCTATGCCCACATGTTCCAACGCACCATCTGATGGTGCAAATAAACAAAAGATGCATGGAATATGGTAAGAAATTTAAGAGAAGTGGAAGAGAAGGACTCCTCTTCTTAATGCCTAAATTAAATGGGGCAGAGCTTTTATTTGGCGTGTCTTTTTGGCGTGGAGGAAGGTTATTTCTTATGGAACCTTTCCATAAAAATTAAATCAGCCACTTAACAATTAGATGGTTAAAACTCAATCACATTAGGTCAAGGCAACAAGTCAAGGGTTAGCACAAACACCTTTGTACTGAACCCAATTGAGAACTTGGGCTAATTCATGTGCTAGCAATTTAATTAACCCATTAGATTTACAATAAATCTAAATAGATTGGATCAAAATTAAATTTCTATTGTGTGTGATCCGTTGGGTTTTAAATCTAACCAGCAGTGGATCCAGACTCTCGATGTAACCCTAATCCGATTAGATTAGGTCAGCTCAAGAGTCCCAATCAACTAGGACTCTTTCTAATTAATTTTTGAATTAAATTTTTTTAATTCTGATGAGTCCACAAGTCAAAATTGACATCTAGCAATATGTCAGGACTACCTGAAAGATTTAAAATTTGATAAAAATATCAAAATTATTCTTTCATGGTGAGTTACTGTGCAATTCAATCTTTCAATCACATAACATCCCAGACAGACCATGGGCATGAAAATATATTAAGCCCAAATACCTATCTATATATATCTCGATCTGATGATGATGACTCAGTGGATGAATTAGTAGAAATTTTTTTTACTATTCATCCCTGCTCTAGTTAAAGACTCACAGAGTCATGATCCTTTGAGATCACATAGGATGTTCTGTCCTCCTACAAGGAGTGATCGATTTTTTGTTGACCACTCATAATCTCCATGCATACTTCATCATACTCAGAATATCCCACACATATATCAAAATGGCATGCTAGAAAATAAACCAAAGTAAGGATCCATGTACACAAGGTACCATGATGATCTCAGATCAAAGGATCACATACACTACTCCCACTGGAGAATTATCTGTCGACATGTTGTAAGGCTCCATCAGATGTTCTTTCTGTGGGTTAGTTCAGTAAATTTATTCTCTAATGAGCACCTATATCCTTGTATTAGTATCACCACATAAGTGATTGTGAGATCAACCACCCTCTCCATCAAGCATACATATGATGTACCAGTCTTACCAGTATCATTGATTTTCAACTCGATGATCTAACAACTGAAAATATTTTAGATTGGGGCTATCAAGATTTTAGATCTCACTGACATGATCTCATCATGGTCCTAAAATCATTGTCCTAATCTATGGGGTTTATTATAATCATAAAAATATGATGTAGCAAATAATAAAACACAATATCTCATAAATAAAATAACTAATGTCATACAAATGAGTAGGAAGATATCACAGAAAAGTTCCTTCCCATTGTCCATATGATTGGCTTGTAAGGTATTATTCTTTCAATCTCCCACTTACACTAAATCCAATCATCTCTGTACCTGATGCCCATGCAATCAGGATAGTGAACACACTGCTGCTGTGTTAAGGCTTAGTGAACTAGTCCATCATACTGTTCTTTATATGAACTCATTTTATGATCTAATCATGAATGAGATGAAAGTGCCATTGGATGTGCATGGGTTCCTAGTGAGACCACACCCAACTCAGTGATGAACCCTTTCATCAGCCGACTTTTCTTAGTAATCTTTACTAACATCAATTAATTGAGTCAAACACAGTTTTGCTGTCTGAAACTCTTTCAATGCACTGCTCCTTTAATACTTCTCAAGTACTTTGAGAATGCTTTTCATAATTTTCAAAAGATCCTATCATGGATTTGCCTAAATCAATGATCATGCACAAGGCATAAACCATATCAGGTTTGAAACATTGAATATATGGATAATTAACTCTTTTACACCTATTCATGTTGAATCTCTTCAATATAACATCCATGTACTTAGACTGAAACAAGCCTAACATCCACTTACATCTATCTCTATAGATGCCTAGTATATTGGATGCTTAACCCAAGTCTTTTCTATGAAAACTTTTGTGATAAGCATGTTATTGATCGAGTGCAATATCGAGACTACCTTCCCAATATGCTGTATATCATCCTTATACAAAAGAAGTTAGTGAGACTCTCACTTATCTTCTGGCACATACACAGTTCATTCATATTTGATAAAGTCAAATATTTTGACTATCTCATCAAAAATAGAAGTACCAACTCCTCAATGCCTGCTATAATCTATAAATGGATTTGCCCTTCCACTAGAGATAAACTCTCTAGATGGTGTTTGGCAATAGCAAGCAAAAATTTGGATTGACATTTCTGTTAGCAGCCTGTTGAGTCATATCCATAGGTGTTTCAGCTATAGTCCATACTTGGTTAATATATAAAGAGTTCATTTTGGATTTCATGATTCTGTTAGAGTCTCTACTCATGACTATCTCTGAATAGGTCAAGAAAATATCATTCTCAATGATGTATGGTGTATCATCATTCTCAATGATAAATCCATATTTTGAGTGGTACATTACACACTCAGATTGATTTTTGATGAGGAGGTGTGTTTCATGATTGTGCCTCATCAATGGGCACATCTGATCGAGGATCAACTTGTGGATACTCTACAGGTTATGATAGGATAGTTCATAGGCCTTGAACTTCTCAAGTTCAATTATCCTCCCATTGACCCCTTCTTAGAAAAAATATTTTTTCCAAAAAATGGTATATCTATCGATAAAATAGTTTTTGTCCAGTAGGATGGTAGAAATAATATCACATACTACTTTTAGGATAACTTATAAACTTATATAAACCTGTTCTAGTATAAAACTTATGTACATCAATTCTTTTCACATAAGTTGGGCAACCTGCCTCTTTCCATATCTCATATGGAGTGCTAGTAATAGATTTTGACAGTATCTAATTCAAAACACATGCAGCAATTTCTAGGACATATTCTCAGAATGAGATTTGTAAAACATATAAAGGAACACATCATATCACATATAGAGTGTCCATCTCTGGATCAAGATATTATTAGTCTTCAAACATCCATATGTTTAAGACCTAATACCTTGCTTGCTCTTTTTTCATGTCCAATAAATGGGATCTTGGTCAATTTATACATAAGACAAGATTTATAAGTTCTATATGATTTAAAATCATACAGACAAAGAACTTTTCTTTATATTACTTATTTATTTTTGACTCACAAAAATGGCCAAGCTAGCAATGTCAGAGATATGTGACCATCATATATTCATTTCTTATTCTCATCAACATGAACAATATTGAGTGATAAAAATATAAGACCATTATCATAAATCTATAGCCATAAATTTATCAGAAGGAGAATAACTTTTACTCTTAACATTAATTTCAAAACCATGTTACAATAACAAAAAAATTGAAATAATATTTTTGATAAATTTAGGCATATTACAATGGTCTATTAGTTTCTAAATCTTGCTAGAAGGTTATATAGGTTCCTACAGCCTTAGTATGAATAGACTATCCATCAGTGCCAAAAAATATGTAGTCACCTCACTTCAGCTTTACAGGTCCAGCAACACTTTGCATAAATGAGACCTACATAAGGTATCTCATACCTAAAATTCTAAAGCTAAAATACTCAACGATAAATTAATTTGTATCATATACAAATCACCAGCGGATGTAATTTTTGCATCCTACTTCTGCATCACATTTGCAAGATAACTCTTGCAATTAATTTTTAATGCTCATCATTACTGTAATGAAAATCGATACCCATATTGAAGATAATCTTCACCTTTTTCTCCTAGGTGATACTAAAGAAGAAATTCAGGAGAGTTAATAGAATCAAATCTTGAATTAACTTACCATCCATGATAAAGATTTAGTCATATGATTAAGTTAATCAGGATACATTTGACAGTCATACTGTCAATCCCCATCATATCGCATAAGCGATTTTTTTTCTTCTTTATGGTATCATCTCTGATCAAATCGAAATCAAAAGAATAGAAGACTATCTTCTATGTGAAAACTATTTTCAGGTTCCTCAACCATTCCATAAAGTTTGATCAATTTAAAAACATCAAAAATATCATACAGTGACAGTGAAGATGCAGATAAATATATAAGAACATAAAAGGATTACTCATGATGACATACACAATTTAGATGAGATTTTTATCTAAATGTGTCTCTCACTATTTTAACAAATTTTATAGCTCTCAAATATAAAAAATAAAAAAATCTATCATCTAGTTTCTTAGTAGAGTTGAGATCTCAATTCCTCATAAAAACCCTTGTGGATAGCACAATAAGCTTCTATGAGTTCAAGGGTAGGTAATTCTTTACCAATTACATCTCATGCAACTCTCAACATAACTTTTATTTCTAAAATACTTATAGTCTTGTAGATAGTACAACAAACTATAGTGTCTTAATCAAGTCATACCCTTCAATTGTTGGGAATAGTGTCCCAAAGCCAATCGTCAGCCTGTTGACGGTTGTGCTCTTTTTTGTATATGTACATGAATTATGAATTAATAAAAAATTATTTTGATATTTTTTATCATAAAATATTTCATCTTCTAATGAACTCCTATGTTGTGGTGAAGTCCTTAGGACTATTTAGACTCGACAAATGAAAATTTGTCGTTTAGTCCTTAAATCTGTTCGCGATCAAATGATACATTGTTACCAAGGACGATAATGTTTATCAAGCATAGGTCATTGTGTGCCATATAGGTTGGTTGTCCTCTTAACCAATGAGTGTGGAGACACTGGTATGACATACAGATGAGATGTAAGGGTACATCTGCACTGAACGTGACCGACTCTGGAGCTATTTTTGCTGTCAAGATTTGCTATCGATGGAATATGGATATAAATATCCCTCCGACCTGAGACCGCCATGGTGACTTGCAAGCAACTCACTGCACTTAGACACTGGACTACCTGAATTTTTAATTCAGTGACGGAAGGTTGCTGGGTGTAGTCAAGTACTTGACTTATTGGTGCGTGTGTCAAGATGGGATTGACCACTCCAGTTTAGGAGCTGTGTACAGTCGTGTTTCAATTTAGCAAAACTTTGGCTAGGGTAGTCCTTGTGAGGAGTCACAGGACTGTTTGAGTTGAGCATGATTCGGATGATCTAATCAAGGTTGACAGTTTAACCCTGAGTCGTCCTAAACACAGGGGTCAAAAGGATAAATTATACAGTAACCATATTCATGTAGGTTCTGAGTGTTGCGATTGTGACTCTTCGACCTATCCGAATGTCGGGTACCATTGCTAGATGGTCACTTTGATTAGTACAGGAATTGGTTCCTGTGCTACCGGCTTAGGTTCGAACCTGCGGGGTCACACACATTAGAGGATCCTATCTGATCTGATGGCCGATGTAGAATCCTACATGTTTGGGACTTAGTGATCGAGAATCAAGATTCTCTAATCATGAGTTCCACACATTATGGGTACCGGGGTCAAGAGTCCCACTGGTTGGGACTTTTCGATCAGGGTTACATATCGATGAATTCTGATGCTCGATTGCCCATCGGATTTGGACTTAGTATTTATGAGAGGTTTAATTAGTGATTTGATCACTAATTAACTCAATTTGATTGAGTAATTATTTTTGGATCAAGTCCAATTGAATTGGATTCAGTTGGGTTTGACCCGATTAGGTTAAGAGTTGACCTAATCGTCGAGATAGTTTGGTCCCTGATTTGATCAGGGGTTGGACTTAGTCAATTCTTGATTTGATCAAGATTTTATTGAGCCTAATTAAGTCTAATTAAGTTGGATTTAAATTATTCTAATTGGACCTAACTTATTTGGTTCAATTAGGTTGGTTTAAATAATTAAACCACCTTGATCCAATCTCCATGTGCCACCTCACTTCCATTGCACCCATTTGAATTCATGAGAAGGAACTTCTCATGAATTTTTTCCTCATGCCAAGCTCTCTCCATGCCCCACTTTAATGTGCCAAATGAATGGATAAGGATGATTGGTTGGCCATTCAAATTCAAAATAAATTTGAATTTGAATGGGCAATCAATCTTTGTACCTTATCCATTTTTTACGCCCCTTTTATTACATGAGAAAAGGTTTCTCATGAAATCACTCCATGCATAATTTAAGCCATGCCTCATGCCTTTAGTGGATAAGGGATGAGTTGGTGTCCATTTGAATTCAAAATTTGATTTGAATTCAAATGTGCAATTACTCATCTTTATCCTTTCTTTTGGATAAGACTTTTGATGTTGTTATAAAAGGAGGAGAAGAGTGGGGCGTGCAAGAAGAAGATTTTTGGAGAAAAATTTTGGGATGTGAGAAGTCTTGTGCGTGAGAAGGAAGTCCATATCCTTCCAAGAGAAAAAGAAAGAAAAGAAAGAAAAGTGGGTGCAAGGTTTCTGGTGAGTTCCCTAGAGTTTTAGCCTGGGGTTCGAGAAGTGAGAAAGTGAGCTATGAGTGTCGTGAGCCCACAAAATTCAGGAAGATCTTCAACATCCTCTCAAATATATCTGTTGATGATCCAGAGCATCCAAAGAATGACAGACATCGATCAAAGGAGTTCGATCAACATCGATCATCAAAAGGGCTCTAACACGAGCTAGCACTCGTGAGGAGTCGATCAGACTGGAAGCTTTGTGTGGATGATCCGCAGAGGTCAGACACACTGTGTGGCTACATCGGATGATCAGACTCTCCCACGGTGATCAGATTACGACGATCTACTACCCGCACAAAGGTATTGTGTTCTGAACACATTACAGTAAAGTGTTTACTGTTTGAATTTAAATTTTAAATTTAAATGTATGCATGCTATATATCATATTTAGATCCTAGTGTAGGATAAATTTATATTAATTAATTAGATTAATTAATATTTTTCCACTGTAAAATCATAATTTTGAAAAAGTTTTAAAATTACCATTTTACCCCTGCACTGAATTTTCCAAATGGTATAGAGCGGGTTCTTAGATATGATATATATATTTACATGCATAGATTAAGTTGTAATCTAAAAGTTTAAATTTAAAATTTAAAATTCAAAATTTAAAATTTGAATTTTGAAAATTATTTGAAATTCAAAATTCAAAAATTTGAAATTCAAAATTTAAAATTTGAAATTTGGTTGAAATTTCAAATTTGAAATTCAAAATTTGAAATTCAAAATTTGAAATTCAAAATTTGAAAATTGAAATTTATTTGAAATTTAAAATTAAAATTTAAAATTTAAATTTAAAATTTGAAATTTAAATTTTAAAATTGATATATTTAGATATACTTGATCCAAGTAGCAAGTAATCGAATTGGGTTGGTTGCCATGGCCGTCCGGTCATAGGAGAAAAGCAGGGTTTAAAAGCCCTCTCCTTCCATTCGATGGGGTCTCCTATGCGGTAGGGGTGCCGCTGTAATTATATCCCATGCAGATGAAGCAGCGAAAGAAATTAATTGTAAAGGTTCAATTATAAAATTTATCATGAATGTGTTAGATTAGATCTAAAGGAATATTCATGATTTATTTTGATTGAGTTATTTTCTGTTATGTAATTAGCAATAGGATTGCTATTTATGAAATGTGCTGATCTATTTGTGAAATGAGTCAACATATTGGTGAACAAAAAATAAAACCTTTCAAATTTAAAAATTATTTTCAAAATGCCAAACCCTGACCCATCAGTCCAAATACTTAATTAAAAGAATTAAGTGTTGTCTAGTAGGTCTAGAATTGTGAATTAAGACCTAAGACAATTGCATAAACTTGTGGGTCAATGGGTTAGATGGATTAGGTCCATAATTGGGTTAGACCTAAGGTTAGCTTAAAGAAATGGACTAAATTAGAGTAATTGATCAAATCTAATCAAAAGTTGAATTAGATTAGGTCAAGGATACTCTAGACTCAACTCCAATAGTTGTAGTTGAATGGGTCCATGTCTTTAACTAGACCAAGATGGACTTAATTCATGGCTACACGGTGAACCCTATTTAATAAGTTGATCAAATTAAAACTAATGAACCGGTTGGTGTCTAAGGTAAGTTTGGATTTTGACCAGTGGTTTTTAAGCGGGAGCTACTCGCAGTGATTCGATCTCTGACGAGTTAATGACTTATCCCCACCACTGATCTCACTTACCTGGCCAACCTGGTGAATTAGGTTTTGATTTGATCACTTGGTGATTAGGGCTCACCCATGTCATTAGGTAAATCAGTTTGACTGATTTAGGTGCTCCTAATGCCAGCTTTAATTAAATCTTTTTTTAATCTGACTTGGTGAAGTCAGTGGAAGGATTGAAATTGGCTGGATATTTTCTTCTCATCTATCTTTTAATAAAATCCTCAAAAATTATTAAGTCCCTAAGAATGATTAAGTTATATTGATAACTAAGTCATAGCCTTCCATTAAGTGAGTGATAATGAGTCTATTAGTTTAATAATCATTGGAGGCCCAAAGGCCTGGTGCTTATTGACTAATGGAATTATCATTCATAATATGATAATTTGGTTTGAGTCTTTCTGATGGTGATCAGGTTGGCCGGCCAAAGTCGGCCTTATCATTTATTGGTCCGATTCATCAAATCAAATCATGTTAATGGTTGGACCTAACTAGATCTTTTCAGTAGAGGCCAAAGCCTACTGATTAGGTTCTGGGGCAAAATCAATTACTAGAAGTTGTTTAGAGAAACAACTAGTTATGAACCTACCCATAGATGCACATGGATTGACCAACCAAAGTTGGGCTCGTGTGTAGTCTGTGTGGATTCTAGTACCCATTAAAGAATTCAAGTAATTCCTCAAATTAGAGGTTGAGGCTACCAATTCATAAAAATACTGGGAGAAACTTTAGACTAAAGTCCAATCTTTTGTATTAATAATTTATGTAGTAATTGAGGTCTAGTTTTTCTTTATGCAGCTATGACCACTACCCTGTCGCTCCGGTCATTATTAGATAATGACAAGCTCATGGGACCTAATTTCGATAGCTGGTATCAAAAATTAAAAATTGTCCTTGAGCATGAACGGATCCTTTATGTAGTAACGGATCCTGCACCTGAGGAGCCAGTCCCGAACGCTCGAGGAATGGTCTGAGATACTTACCAGAAGTGGCTCAACGATCGCACCACCGTTCGGTGCATTATGCTGGCGGCAATGAATGATGAGTTCAGCTGCAGGTTCGAGAATGCCCAACCATAGGAGATGCTTCAAATGTTGAACGACTCTTTTGGCACGCCTGACAATATTGAAAGGCACAAAACTAG
>NC_025995.2:39845237-39880425 GCF_000442705.2 Elaeis guineensis | reverse complement strand
ATGGTCTCGCATCCTAACTACATCTACAAAATATACTTACATATTATACCATATGGCATGTAATCACCAATCATACTAGCATTCATTATCATGCCAAAAATCAAATAAGGGTGCAACTGAAGTCATAACATATGACAGCATATCCAAGAAAACAACTAACCCTAATCTATTAGGCATGCATAACATCCTTAATCATACATCGATTTAAGCATGAAGCTATCATGATAATATAAATTTAAATTATTATAAATTCATAATTCTAATAATTAAAATTTAAAATCATGGTACATATAAAATCAAATATATTTTTTGAGATTAAAGATCAATGCTAAAAATCAATGCAACATTTTTGACAATGTATGATCAATAACATTTTATGCAACTACATTTATTTATTGATCGAAATTAACAAGGATGGGTTTGATACCACTATTAAATTCCAATCACATAGTAGAAAATAATTTTTAAATTTTTTAAAATCAAATAAGTTAATAGTTTTAACAATTAAAACTATCGAGCCAAACCAAACCCAAAAAGGAACAATTTTTACTTTCACCAAAAAGGATGAAGTGGCATATTGGTGTTCTTCATGAGACTCTAAAGTAAAAGCCCTCCAATGATGATCACAAAAGTTTGCCAAGGTCCTTTCCTAACGATGCTGCATAGCCTTTTCTTCTCAAGAACACTACCGGCTTTGAACTTGAGGAACGAACGCGTCAAAGCCAGTTGCTTCGATCTTACCACCAAATGACACCAAGAAGATACTCTTTAGATTTATTATAACCTAAAGATTTGATTTTTGGCTCCAACACATGAAAAAATTAAATCCTAGGACACACTAGCAACACTTGCTAAAAATCTCACCACCCTTCTTGCAACTTTTGCCACTCAATTTTTTTTACCTTTTTCTCAAAATTTTTCTAATTTTTTTTTTATGATTTTCATACCCTTATCTCTAGTTTCAACCAAAAAAATAGTATAAATCATGTAGGATGTCCCTTTTAAATAAGGGACCAAGGGATGTGTCATGGGACCTAGGGGGCCAACCTTTGGCACTCCACTTTCTCATGCGGTGAATAAATTCATCATGTAGAATTATGATGCAAGAGAGCCTTCACAGAAGGACTCTCCCTCTTCTATGTGTCATAAAAATCTTAATTAATTTTGGTGACAAATCAAAGGAGATTAGATTGAGAAATAAAAGCAATGCGTTAAGATAAGTGTCTCCATGAATGACTCTTCATCTTCACACATTAAAATGAGTAGGGCGGCATTATTATTTTGGTGTGGCATCTGATGGGCACAAAGGAGTTCTTCTCTACTTGAAACTATTTTAAGTAGGGAAGGAAACCAATTAAAATAGACCCAATCCATTAGGTCAAAGACAACTCATCTAGGTTAGCTCAAACATTTTCATCTAAACCAATTTAGGAACTTAGGTTAATACAATATGCTAGCATATCAAATTAACCAATAGAATTTATATTAAACTATAATTAAATTAGATCAAGGCTAAATTCTAAAGTGTGTGATCCATTGGATTCCAAATCTAGCCAGCAGTGGATCAAGACTTTTGACGTAACCCTAATCCGATGAGATTAGGTCACGAAGAGTCCCAATCAATTAAGACTCTTCCTAATTAGTTTTAGAATTAAACTCTTTTAATTTTGATGAGTCTACAAGTTAAGATTGATGTCTAGCAATATATCATGACTATTCAAAAGATTTAAAATTTTGATAAAAATTATCAAAATATCTTTTAGTGGCAAGTTACCATGTAATTCAATTCTTCAGTCAAACAACATCCCAGATGAGCTGTGGGCATAAAAATATGTCAAATTCAATCACTTATCTTTATATATCTTAATCTGAAGATGATGATTTAATTAGTGATATATTAATAATTTTTTTCTAATTATCATCCTGCTTTGGCCAAAGACTTTCAGAATCACCGACCTATTGAGATCACATAGGATGTTCGCTGATAAATGGTATATTTTTATATTTATTGAAGATATTTTTGATAATTTATGATGCTAACATCTTCTTAAAAATCTAATTTTATAAATAAATTAATTTTTTTTATAAAAATAAATAATTTAGAAAATATAAAATTAGAGCATATTTATAGAAAATAGATGTTAATTCAATTGAGCAATTTAAGCACCAAAATGATAAAAAAAAATTTAAAAATTTAATGTATATATTTTTTTAATTTTTAAGCAAAAATTAAAGTAAAAATTGAGCCAAAATATCCTAAAAAATAAAAAATATTATCTTCGATGCACGGTGGATCAGCCGCTCGATCCACAGAGTCAATGGCGCGGTCCATCGGGAATGTTATGCGGTCCACAGGTGTGGCTTATAGCGGAAGGAAGGCTTTTTGCACAATCTAATGGCCCACATTCATCCCGACCCAGATCCAATGGTTCATATTTGTTGCCGGTTGAAAGAAGGACTCCTGGGCACGATCCGACGGCTCAGATGCAATCCATCATGAAATCAGATGGTTGAGGATGCTCCCTACTGAGAATAAGAGATAAACAGTTCAATCCGATGGTCAGAAATCGATTAAAGATGTGATCGGATGGTTGACAATTGATCTGACTTTGATAAGGAATACAACTCTATTTTTTGGGTAGATCTGGGCGGTCTAAGCTCCATCCGATGGCCAAAAATTTTTTAAGTATTTAATATATTTTCTAAGGGTTTTAGGACTTCTTTTTCTACCAAAAAAATATGAAAAATTCACCTATAAATAGGGAGTCCAGAAATAAATCTTGAGAATAGAAAAATTGAGTAGAAAGTTAGGAAAAAAATAGAGAAAAAATATTAGAGCTTTAGGGACCCAAGGAGAAGAAGGAGAAAGGTCGATTCGCTCTACGGAATAAGATGAAAGATGGAGAGATCATCAACCATCTTCCCGATGAGGATGAGCTGATCAACTTCAGATCTTTGTTATAATTTTATTTTTATTTTATTATTCTTTTTAAATTTTTGTAATTGAATTTTAATTCTAGTTAATGAAAAATTTATTTTCTTGCACTTTAAATTCCTGTCTTTTATTTTTTTGCAAGTAGATGCTAGGATCTAGTTAGTAGAGCTTAGTACCAATTTATTTTATGCACTTTAAATATTATTATTTATTTTATTATAAGTAGAAGCTAGGATCTAAATAGTAGATCTTAGTATCAGATTTATTTTTCATACTTTTAATTCATATTTCTGACTTAAATTACTTTCTTCAAAATTTTATTTTTTTATAAAATCAAAGATTTCAAATCAAAATTCTATCTTCTCTTTGGATTTGATCTGACTCACTACTTTCTATATATTTTTAATTTTTATTAAAATCAGAATTAGATTGATAATCACGGTGTCCTAACGACAACATCGCGATCATATCAATTTTTGACGTCATTGTCGGAGAAGCATTAATTTTAATATTTGATTTTTTGATTTTCTTGTAAATATAGTTTACTAATTTTTTTATTTTTATTAAAAAAAATTAAAAAAAATGAGATAGAAAGCTTCTACTTTTGCTTGGTGAGATCAATCCTAATCCTAACCCTAACTATTTTTTTAATATTAATTACTATTTTTTTTAAAATTAATCTAAAATTCACCCACATAAACTTAATAAAAATCGTATGACAAGAGTAAAAATTTAATTATTTAGAAGCATTCATCATCTTAGATTTACTTTTGGTGATCGCTGGAGACAAGATAAGCTTTCAAGTTTGATTAATTTTATGTATCTAATTTAGTTGCATAGAATCCTTTGTTTGAAACTGATTGTGCATATTCATCTCAAATCAACTTAAGGGCAACACTCATAAACAAGATCAGGTGGAGATTTCATCACCTTTTCTTAGTCCATAAACAACCAACCAGCATCCCACATTAACCCAAACCTAACTAAAATCAAGTAGATATTGGCCCCTAGGATCAATTGAGTTTAGTTTAAGTATTGTGGTGAAGTCAAGTGTAAAGTAAGTTTGGACTCACCCTTGCAACTAGTGTCTAAGGCAAGAGGTTATAAAATTTCAGCTTAAGTAGATTCGTGATTATTTAATTGATTCCATTAGCTTACCTGGCCAATCTAATTGATGTCTAAGGCAAGCAATGGGAGGACCCCCACGATCCCACCTCTTACCTGGCTAGTTGAAGGAAGTGCGAACATACCCAATTTGTATTTAGGCTAAGCCACTCTATATCAAACTATTAGGTCTAAGAAACCCATAGGTGTCTAGGTTTAATTGTTTACTCACTTGATTGCAATTAACACTTAACCACAACTAATTCTTCCCACTTTTCATCTTTAAGTCTAGGGCTTTCTTAAGGATCTCACCTTTAGAACTTCTCTCTTTCTTTATCTTCTCTTTTTCTTTCTCCCTCTTCTTAAAAAATAAAATTTAAAAAAAAAATCTGAACCACACATATTAGGGTTTGCACTGGTACATGCATGGTATAATTTTTTCTGACCTAGTTGAACCTAATCCTGAAATTGAATGACTGATCCATGTTAAACATGATAATCAAATGGCTAAAAATTCTAAGAACTACCTAGACAGATGAAGGAATATTTTATTCCTTCTACCTATAACTCATCAATGTTCCCATCATTTTATTCAGATTCTAATCCTGAGACCGATTTGAATCTGTTAGCCCAAAAATTAGATAAAGTCGACCTTCTAATAGATAAATGCCTAGCCCTAGGATCACAATCTCCTGCGCAATACACATAATCTTTCAATTATCAGGAGATTTATTCTATCTGTGCTAGCCCAGCCCATCATGTGAGTGAATGTTCCGTGGCTACACAGTTTTCACCTTTCATCTAAGAATAAGTTCAAACTACCCAAGGTTACTCCACTGTCAATGACCCATTCTTAAATGCATATAACTAAGATTGGAGGAACCACCCCAATTTTTTTGGAGACCCCAACAGACTCAGGCCCAGACCCAAATTTTTTTATGCAAAGTTTTTAAAATAGACTCCAATACCAAAACTATGCCTATAATAGTGGTTAGCCTAGTCAGCCTACTCAACCATCCTATTACAATCAGCCGTCATACCCACCTCCTCAATAGACCAATCTGCCGATGATAGATTCAACCAACTCCAACAAATGATTATGATCCAACAAAAATTCCTCACAAACTAGAAGTACAAATAAGTCAATTAGCTGAATCTTCTATGAGAAGAAAATTAGGTCAATTATCGAGCCAATAAATACCAAATTTTGAAAACAACCCAACCACCCATCAACCACCTGGACCTAGTCAACAATCCAATATCTCACCTGAGAATCCTCAATTTGAAAATGACAAAGTAATTTATGAGCTTAAAAATAATAGGATTCTTAAAGACTCATACCAAGATCAGGTGAAAGAGGCTAGTACTGATGCTAGCCAAAAAGAGAATTTAGAAGAAGAGATTAGTACTGAGACTAACCCGATAGAAGAACCTAAGTCCAAAATTGTTACTGATCTAAATGATAAGAGAAGAGAGTGGATGAGTTATCCAAGATATATTCACCAAAAATTTATTCTCTTCTACCCCAGAAGCCGGTTCTTCCACTTTAGAATCACCTCCTTCAGAACTGAAATTATCCTTGGTCACATCTGAGTACACATGTTTAAAATCAACTGACACCTTTTCAGCACCCATTACTTCAAACTCAACTCCTAACCTAAAAACTCAGTTCATGAGCATTTTAGAAGAACAAATAGGAGAAATTTTCAACAAACAAGGGTCTGTAAATGGTTTGTGAATTATCTTACTACAATTAAGAACAGGAATGTGCAATACGTTCTGAAGATTGACAACAAAATACTGAAATTTATTATAAGCCATCTTCCTAAGATTGGCAATCCAAAATCATTAAAATTTGTCAATCCAATATTTGACACAGGATAGGTGAGAAAATCAACATAGTCTAGGTAAAGACGGTAAACTTAGCACTTTCTGAGCAGCAACTCAATTTTTAATTTTTAATTTTATAATTTTGCTATCTTTTGTATTTTATTTAGGTCAATCAAATCTTACTTAGAGTCTTTTGTAGGGATCTGAAGATAATTTTGACCAAGTTGGGGGGAGAATCAATTTGAAAAAGATTTTTGGATCAGGTGACATCTCTTCTTTCTTTCTTTTTGCATGCATCCTTCATTTTTCTACTCCATTGAGAACAATGTCGATTAAGTTTGAGAGGGAGAGAATAATAAAAATTTTAAAATTTTAAAATTCTCAAATAAGTTAGTATTAGTATTTAAGCACCTAATTATACTTAAAAATCAAGTTAAACCATATATTTCTAAAAAAAAATTGATGCATAAATTAGAGAGTTGTGAGATATTGAGGGATCAAGTATTAAGAAAACTCAATAAAGAGTTAAGTTTAGAACTTAAATAATTTTTTTGAATATTTTTAAATTTTTTACTAGTATTAAAGAAGAGTTTACTTTCTATGAGCTTATGTAGAGTAACTATATATTTCTTTATATATTTTTTTTTAAAAAAAAATTTAAATACTTCATGCTGAGTAACCGGGCCTCTTTGCCTAAGCAAGCATTGAGTTTCGCATCAAAAGGTATGAAGGACAAAGAAGCTTTGTTGTAAAGCTAGTTTTAACTCGTAGCCTATTTGATTCGAGCAAGTAGGTCCGAGGGTATTCTATACCTAGTGCCCTAAAGCCATCTGGTTTGGGAGTCATTGATTAAAAACTTGCTACATGGGTCAAATAGAAAGCTTAAGGGATTAAGATATTCAATAGCAGTACAATATTAAAAAAATCAATCAATAAATGAAGAACGGAAGTAACAATATACTTGTCCATATGAAGGTTAATGATTTAGAGATAAAGGTAGAAATAAATTTAATAAAATTCAAAAAAAATTTAGTATTCTTATTTTAACTCTCATATTGATTAGTATTAATACTCTAATGACATATCTCACTTATGCTCTACTGAACATCAATGGTCTTTTGAAAATTATTTGATGAAATTCAAAACTTTAAGTTAAACGATACTTAATTTTAAATTCTTTCTTTACTCGAGGACGAGCAAAGTTCAAGTTGATGGGTGATATTTTTTTCTTTTTTTTTATAAAAAGATAAAATTAATATGATCAATATGATCGATATGATCATATTAATTGCAAAAAAGATAAATTTTTTTTCTACAAAGTTTAAAAATTGATATGATCGTGATGTTGTCATTAGGACACCATGATTATCAATCTAATTTTAATTTTAATAAAAATTAAAAATATATAAAAAATAGTGAGTCAAGTTGAATCCACAGAGAAGACAGAATTTTGATTTGAAATCTTTGATTTTATAAAAAAAAATAAAATTTTGAAGAAAGTAATTTAAGTTGGGAAACATGAATTAAAAGTGTGAAAAATAAATCCGATACTAAGATCTACTATTTAGATTTTAGCTTCTACTTGCAATAAAAATAAATAATAAAAATTTAAAGTGCATAAAATAAATTAGTACTAAGATCTACTAACTAGATCCTAGCATCTACTTGTGAAAAAATAAAAGATAAAAATTTAAAGTGTAAAAAAATAAATTTTTTATTAAATAAATTTAAAATTTAATTATAAAAAATTTAAAAAGAATAATAAAATAAAAATAAAATTATAATAAGGATCTGAAGTTGATCAGCTCAGTCTCATCAGAAAGATGGTTGATGATCTCTCCATCTTCCATCATACTCCGTAGAGCGAACCGGTCTTTCTCCTTCTTCTCCTTGGGTCCCTAAAGCTCTAATATTTTTTTTTAAAATTTTTTTCTTAACTTTCTACTCATTTTTTTTGCTCCCAAGACTTATTCTTGGACTCTCTATTTATAGATAATTTTTTATTTTTTTTGATAGAAAAAGGAGTCCTAAAACCCTTAGAAAATGTATTAAACACTTAGGAATTTTTTGGCCATCAGATGGAGCTTAGACCGCCCAGCTCTGTCCAAAAGAATAGAGTTGTATTTCTTATCAAAGTCGAATCAATTGTCAGCCATCCAATCACACCTTTAATCGATTTCTGACCATCAGATCATGCTGTTTATCTTTTATTCTCAGTTGGGAGCATCCTCAACCATTCGATTTCATGATGGATTGCATCTGGGCCGTCGGATCGTGCCCAGGAGTCCTTTCAATCAACAACAAATATGAACTGTCGGATCTGGGTCGGGATGAACATGGGCCATTGGATCGCACAAAAAGCCTTCCTTCCACCATGAGCCACGCCTTTGGACCGCATAACATTCCTAATAGACTGTGCCATTGACTCTGTGGATCGAGTGGTCAGTCCACCATGCACCAAAAGTAATATTTTTTATTTTTTAGAATATTTTGACTTGATTTTTGCTTCAATTTTTGCTTGAAAAATTAAAAAAATATACATTAAATTTTTTAAAAATTTTTCATCATTTTGGTGCTTAAATTGCTCAATTGAATTAACATCTATTTTTTATAAATATGTTCTAATTTTATTTTTTTAAAATTATTTATTTTATAAAAAAATTTAATTTATTCATGAAATTAAGTTTTAAGAAGATGTTAGCACCATAAATTATCAAAAATACTTTCAATAAATATAAAAATATATCATTTATCATTCACTCCCTTTATTAAGAGTGACTGATCCCTTATTGATCACTCACAACCTTCATGCATACTTCACCACATCCAGAATATCCTATACAAGGATCAAAGAACCAAGTTAGGAAGTGAACCAAAATATGGATCTATGTACATAAGGTACCATGATGATCTCAGATCAAAGGATCACTTACACAACCCTACTAGAGAATCATCAATTGACATATAAATAAGACTCCATCTGATATTCTCTCATAGGTCTATTCAGTGAACTCATTCTCTAATGATCACCCATATCCTTGTATTAGTGTCACCACACAAGTGGTTGTAAGATAACCACTCTCATTTCTGAGCATACATAGGACACGCCAGCCTTACCGATATCATTGATCTCCAACTCAATGAATCAATGATAAAAAATATTTTAGGTCATGGCTATCAAAGATTTAGATCTCACTAGCGTGATCTCATCATGATCCTAAAACCATTATCCAGACCTATAGGGTTCATTATAATCTTAAAAACTATAAGATGTAGCATATAATAAATCAAAAATATTTATTTTATTAATAATATAAATATCAATTACATGAGTCTAGAAGATAAATTATAATAAACATCCTATCGCATCCCATATGTGATTGACTTGTAGGGTATTATTCTTTCAAAAATTATCAAAATACCTTTCAGTAGCAAGTTACCGTGTAATTCAATCCTTCAGTTAAACAACATCTCAGATGAGCTGTGGGTATGGAATCATGTCAAACTCAATTGCTTATCATATGTATCTCGATCAAAAGGTGATGATTCAGTCGGTGATATATTAGAAATTTTTTTCTAATTATCATTCTGCTTTGGCCAAAGACTTTCAGAATTATCGACTTATGAGATCACATAAGATGTTTGCTCTCCTTATTAGGAGTGAATGATCCCTTATTGATTACTCATAATCTTCATGCACACTTCACCACATCCAGAACACTCCATACAAAGATCAGAGAATCAAGTTAGAAAGTGAACCAAAATATGGATTCATGTATGCAAGGTATTATGATGATCTCAAGTCAAAGGATCACTTATACAACTCCTATTAGAGAATTATCAGCTGACATGTAAATAAAACTCCATCAGATATTCTCTCGTAGGTCTGTTTAGTGAACTCATTCTCTAATGAGCATCCACTAAGTGGTATTAGTATCACCACACAAGTCGTTGTGAGATCAACCACCCTCATCTCTGAGCATACATAGAACGTGTTCGTCTTATCGATATTATTGATCTCTGACTCAATGAACCAATGATTAAAAATTTTTTAGGTCATGGCTATCAAGGATTTAGGTCTGACTGACGTGATCTCATCACAATCCTAAAATCATTGTCCAAACCTATGGGGTTCATTATAATCTTAAAAAAAATAATAAGATGCAGCATATAATGAATCAAAAATATTATTTTATTAAAAAATAATATAAATTACATGAGTTTGAAAGATAAATTACAGAAAATATCCGATCACATCCTATATGCGATTGGCTTGTAGGCATTATTCTTTCAATTTTCCACTTGCACTAAAGCCAATCGCTCCTATACTTGATGCCCATGCAATCAAGGTGACGATCAAACTACTGTAATGACAAAGCCTTAATAAATGGGTATGCTATATTGTTCTTGGTATCAACTCGCTCCACGATCACATTGCATCTTTCGACTATATCCCAAACTATATCTTGAACGAGGTGGAACTATCTTAGAATATGCTTGGATTTATGATGAGACCTCAGTTTCTTAGTTTGAGCAACTGCTCCAGTATTATCACAATAAAGAGACACTGGTTGTTTAATCTCTGAAACTACATCCAATTTTGAGATGAATTTTTTCATTCAGATGGCCTCCTTAGCAGCCTCACTAACAGTAATATACTCAGCCTTAGTAACTGAGTCAGTAATAGTTTACTGTTTGGACTCTTCTAACTTATTGCTCTACCATACAGGGTGAACACATACCTAGATATAAATTTGCTATCATCTAGATCAGATTAAAAACTAGAATCAGTGTAACCTTTCAATTTTAAATCAGATCTACCATATATGAGAAAAATATCTCTAGTCTTTCTCAAGTACTTGAGTATATTTTTCACAGTTTTTCAATGATCCTCTCCAGGATCAGCTTAAAATCTGCTTACAATGCTCAAGACATGAGCCACATCAGGCCTGGTACATAACATAGCATACATTATTGATCTTACCGTCGAAGTATAAGGAATAGAACTCATTCTATTTCTCTCTTTAGGTGTCTTAAGAGACATCTTCTTAAAGAGTTGTATACCATGACCCATAGACAAGTAATCTTTTTTACTTTCCTCTATGTTGAACCTCTTCAACACAAGGTCTGTGTTCCTAGATTGGGACAAGCCAAGCATCTTTTTTGATCTATTCTTATAGATCTTTATACTAAGTATATAGGATGCTTCACCTAAGTCTTTCATAAAAAATTTTTGTAATAGCCATATCTTGATCGATTGCAACATAGGGATATCATTTTCATTGAGCAGTATGTCATCCACATACAAGACCAAGAAGACAATAGCACTCTCACTAGTCTTTTGTACACATAAGGTTCATCCATATTTTTGATAAAGCCAAATGATTTGACTATCTCATCAAAATGAATGTTCCAGCTTCTCGATGCTTGTTTCAATCTATAAATAGATCTATTCAGCTTGCATACTAGATTTGCTCTCCCATTAGAGATAAATTTCTTTGGCTGAGTCATATAAATTTTTTCCTCAAGATCTCCATTGAGGAAGACAGTCTTGATATCCATCTGTCAGATCTCATAGTCATAGTATGTAGCAATAGTAAGCATAATTCTAATAGACTTGAGCATAGCTACAGACAAAAAGGTTTCTTCATAATCAACATCTTATTTTTGTCTGAAATCTTTTGCCACTAGCCTGATCTTATAGGTCTCTACCTACCCATCTGCTCTAATTTTTTTCTTGAAGATCTATTTACAACCTATTGGGGTCACACCTTCAGGTGCATCAACCAAAGTCCAAACTTAGTTGGTATACATGGAGTTTATTTTGGATTTCATAGCATTGAGCCATTTGTCAGAGTCACTACTCATGACAGCTTCCGAATAGATCGTGGGATCATCATTTTAAATGATGTGGGATGTGTTGTCATTCTTAATGAGAAACCCATATCTGAGTGATACATTACGTACTCTACTTGACCTTCAGAGAGAAGGTGTATGTAGTGGCTGTGCCTCAACAATGGGTACATCTGATTGAGAATCAACTTATGAATCCTAGATAGATTGAGAAGGGTAAACTCTTTTTTCAAAAAAATGGCATGCCTACCAACAAACACCTTTTATTGAGAAGGGTGGTAGAAGTAGTATCCTATACTCTCTTTGGGATAATTCGTAAACCTATATTTTTTTGATCTAGTACTAAGCTTATATCTATCAATATTTTTCACATAAGCAGGGCAATCCAAAATCTTAAGAGATTTAAGATTGGGTCTCTTCCCTTTCTATATCTCATATGGAGTATTAGAGACAGATTTGGATGGTACTTTATTTAAAACATACGCTGTGGCCTCGAGAGCATATCCCCAAAAGGAGATTTGAAGATCCATGAAACACATCATGGACCACACCATATTTAATAAGGTGCGATTCCTCCTTTTTACAATTCTATTTAATTATGGAGTGTAAGGAGGTATCCACTGAGAGAGTATACCATTTTATTTTAAATATTTAAAAAATTTACTACTCAAGTATTCTCCTTCTCGATCAAATCGAAGAGATTTAATACTTTTACTAGTTTATTTTTTAACCATTCTTTGATACTCTTTAAATTTGTAAAAGGCTTTGGATTTATATTTCATTAAATACACATATCTAAACCTAAACATATCATCCGTAAATATAATGAAGTAAGAGTATCCACCTCAGGCTTGAGTCGATATTGGACCACAAACATCAGTATGTATAAAGTCCAAAATGTCACTCGTCCTTTCTTTATGTCTAGTAAATGGAGTCTTGGTCATTTAACCCATGAGATAAGATTCACAAGTTCCATATGATTCAAAATCATAAGGATTAAAAAATTTATCTTTGTATAACTTGTTAATTCTTAACTTATTTATATGACCAAGTCGATAGTGTCTGAGGTATATGACATTCACATCCTCTTTTTTTCTTTTCTTCATATTATCAACATGAAGTATATTATCATTAAGTGATAGGAATAGGAGATCATCATGAATATAAGCATTTTTATAAAATTTGTTAGAAAAAATATATAGAATAACTATTGTTCTTTGCTTTTATTTCAAAATCTTGTACTAATAATAAGGGTACAAAAATAATATTTCTAACAATATTAAGAATATAATAATAGATCTTCAGTTTTAAAATTTTATCCGAAGGTAACTTCAAAATCCTAGTTTTCATGACTTTGGCCTGAATGGACTCTCCACTAGCGCCGAACAGCTCGAAGTCACCTTTATTTAGACTCTTTATTTTTGCAGACTTTGCAATGATCTACAAAGATATGAGCCACAAGCGGTATCCAATATCCAAGAATCTAAAATTGAAGTACTTAATGATAAGTTAGTTTATATCATATATAAACTTTTAGCAATATTTATCTGTTTCACAGTTGCAAGGTATCCTTGCAATTTCTCTTTTAATGCCCCTCCTTGCCATAGTGATAGCAAGTACCTTTGGTAGAGACCTTCTTCGCCTTCTTCTTGGAGATGCCAGTCTTGGGGTTCAATTTTTTCTTAGAACCGTTCTTATTTTTCTTCTTGTTGATCTTATCGACAAGAAGAACTAGAGCATTTTTATCTTTGAAATAGCTCTCTGCTATTTTCAGCATGTTCAGCAGCTCAAGCAGGCTGATATTCAGTTTGTTTATATGATAATTTATGACAAATTGAGAAAAAAAATCAGGGAGGAACTGCAAGATCAAATCCTGGCTAAGTTCACCATCCATAGTGAAATCCAACTATCCCAGATGAGTGTTTAAATCAATCATCTTCAGAACATGAGTTTGCATAGACATGTCTTCAGTTATGCGGGTACAGAACAACTACTTAGATATCTTATATCTAGCAGTTCGACTTTATTTCCCATATAACTCCTTAAGATTAAGGAGTATAGAAGGAACATCCATGTCCTTATGCTGTCTCTAAAGCTCCTTGCTCATCGAGGCAAGCATGATGCATTTGACACTCATATTGTCATCTTTCTATATCTTATATATGGCCGTTTCTTCCTCAGATACATTTTTTCTGATCGTATAGGGTGCAGGTGTATTTAATATGTAGGAGACTTTCTCTTGAGTAAGAACACTTCTCAGATTTCTTAACCAGTCCACATAATTAGGTCTGATTAATGTGCAGATGTATTTAATATGTAGGAGACTTTCTCTTGAGTGAGAATAATTCTTAGATTTTTTAACCAGATTTCTTAGTGATAGTGAGGATGTTATATGTGTAGTTAATCTACAATGACAAGAACACAATATAAGTGGACAACTCATGATGACATACACAACTAGATTAGAACTTTTATCTAATTGTACCTCTCACTATTTTAACAAATTTTATAGCCCTTAAGTATAAAAAATGAGAAACATCCTTATGTTTCTAAGTGGGATTGAGATCCCTATTCCTCACAAATACCTTGTGGATAGTACAACAAGCATTCATGAGTTCAAGAGTAGGTAACTCTTTATCAATTGTACTTCATATAATTCTCAATATTTTTCTCTCTTACCTCTAGATCACTCATAGTCTTGTGGATGTACAATAAACTATAGTGTTCTAGTTGAGTTGACCCTTCAATTCCATTTAGTCATACTTAAACAATGCTGCCCTTGTGGATAGCACAACAAAGCAACACAATTTAAATATACCATAAGCATCAATATGTACTTAGTCAACATCATATCAATTTTTATAATAAGTTTTGTGGATAGCACAACAAGCTCACTAAGATCTTGACATACTCTATTAACCAAGTTTGAAGGAAGGCCCTTGTAGTGTCTATATCACTAATCAATTTAAGTCTGAAATTTAATAAGATCAAATTAGCCAGATCAGTAGGTGGGAGGCTCCCTGTAGCTTTTCTTAGACATCAATAAAGTTGGCTAGATTAGCATACGGACCTAATTAGAAAATCACCTTTCTTACTTATCTAGATACCAATTGATCAAATGAATTCGATATTTGATTTGAAAGTAAATTTTGATATTATAATTTAATATAATTTTTAAGAGAATTTTTGAACTAGTCTTGACACATCCTAACTACAATTACATAAAATATACTATACAATTATGCAATTCGACATGCTTTTACAAGTTATAGTAACAATCATATTATCATGCCAAAAATTATATAAGGATGCACAAAATGACTTAACATATATCAAGCTTAGTCAAATTAAAAACAAACCCTAATCAAATTAGGCATGCATAACACTCTTGATCAAAAATCAATTTAAGCATCAAGCTACCATGAAACTATAAATTTCATATTATCATAAATTCATAATCTTAATAATTAAAATTTAAATTCATGATTTAAATAAAGTGAAAAATAATTTTTAATTTTAAGATTGATACAAAAAAATTGATGCAATATTTTTGACAATATATGAATTAGAATAATTCTATATTATAATTTTTTACACTGGTTTGATCGAATCTAATAAAGATTAAAAGAATAATATCCTACAAGTCAATCGCATATGGGATGCGATAGAGTATTTTCTATAATTTATCTTTCAGACTCATATAATTGATATTAATATTATTAATAAAATAAATATTTTTGATTCATTATATGCGTCATCTTATTATTTTTAAGATTATAATAAATCTCATAGATCTGGATAATGATTTTAGGGCCATGATGAGATCACGCCACTGAGACTTAAACTTTGATAGCCATGATCTAAAATATTTTGTCATTGATTAAGAGTCAGGGATCAATGATACCGATAAGACTGACATACCTCTGTATGCTCAGAGATGAGGGTGGTTGATCTCACAATTACTTATGTGAGGATACTAATACAAAGATGTGAGTGCTCATTAGAGAATGAGTTCACTGAATAGACCTGTGAAAAAATATCTGATAGAATCTTATTTATATGTCAGTTGATGATTCTCTAGTGGAAGTTGTGTAAGTGATCCTTTGATCTGAGATCGTCATAGTACCTTGTGTACATAAATTTATATTTTGGTTCACTTTCTAACTTGATTATCTGATCTTTGTATAGGGTATTCTAGATATGGTGAAGTATGCATGGAGATTGTGAGTGATCAATAAGGGATCAGTCACTCCTAATAAGGGGAGCGAACATCTTATGTGATCTCATAAGTCGATGATTCTGGAAGTCTTTAGCCAAAGCAGGATAATAATTAGAAAGGAGTTCTAGTGTATCATCAATTGAATCATCACCTTTTGATCAAGATACATATAGATAAGCAATTGAGTTTCACATGTTTTCATGCCCACAGCTCATCTGGGATGTTGTTTGACTGAAGGATTGAATTACATGATAACTTACCATTGAAGGATATTTTGATAATTTTTTATCAAAATTTTAAATTTTTTAGATAGTCATGACACATTTCTAGACATTAATCTTAACTTTTAGACTCATCAAAATTAAAAGAGTTTAATTCAAAAATTAATTAGAAAGAATCCTAGTTGATTGGGACTCTTGAGCTGACCTAATCTTATCGAATTAGGGTTACATTGAGAGTATGTATCCACTACTGGCTAGATTTGAAACCCAATAGATCACACACTTTGAGATTTAGTCTTGATCTAATTTAATTAAGATTTAATATAAATTCTAAGGGTTAATTTGATATGCTAGCACATTGTATTAACCCAAGTTCCTAAATTGATTCAGTTCAAAGTGTTTGAGCTAAACTAGATCAGTTATCTTTGACCTAATGGGATTAGGTCCAATTTATTCGGATTCTTATCCAACTTGAAATAATTTCAAATGTGGAAAGAGTACTCTACGCTCACCAGGTCTCACATCAAAATAATATTGTCGCCCCCTCTTAATTAGCATTGGAAGGTGAAGAGTCCTTCTTAATGAAGGCTCTTACCTTATCTTATCGCTTTGTTTTCTCATCCAGAACCTTTATGTTTTCATGCCAATTTATTATGAAAAATTTATGAGGTATAGAAGAGGAGGAGTCCTTCTATGTGAAGGCTCTCCTGTATCAAAATAAATCATGATGATTGTTGTTTCATGAATTAATTTTGATGATTATAAAATATTTGAGAGGGTTACTAATGATTTTGGCTTGAAAAAAGATTTATTGTATTTCAGGGGCAAAATCATAATTTTATCAAGTTTTGATTCAAAAGTCTCAAGAGAAGGAATAGAAGATTTGTGATCTATTGGAGGCAATTTCATATTTTTTGGATGTTTATTTTGAGAGAAAATCAAGTTTAAAGAAAAGGGTCGACCCCTAGGTCGACTCCTGTCAAAAAGGACTGAACGGTATGCTATTTTTGGTTGGCACACCCAAAGGGGATGATTCTAGGATCGACCTCTGTTGTCTGTGTAAGTCAAAGATATAGAACAGTCACTTTCTATTCTGCACCATAGAGGTCGACCCCAGGGGTCGACCCCTGTGCAGGGGATGACCCCTGCGATGGAAAATCTCCGTAACGGTTAGTTTTCAGCTCATTTTGATCATATTTAATGCTCATTTAAAGCTCTTCAATGGTTTTAATCCTTCTCAGATTTCTCTCTAGTATCTATTAAAGATATAAAGGCACTTAAAGGAGGAAAAAATATAAGAGATTCAAGCATTCATTTCAGCCCTAAGCAAAAAGCCCTCTTCAAGCAAAAGAAGCTTTCATTTCAAATTTACCAACCCCTCAAGAGCTCATTTAAATCTTCAACAATCTTGAGAAAAATCAGAAAAACTTCTTCCTTATTGTGTAAAGTATACTTAAAATTTTATTTACTCGTTAAAGGAGCTAAACTTGTATTTTTTTGTCATTAACTCTTATACTCTATTTCTGTTTTGATCTTTAATTTTGGAAGGATTTCAAAACTTGGATAGGTTGATCCGAATCTTGAATTGAATAGTATTGAATTGGTTTGTATCCAAAAAATAAGTGTTCTAGCTTGGAATAGCTAAAGTCAGAGGTACCAATGTTGTATTCTTGTTGAATATATTTTAGTGGATTTAAATTCCTAAGTAGGAGCTTGGAGAGTAGATGTAGGTGCAAGGTTGGCACCGAACCACTATAAATCTTGATTGTTTGTGGTGTGCTTACTTGCTCTCTATCTAAATTTCTTTATTTTCTTACATTCTTGCATCTCATTTCTACACTTAGCTTAAATCACTTACTACATATAACTTGCTTATTATTACTTAATCCTTGTGGTTCTAAATCAACTTTAAAATTTTAAAAATCCAATTCAACCCTCCTCTTGGGTTGCATAGCTGGGCAACAGTGGTATCAGAGCTCGGTGCTCTTGCCTTACTTTGATTTAACCATCAAAAAGCTAAAGATCTATGGCAACTCAAGTTGGTGCTTCACTAGTCGAGGGGTAGTCCACAAACCGACCTCCACTTTTCACTGGGTCAAACAATATCTATTGAAAAGCTCAGATGAAAATTTTTATTCAAGCACTTGACTATGATATATGGAGTATCATAGTTAATGGACCACACACATCCACTAACATAATTGATGGTGTAGAATCAACCAAATTCGAAAGAGAATGGGATGAGGTTGACAAGAAAATGGCTCAACTTAATGCTAAAGCCATGAATATTTTATATTATGCTTTAGATGCTAATAAATTTAATCATATTTCAACATGCATGTCGGCTAAAAAAATATGGAATAGATTTGAAATGACACATGAAGGCACTAATCAAGTTAAGGAATAAAAAATTAACATGCTTGTGCATAAATATGAACTCTTTAAAATAGAGCATGATGAATCAATAACTAAAATATTTACTCATTTTATAGATATTATTAATGGTCTAAAAAATCTTGATAAGTCTTATTCTAATAGCGATCTTGTGAGAAAGATTCTTAGGTATTTACCAAGGACTTGAGAGACTAAAGTGACCGCAATCTAAGAAGCCAAAGATCTGAATGTTTTATCCTTGGAGAAGCTTCTAGGATTGCTAATGACACATGAGCTAAGCATGAAACAACATCAAGAAGAAGATGTTAAGAAGAAGAAGATAATCACCCTCAAATCCACTGCTCAACTTGATGAGGAATCTGATGAAACAAAAAATGAAGAGCAACATGAAGAAATAGCCCTCATCACTAAAAAGTTTAAAAAAATTTTGAAAAGAAAAATAAGGGATGAGGAAGATGCCACCTACAAAAGGGAAGCATAGCAAGGAGAAGGATAAGGAGCAGCCCCTTATTTGTTATGAATATAAAAAGTTGGAGTACTTTAGATCTGAATGTCTACAACTTAAGAAGGGCCCCAAGAAGAATAAAAAAAAGGCTATGGTGGCTACATGGAGTGATAGTGATGAGTCAAGCTCCGAAGAAGAAGATTCACATGAATAAGCCAACTTGTGCCTTATGGCATATGAAAGTGAGGTAAATACTGAAACTCCTAATGACTTTACTTTTGAAGAACTTCAAGAAGTATTTTATGATCTAGTTGGTGATCTAAAGAATTTAGGAGTAAAGAATAAAGAATTAAAATCAAAGAATCAATTTTTACTAAAAAATGAGATTATTTCAAATAAAAAATTGGTCTTGACACTAGAAAATTTAAACTTGAAAAATGAAATTACTAAGTTAAAACCTATGGTAGAAAAGTTTACTCAAAGTTTAAATAAACTTCAAATGATACTTGATAATCAAAAGGCTGTTTATGATAAAGCTGGTCTTGGCTACAACCCTTTAAAGAAACAAAAATTTCTGAAAAATATCTTTGTGAACTCATCAAGCAATAAGTTTTTAAATATTACTTGCTTTAAATGTAGTAAAGTAGGACACAAATCCTATACATATTTCTCTAACAAATTTAAAAATTCTAATGTGAAGAAAATATGGGTTCCAAAAGGAACCACTATGACTAATCAAAAAGGATCCAAGAAAACTTGGGTACCTAAAGTCAAAACTTGATTTTTGTATGTAGATGTATCTTACATCTCAAGGAACAAATCAAAAATGATATCTTGATAGCGGATGCTCAAGACACATAATCGATGATGAATCTCAATTCATCACACTTGATGTAAAAGATGGAGGGATGGTCACCTTTAGAGATAATAGCAAAGGAAAGATCATCGATATAGGTAACATTGGTATCACTCCCTCCAAGTATATTGAAAATATTTTATTAGTAGATGGTTTGAAACATAATCTATTAAGCATTAGTTAATTCTGTGACAAAAGAAACAAAGTTATTTTTGAATCTTCATTATGCATTGTAACTAGTCCCAATGATGAAGGCATTAAATTTGTTGGACATAGACATGGTAATATTTATATGGTAGATTTGAATAATCTTTTCAAGATAAACATGCAATGCCTAGTAGCCTTGAATATCAAAATTAATGAGACTAGTTGGCTTTGGCACCATAGGCTTGCACATATTAGCATGCATTCACTTTCAAAACTTATTAAAAAAGAATTGATTATCAATTTACCCAAATTAAATTTTGAAAAGGATAGAATTTATAATGCATGCCAACTAGGTAAACAAACAAAAATTTCATTCAAATCTAAAAATATTATTTCAACTTCTAGGCTATTAGAATTATTGCACATGGATTTATTTGGACCCACTAGAACTACTAGTTTAGGTGAAAAATAATATAGCTTTGTAATTATTGATGATTTCTCTCATTTTACATGGATTTTTTTTTTGGCACATAAAGATGAAACTTTTCATGTGTTCTCAAAATTTTATCAAAAAGTTACTAATAAAAAAGATTTTTCAATTCAAAATATTCGAAGTGACCATGGAACCGAATTTGAAAATCAAGATTTTGAAAAGTTTTGTGATGAAAAAGATATTGACTATAATTTTTCAGCACCTAGGATACCCCAACAAAATGAGATAGTAGAAAAAAAAATAGAACCTTTAAAGAAATAATCCGAGCATGCTACGTGAAAGCAACCTCTTAAGATATTTTTAGACGGAAGCAATTAATATGGCATGTTACACTTTAAACCATGCTTTAATTAGACCAATTCTAAAGAAAACACCCTATGAGCTTTGGAAAGGAAGAAAATCAAACATTGTATTTTTTTATATTTTTGGTTGCCGATGTTTTGTTTTGAACAATGGTAAAGAAAGATTAAAAAAATTTGATGCAAAATCTGATGAAGCTATTTTTCTTGGTTACTCCTCTTCTAGCAAAGATTTTAGAGTTTTCAACAAAAGAACTTTAGTAGTAGAGGAGTCAATACATGCTAATTTTGATGAGACTAATGATCTTCTTTTAAGGAAGAATGAAGGTATTAATGATGCAGATCGTCTTATAGAAGGGATGAAGGAGCTTACCCTAAAAGACTCAACAATTCAAAATGAAGAAGAACATGAAAGCAAACAAGAGGATGAAGGTGAAGAACAACAAGAACAACTTCAAGATACAAATGATCTACCTAAAGAATGGAGGTATGATCACAATCACCCCAAAGAATTAATCATTGGTGATCCTACATATGGAGTAAGAACTCGTTCTTCACTTAGAGATGCATACAATCATTTTGTATTTGTTTCTCATTTTGAACCTAAAATCATAGATGAAGCTGAAAAAGATTATAATTAGATAAATACAATGCAAGAGGAACTTAATCAATTCAAAAAAAATAATGTAAGGATTTTAGTATCAAGACCTAAAAATTATTCAGTAATTAACATAAAATAGGTATATAGGAATAAATTGGATGAACATGAAAATATAATTAGGAATAAAGCAAGATTGGTTGGAAAGGATTATAATCAAGAAGAAAAAATTGATTTTCAAATTAAACAAAGCATTATATAGTTTAAAACAAGCACCTAGGGCTGTTTGGATTTTTCTTGACTAGGTATTTGACCTAGACAAGAATTTTTTATATCTCATTATTTAAGATAAATTTTTTTTTAAGATTTTTGTGAATTGTAGAGTATTGAGAGATCTTTAGGTTGTGTGAAAATCAGTGAGAAAGAGTGTTGGAGCATAGAGATATAATGGACACAAAATTAAGTGTCTGGTTAGAGCAAAGAGAAGAAGAAGAAGAGGGTTTTCTTCTAAGGTTGCTGATTTCACCTCTTCTCTTCCTCCATCTATGAGTTTTCTGAGAGTGTCTCATATCTAAAACTTCTTCTCCTACTTTTCATCTTTGAAAGAGTCCAAATAAAGAAGAAGGAGGTATCTGATCGACCATCGAAGAAGGATCAGCACAGTACTAGCATACTGTGCTGATTTCCTGGACCAGAACTTCTGATCATGATTCGTGGGTTCGTGTGGATGACTCCTAGAGGTCAGATGTATGTGTAGCTTACAACATCATCCTCAAGCTCGGATCAGCAAAGTTAGAATGTCTAACTTGCAAGGTAATAGATCTGATCTATTATATTTTACATACATTAGTTGTAGCATAGAAACATGTTGATATGATCAACATGTAGTTCTTGCTCTTTATATTTTAATTTATAATTTAATATCATGTAATAATTATGTAATAGGATCTTAGATCTAGAGATTCTCTAATTTTATAAGATAAATTTTGATTTATTTTAGTCTTCCGCTGCTTGATCTTGAAAAGTTTCAAGATCTAACCCTGAAACCCTAGATTTGGTTCCTTCAATTGGTATCAGAGCCTAGATTGTTTATTACATGATTATTTATATATTCTTAAATTATTTTTTAGATTAGATCTAATTTATAATTTGATTATTAAATCTGAAATTAAAATTTTTAGATCAATCACGAACTGTAGGTTGTCCTGCTGTAAGGTTTATCCCTTACAGTGCAAAGATTGTCCTAGTTTGTGTAGATCTATCTTTAATCATAAATTTGTTAGATATAATCTAGATTAAATTTATAATTTATTAGATTTAAAAGATATTTAAATCTAAAATAAAATTTCTTTGTTAATAATTTCCATGCAAAGAACCATCATATATTTGTCTGAAAAATTTATGCTGTTTAAAGTTAAAATTGTTTCAATTACATGAACCTATTTAGATTAGATCTAAAGTAGTTTCATGCTTATTTCACTTGCATTTTGATTATGAATCAAACATGCAACTTGGTTGGTAGAACCATGTTGTAAAAATATTTTACAAATATGAAAATTATTTTCAAAAAGTCGAACCCCAACTCTCAGTCGAGCTGACCCATGTCAGTTAGGTAAATCAGTGTGACTGATTTAGGTACTCCTAGACTAGCCCTTTTAATGGCCTCCCTTAAGCTGACTTGGTAAAGCCAGTAGGAGGATCATGATAAGTTGGTTCATCCATCCTCCTCCTCTAAATCAATTAAATCCTCTAAAATTATTAGGTCTTAAAAAAAATAATTATGGTAATAACTAAACCATAGCCTCTCAATAACTGGATGATAATGGGTCCATTAGTTGGATAATCATTGGAGGTCCAAAGGCCTGATGCTTATTGGTTGACGGAATTGTCATTCATAATATGATTTCTTGACTGCATCTTTCAAATGGTGGTTAGATTAGCCAACCAAAGTTGGACGTAATCATTCATTAGCTAGATGGGCCAAGTATGGTCATGTTAATGGTTGGACCTAACTAGACCTTTTCAGTGGAGGCCAAAGCCTACTGATTGGGGACTGGGGCAAAATTAAAATTACTAAAAATTATTTAGAGAAATAATTGGTTATGAACCTACCTTTAGATGTACATGGATTGGCCAACCAAAGTTGGGCTTGTGTGCAGTCTAAGTGGATTCTAGTACCCACTAAGAAATTATGGTAATTCCTCGAATTGGAGGCAGAGGCTACCAATTCAAACAAAATAGTGGGAGAAATCTTTTGATTAAAGTCTAAATCTTTAGGTTTAATGAATCAATTACTAATTAGGTTATGATTTTTCTTTGTGCAGATATGGCCACTTCCCTATCGCTCCAATCATTGTTGGACAATGATACGTTGGTGGGACCCAATTTCGGTAGCTAGTATCGAAAATTGAAGATAGTCCTAGAGCATGAACGGATCCTATATGTGATAACGGATCCTGCACCTGAGGATCCAGCTACCAATGCACGTGGAACAGTCAGAGATACTTACTAGAAGTGGCTCAGTGATCGAACCATGATGTGCTGTATCATGCTAGCTACCATGAGCAATGAGTTCAGTCGTAGATTTGAGACGGCTCAGCCAAAGGACATGCTTCAAGTGTTGGAGGATGCCTTTGTAACACCCGATGATGTGGAGAGGCACAAGACTAGTTGTGCCATCTTCAATGCCAAAATATGGGATGGTGCCTCTGTCACTGATCATGTATTGTACATGATCGAGCTAATGGAGCGTTTGAGCAAGCTCGACTTTCCCTTGCATGAGCAGCTTGAAAAAGATGCAATACTGAACTCGCTGCCCAAGTCTTATCTCCCATTCCTCACTCATTATAGAATGACAAAGTCTGAAGTAAACTACCACAGGTTACTGGGGTTGCTTCAGAACTTTGAGAAGGATCACCAACTCCACAAGGAGTTGGTAAATTTAGTGAGAGGTTCGTCTTCTGGTTCTCAACCCTTTAAGAAAGGAAAGAAGAACAAGAAGAGGAAAGTGAAGAAGATGCAAGTTCATGTTGGGACATCAGTGCAGGACCAGACCAAAAAGATCAAGCTCGATAAGAGTCAAACTGAATGCTTCTTTTGCAAGAAGTGGGGGTACTGAAAGAGGAACTGTCCTCAGTATATTGCCTCCCTGGACCCGAACAGGCAGAGAAAGAAGCAAGCTGTTGTTGGGCAAAGTATTTATATGATAACTCCTTACAATTTTTCTATTTATGATGTAACTGACTGGGTATAGGATACCGGTAGCCCTTACCATATTTGCAATTCGTTGCAAGGGTTGCAGGTCAGTAGGAGATTCGAGCAAGACGAGAGGTTCCTGAACGTTAGAGATGGAAGACCAGTTCCAGTTCTAGTATTAGAAATCTTGAAACTTATATTTGAGTCCCATACCGTTGTTCTTAATGATTGTCATTTCTATCTCAATTTTTTTTTAAATATTATTTCTGTAGGCCTTATGGTCAAAAATGATTATGAAATTTCAATAAAGAAACAAGTTTGTAATATCATTATGAATGGTGTTACTACTTTTTGTGGATATTTGAACAATGGTGTGTATATGTTATCACAACCTATTAACATAGTCTATTCTACTGGCAAGCATCCTAGATTAAATAGTGTATCAGATATCTACTTATGGCACTGTAAGCAAGGTCATATAAACAAGAACAGGATAAATAGGTTGACTTAAGAGGAAATCCTCGAAGTCAATGATTGTGAATCACTTCCAACCTGTGAGTCCTGTCTTCTTGATAAAATGACCAAGACACCTTTTATTGGAAAAGGTGAGAGAGCTACTGAGCTCTTGGGCCTAGTACATACTGATGTATGTGGGCCCATGAGCACAAGTGCTAGAGGTGGATATTTCTACTTCATCACTTTCACGGATGATCTATCCAGATATGGATATGTCTATCTGATGAAACATAAGTCGGATTCATTTGAAATGTTCAAACGATTCTGAAGTGAAGTAGAAAAATAAACTGGAAAGAGTATTAAAACTCTTCGGACTGACCGAGGAGGAGAATACCTTTCTGGTGAGTTTCTCACATATCTAGGAAAGAATGGGATTCTCTCCCAATGGACTCCTCCAGGAACACCACAGCATAATGGTGTGTTTGAAAGGATAAATCGGACTCTATTAGATATGATCCGATCCATGATGGATTTTGCCAGCTTGCCGATATCCTTCTGGGGATATGCACTCGAATCGGCCTGTTATCTGTTAAAAAGATTTCAAGTAAGTCTGTAATTAAGACTCTATATGAGATATGGACAGGGCGTAAGCCAGCACTTTCACACCTTAGGGTCTGGGGGTACTCGGCCTATGTCAAATGATTAGTTATAGATAAACTTGGACCTAGATCTGACAAATGTACATTCATAGAGTATCCAAAGAGATCAAAGGATATTTTTTTTACCATGCTGATGAACAAAAGATGTTCGTCAGTCTTAAGGCAATCTTTTTAGAAAAGGAGTTCCTTGGTGAAGGAACCGTTGCCTCTAAGGTTCAACTTGATGAAGTTCAACAGGTAGAAGGACCGACACCAATAGCTAAACCTAAGCTGGATTTGATTAGATCAGATCTGAAGCCTAATGTACCTGCATCATTAAGGGGATCCGATAGAGTACTACATCAGCCGGACAGATATTATGATTTCTTGGTCTGGAATGGTGATCCTATCGAACTCGATGAGAATGATGAGGATCCGATCACCTATATTGATGCAATGCAGAGATTTAATTTTGAAAAATGGCTTGAAGCCATGAAATCTGAAATGGAGTCCATGAAGGTCAACGATGTATGGACATTGGTTGATCCACCTGAAGAGGTTAAACCCATTGGGTGTAAATGGGTCTTCAAAAAGAAGAGGGGTGCAGACAGAAAGGTGGAGACCTATAAAGCCCATCTGATTATCAAGGGGTATCGTCAACATTAAGGTATTGACTATAACGAGACGTTCTCCCTTGTGGCATTGCTCAAATCCATTTGGATAATGCTTGCAATAGCTGCCCATTTGGATTATGAGATCTGGCAGATGGATATAAAGATAACTTTCCTAAATGGAGAGCTGACCGAAGAGGTGTATATGATACAACTTGAGGGGTTTACATTTACAAATGAGTCCAAGGTGTGCAAACTTCAGAGATCCATTTATGGATTGAAGCAAGCTTCTCGGAGTTGGAACATGCATTTTGAGAAGATGATCAAAACGTATGGCTTCATTAAGAATGAAGAAGAGTCCTGCATCTATAAATGGGCAAATGGTCTAGTTGTGATATTCTTTATCTTATACGTGGATGATATTTTCTTAATCGAGAATGACATCTCCGCACTATAGAAAATAAAAGTTTGGTTGTCATCGCAGTTCTCCATGAAAGACTTGGGTGAAGCATCCTATATCTTAAGGATGAAGATCTATAGGCATAGATCTAAAAGGATGCTTGGGTTATCCCAGTCCACGTATATAGACACTGTACTGAAGAGGTTCAGCATGGAGAATTCCAAGAAGGGCTATCTACCGATAGGCCATGAAATTTTTCTCTCTAAGAAAGATTGTCTGATAACTCCTGAAGAGAGAGAGTGTATGAGTAGAGTCCCATATGCTTCGATTGTGGGATCTATCATATACGTCATGACATGTACAAGGTCAAATGTGGCATACTCACTAGGAGTAGTGAGTAGATACCAATCTGATCCTAGAGAAAACTACTGGAAAGTGGTTAAAGCCAACTTTAAGTATTTAAGAAATACTAAGGATCAATGCTTGGTTTATGACGAGTCAGATCTGAAACTTGTGGGGTTCATAGACTCCAGCTTTCAATCTGACCATGATGACAGCAGAAGCATGTCGGGTTATATCTTTACTCTAAATGGTGCAGCCAGTTGCTGGAAGAGTTTCAAGCAGCATACTGTGGCAGACTCTGTTTGTGAAGCAGAGTACATCACAGCATTGGATGCCACGAAGGAAGCTTGTGGCTGAGGAAATTCATCATCGAGCTCGGAGTAGCACCCTCCCTCGATGGTCCGATCCTGCTCTATTGCGACAGCACTAGTGTCATTGCTCAGGCGAAAGAACTCAAAGCACACCAGCGGATGAAGCACATTTTGCACCGCTTCTACCTGATCTGGGAGATCGTGGATCAAGGTGATGTCGATCTTCAGAAGATCGATGGAAAAGAGAACCTGGCTGACCCCTTCACTAAAGCCCTGACGATAAAAGAGTTCAACAACCACAAGTTGAAGATGGGTATTGGATACTGTATCGAGTGGCTTTAGGACAAGTAGGAGTTATTGAAAAATATGTCCCAAAAACCAATCGTCAACTTATTGACGGTTGAGCAACCTTGTATTGTAATTGATTTATTAATAAATGAAATATATTTCTGATATTTTCATCATAAGTTTTCATCTTCTAATGAACTCCGTTGTTGTGATGAAATCCTTAGGACTATTTAAGTTCAATAAAGAGAGGATTTATCGATTAGTCCTTAAAACTGTTCACGACCAAATGTTGGGCTGTTAATAAGGACGATAGCTTCTATTGAGCATAGGTCACTATAGGCCATATGCGTTGGTTGTCCTCTTAACCAAAGAGTGTGAAGATACTAGTATGATATACAGATGAGATGTAAGGGTACATCATCATTGAACATGACCAACTCCAGAGCATTCTGCTATCGAGAATATCTCTGATGGGAGATAGGTATAAGTGTCCCTTAGACCTGAGATCGTCTCAGTGATTTGCAAGCAACTCACTGTGCTTTGGTATTGGACTAACTAAATTTTTAATTCAGTGATGGAAGACTTCTGGGCACAGTCAAGTACTTGTAAAGTCAGAGTGTGATCGAGATGGGATTGACCACTCCAAGAGTTGGAGAAGAATGAGTCGCTGTATTTCAATTTAGCAAAATCTTGGCTAGGGTAATCCATTAGATGGATTTGATATTCTGAAATACAATGTGGACAACTTGATCAGAGTTAATAGTTGAACTCTAAGGTGTCCTATGAGCATTTTGGTCAAGGAGATAAATTATATGAAAACTATATCCGCATGGATTCTAAGGATGTTGTTCTACACATTCGACCTATCCGACCGTCGGGTACCATTGCTAGATGGTTACTTCGATTGATGCAAAAATTTATTTCTATGCTACCGACTTAGGTTCAGACCTATGAGGTCATACATATTAGAGTTCACGATCCGATCGGATGGTTGATCAACGATTAAGAATCATTCTAGGGTTAAATGATCAATACAATTGACATTTAACGTAGTGCAAGTGTTACAGGAGGATCGATTAGCAATTCGATTACTAATTGGCTTAATTTGATTAAGCCAATGGGCTGAGATTTGGTCTAATTGAATATGATTTAATTAGATTTGGTTTGGGCTTGATTAGATCAAGTTCAATTGGTTTATTGGATAAATCAAGTGCAAGAAAAAACTAGTCCTAGTTCAATTAGGACTTGGGTCAACCTAACTTCTAATTCGATTAAAAAATTAAATCAAATTAAAATTTAATTTAATTTGATTAAATTAGATTCTTAATTATATTAAGATCTATTTTAATTAGATTGATTTGGTTTTGATTTGATTTGGTTTGAGAAACCAAATTTGAACAAGTCATAGATTGAATCCTAGTAAGACTAGGATTCCACCTTGCGCCACCTTAGCCCCCGACACCCACTCTCTCTTATTTTGTGTGACAAAACCTTCTCTCCCAGGCCTTCACATATGCCCAAATCTTTTCACTCTTTCTCTCTTACATGGAATGTGGTTGTGGACCAAGTCAAAGTAGGAATTTGTTTGGATTTCAAATTCTTTGAGATAGAATTTTAGGAAACCAAAACTCTTTCCTTATGGCACTGATTTTATCCAAATTTTTTTTAAAATTTTTGTGAATTTTATGGAATATATTGTGTACCCTTTACTGATGGTCCATGATAGAAAAAGAAAGAGAGGGTGTCCAACTCCATGATAGAAAAAGAAAGAGAGGGCGCCCAAGAGTTGGGCACCCCTTGTCTTGCCCTGTTTGAATTTTTCTTGACTAGGTATTTGACCTAGATAATGATTCTTCATATCTCTTAATTTAGGATGAATTTCTTCTTAAGATTTTTTTGAATTATAGAGTATTGAGAAACCTTTAGGGTGTGTGAAAATTATGGAGAAAGAGTGTTGGGGCATAGAGATATAATAGACACAAAACTAAGTGTCTGGGTTAGAGCAAAGAGAAGAAGAAGAGGGTCTTCTTCTAGGGTTGCTGATTTTACCTCTTCTCTTCCTCCATCTGTGAATTTTCTGAGAGTGTCTCATATCTAAAACTTCTTCTCCTATTTTTCATCTTTGAAAGAGTCCAAATCAAGAAAAAAGAGGCATCTGATCGACCATCGAAGAAGGATCAGCACAGTACTAGCATACTGTACTGATTTTCTGGACAAGAACTTCTGATCATGATTCATGGGCTCGTGTGGATGACTCCTAAAGATCGGATGCATGTGTGGCTTGCAACATCATCCTCAAATCTGGATTAGCAAAGTTAGAACGTCTAACTTGCAACGTAATAGATCTGATCTATTATATTTTACATACATTAGTTGTAGCATAGAAACATGTTGATATGATCAACATGTAGTTCTTGCTCTTTATATTTTAATTTATGATTTAATGTCATATAATAATCATGTAATAGGTTCTTAGATCTAGGGATTCTCTAATTTTATAAGATAAATTTTGATTTATTTTAGTCTTTCGCTGCCTGATCTTGAAAAAGTTTCAAGATCTAACCCTGAAACCCTAGATCTGATTCTTTCATTGCTTTCTTATTTGAATATGCTTGACATATGTTAAGTCATTTTATGCACCCTTATATAATTTTTTGGTATGATTATATGATTGTTATTATGACTTGCAAATGCATGCCGAATTGCATAATATGTATAGTACAGTTTATGTAGTTGTAGTTAGGATGTGCTGAGACTAGTTCAAAGATCCTCTTAAAAATTATATTAAGTTGTAATATCGGGATTCACTTTCAAATTAAATATCAAATTCATTTGATCAATTGGTGTCTAGAAAAGTATGAAAGATAATTTTCTAATTAGGTCCGTATGGTGGTCTGGCCAACTTCATGTTGGATGTATGCCTTAGATGCCAATCTTGGCTGACGCATATTATATTTCTAAGATATATTTTTGTACTTAATGGGTATTTATATTACCATTCATATTTTATGTGTCTATGAATCATCCAAGGGATTAACAAGATGATGATACATATTCTCAAAGAGTTGAGAATTTGAGACATATATTATTGATGATTAATTTCTAAATTACTCTTGATCATAGAATTATCACAGAGATAGTAATTGATTCGAGTAGACTAGTGCACGGATCACTTCTTTCGGACAGATGGATCTCGAGTCTGCGGTGTAGTGATACTGGAGCAAGAGTGCAGGTGGTTTTTAGAGAATAACTAGCATAGAGCATGATCAACATGAGAAGTCACATGGATGTCTGCTCATTTATTAGTGACTTTCTCGATGCTGCAATTGTATGACTGGTCTTTTGATCTGTGGTGCTACAGTTGGTCGCAGTGAGGTGCTGGAGTTTAACTGACACATAAACATGGTTCTCAATGAGTCTTTATAGTAGATGTTGACGATAGTTGATCCACTGTAGAAGTAGGATGTGCACCTAGATAGAATCTATCGATCCTAGTAGAAGGGAGTAGTCCTATGGGATTTAAAAAGTTGAGACTTTAAGTCTATGACCATAGCAGTGTGATGATTCATCCATATGACTTGAACTGATTACTAATGTTCTACATTAAGCATTATCCAACATACATATGTTCACATATGGACTCGAACTGATTGAATCTATCATATGACCGATGATGAGATTTGACGATTCATCCATGATCTGCCATTTGATTAGAACTCATGATAGAGAGACTGTATCATATGTTAACTACACCTAGAGGTTCATCACCTTTTATTCTGTTGGATTGCCACTACATACTGTTTGGTATCACTGATAGATTGTGAGACCCACGAGCATCATCTTGATGATCGATGATCCTTGGTGGGCAGAGTTGGAATAGTTCCAACCCATTGAAAAGAGTTTCAATGATATTATGATAGGGATCACTATATATCTCACTACCAAATAGAATAAAATCTATGGATCACACACAAAATAAATTTTGACTGATCAGATGGTTAAATTATGATTATGAATCATGATAAAATTTGATTATCAATTTGATTAATGATTAATCCAATGCAAAAGTTGCATTAAGTAACTCGCTAAAGAGTTTGTGAGTTATAGGAGGATTAATTAGCAATTGAATTGCTAGTTGGCTCAATTTGATTGAGCAATGGAACTTGTATCGAGTATAACTAAATTAGATTTAATTTGACTTGATATGGATTTGATTTGATCAAACCTAATTGGGTTATGAGATAACCAAAATTGTATGGAAGGATGATTCCTAATTGAATTAGAATTTGGATTTGACTTAATTTCTAATTAGACTAGGATCTAAACATGAGTATTTAAGTTTCTATATGGACTAAAAATTTTTATCTTCATGGGTGCACCAAATCTTAATTGGATTAGGATTAAAATGAGTTTGACTCAAGCACCAAGAGAGAGTCTAAAAAGACTAGGATTTCTTTAATTAGGTGACATCTAATCTAAATAGTTTAGGCTCCAAATTAGATTTGATTTTTAATCTATTTAGGTATAATTAATTTTTAATATGATTAAAATTGGTTAGAATTTAAATTGATTTAAATTAGCCACCTTAAGAGGAGTCCTACTTGGATTAAATTCTCCCTCCATGCGCCTTAAACCAAGTCCCACAACCAACCAGATTTTGGATGCCAAAATCCCATCACCTCTTCCTCTTTTGCATGACCTTTTAGCATGTAAGAAGGACTCCTAAAGTCCTTTTTCATGAGAAATCTTGGTGCAAAAGGAGAAGATATGGGGTGGCATAAAATTGCAAATCCTAAAAGGTTTGGACTCTTATCTTCCTACCTAAAACCTTATCCCCTTTGCCTATTTAAACGTGGGTCTTATGGGGCATTAAAGGGCTGAGGAGAGATCAGATTTAATGCCAAAAATTAGAGGATTTTGTACGTGAAAAATCAAGGGAGAGAGAGGGATGGCGTGGTGCTTCATGGCATGAGGTAAGTTGGATATAATCCATTCTTTCTTACAAACAATCAAAAGTTGGTTGTTAGGACATCTCTCTCTCTCTTTGTCTATGTTAGGACATGGATTTTTTCTCTTCTCTTTATCCAAAAGTTGGACAAAATTTTTACATCTCTAGTATAGAGATTTGGGGTATGAGTTTTAGGAAGAAAAGAGAAGAAAGGGTTCTTCTTATGATCTTTAGCGTAGAGATCAACATCCTTCAATTTTTTTCTTCTTCTCTAAGAGTGTCTTGAGAGAAAAGAAAAATTTCCAACCGTCAAGATACGATCTCTAAAAGAGAGCTAGTACCTTGGTGAGATTAAAAAGTTTATGATCAGATCAAAGTCTCATGCGGATATCTGAAAAAGTTAGACACTTGTGAGACTTCAAGAGACCTTCAAAAGACATCCATGATCATCAGTTTGTAGTGAAGATTGATCCGTGCCAAGGTATGAAGCCTATTTATTTTTTTTCTATTTGATTTCTATATCTGAATCCTATCTTATATATGTTGATCCTATTTATGATTTTAAGACTTGATCTCATGCATGCTTAGATTCAATTAGATTAATCTGAAAATTTTAAATTCTACTGCATACTCATTTTGAAATTTTTTTGCATGCATGAAATCATGAAATTTCAACACTTCATTAGTGTCTAAGAAAAGCTACTGGGAGCCTCCCATCTATTGACCTGATCAATTTGATCTTATTAAATTTCGAACTTAGATTGATTAGTGATATAGATACTACAAGGGCCTTCCTTCAAACTTGGTCAATAGAGTATGTCAAGATCTTAGTGAGCTTGTTGTGCTATCCACAAGGCTTTCTATAGAAATTAATATGATGTTGACCAAGTGCATATTGATACTTATGGCATATTTGAATAGTATTACTTTGTTGTGCTATCCACAAGGGCAGCATTGTTTAAGTATGATCATATGGGATTGAAGGGTTAACTTAACTAGAACACTATAGTTTGTTGTACTATGCATAAGACTATAAGTGATCTAGAGGTAAGAGATAAAAAGGTTAAGAATTGTATGAGGTACAATTGGTAAAGAGTTGCCTACTCTTGAACTCATGAATGCTTATTGTGCTATCCACAAGATATTTGTGAGGAATAGGGATCTCAACCCCACTAAGAAATATTAAGATATTTTTTATTTTTCATACTTGAGGGCTATGAAATTATTAAAATAGTGAGAGACATACTTAGATAAAAGTTCTAATCTAGTTGTGTATGTCATCATGAGTTATCCGCTTATATTGTATTCTTGTTATATAGATCAACTGCATATATGGCATCCTTACTATCACTTAGAGGCATACTAGAAGCAAACAAATTGATCGAACCGAACTACATAGACTGGTTAAGAATTTGAGAATTATTCTCACTCAGAAGAAAGTCTCCTACATATTGGATATACCTACACCCGACTTGATCAAGTGAAGATGCTTCCGAGGAGGAAAAGGCTATATATAAGATGTGAAAAGATGACAGTGTGACTGTCGAATGTATCATGCTTCCTCGATGAGCAATGAGTTTTCGAGACAGCATGAGGACATGGATGTTCCCTCTATACTTCTTAATCTTAGGAAGTTATATAGGAACAAAGTCAAACTGCTAGATATGAAATATCTAAGTAGTTGTTCCATGCCCGCATGATGACGGCACATCTGTGCAAACTCATGTCCTAAAGATGATTGATTTGATCACTCATCTAGGATAATTAGATTTCATCATGGATGGTGAACTTAGTCAGAATTTGATCTTGCTGTCACTCCCTGACTCCTTCTCTTAGTTTGTCATAAATTACCATATGAACAAACTGAACATCAGCTTACCTGAGCTACTGAACATGTTGAAAACAGCAGAAAGCTATTTCAAAGGTGAAAAGGCTCCAGTTCTTCTTGTCGATAAGATCAACAAGAAGAAAGGCAAGAAAGGTTCCAAGAAAAAATTGAACCCTAAGACTGGCATCTCCAAGAAGAAGGCGAAGAGGTCTCCACCAATGGTACTTGCTATCACTGTGGCGAGGAGGGACACTGGAGGAAAATTGCAAGAATATCTTGCAGCTGTGAACAAGCAAATATTGCTAAGATTTGTATATAATACAAACTAACTTATCATTAAGTACTTCAATTTCAGATTCTTGGATATTAGATACCGCTTGTAGCTCATATTTTTTGTAAATCATTACAGGATCTGCAAAAAATAAAGAATCTGAATAAAGGTGACTTCGAGCTATTCGGTGCTAGTTGGAGGTCCATTCAGGCCAAAGCTGTAGGAACCAAAATTTTAAAAGTTTCCTTTAGGCAAAGTTTTAGAATTGAAGACCTATTATTATATTTTTAATATTATTAGAAATATTATTTCTGTACTCTTGTTATTAGAACAAGACTTTGAAATAAAAGTAAAGAACAATGGTTGTTCTGTATATTTTTCTAACAATTTTATGAAAATACTTATATTGATAATGGTCTTCTATTTCTATCACTTAATGATAATATACTTCATGTTGATAATATGAAGAAAAAAAAGAGAGAGGATGTGAATGTCACATACTTTTG
>NC_025995.2:39777930-39845137 GCF_000442705.2 Elaeis guineensis | reverse complement strand
TTGATTGATCTATCATATGACGATGATGAGATTTGCGATTCATCCATGATTGCCATTTGATAGAACTCATGATAGAGAGACTGTATCATATGTTAACTACACCTAGAGGTTCATCACCTTTTTTTCTGTTGGATTGCCCACTACATACTGTTTGGTATCACTGATGATTGTGAGACCCACGAGCATCATCTTGATGATCGATGATCCTTGGTGGGCAGAGTTGGAATAGTTCACCATTGAAAAGAGTTTCAATGATATTATGATAGGGATCACTATATCTCACTACCAAATAGAATAACTATGGATCACACACAAAAAATTTGACTGATCAGATGGTTAAATTATGATTGAATCATGATAAAATTTGATTATCAATTTGATTAATGATTAATCCAATGCAAAGTTGCATTAGTAACTCGCTAAAGAGTTTGTGAGTTATAGGAGGATTAATTAGCAATTGAATTGCTAGTTGGCTCAATTGATTGAGCAATGGAACTTGTATCGAGTATAACTAAATTAGATTTAATTTGACTTGATATGGATTTGATTTGATCAAACCTAATTGGGTTATGAGATACCAAAATTGTATGGAAGGATGATTCCTAATTGAATTAGAATTTGGATTTGACTTAATTTCTAATTAGACTAGGATCTAAACATGAGTATTTAGTTTCTATATGGACTAAAAATTTTTATCTTCATGGGTGCACCAAATCTTAATTGGATTAGGATTAAAATGAGTTTGACTCAAGCACCAAGAGAGAGTCTAAAAGACTAGGATTTCTTTAATTAGGTGACATCTAATCTAAATAGTTTAGGCTCCAAATTAGATTTGATTTTTAATCTATTTAGGTATAATTAATTTTTAATATGATTAAAATGGTTAGAATTTAAATTGATTTAAATTAGCCACCTTAAGAGGAGTCCTACTTGGATTAATTCTCCCTCCCATGCGCCTTAAACCAAGTCCACAACCAACCAGATTTTGGATGCCAAAATCCCATCACCTCTTCCTCTTTTGCATGACCTTTTAGCATGTAAGAAGGACTCCTAAAGTCCTTTTTCATGAGAAATCTTGGTGCAAAAGGAGAAGATATGGGGGTGGCATAAAATTGCAAATCCTAAAAGGTTTGGACTCTTATCTTCCTACCTAAAACCTTATCCCCTTTGCCTATTTAAACGTGGGTCTTATGGGCATTAAAGGGCTGAGGAGAGATCAGATTTAATGCCAAAAATTAGAGGATTTTGTACGTGAAAAATCAAGGGAGAGAGAGGGATGGCGTGGTGCTTCATGGCATGAGGTAAGTTGGATATAATCCATTCTTTCTTACAAACAATCAAAAGTTGGTTGTTAGACATCTCTCTCTCTCTTTGTCTATGTTAGGACATGGATTTTTTCTCTTCTCTTTATCCAAAAGTTGGACAAAATTTTTACATCTCTAGTATAGAGATTTGGGGTATGAGTTTTAGGAAGAAAAGAGAAGAAAGGGTTCTTCTTATGATCTTTAGCGTAGAGATCAACATCCTTCAATTTTTTTCTTCTTCTCTAAGAGTGTCTTGAGAGAAAAGAAAAATTTCCAACCGTCAAGATACGATCTCTAAAAGAGAGCTAGTACCTTGGTGAGATTAAAAAGTTTATGATCAGATCAAAGTCTCATGCGGATATCTGAAAAGTTAGACACTTGTGAGACTTCAAGAGACCTTCAAAAGACATCCATGATCATCAGTTTGTAGTGAAGATTGATCCGTGCCAAGGTATGAAGCCTATTTATTTTTTTCTATTTGATTTCTATATCTGAATCTATCTTATATATGTTGATCCTATTTATGATTTTAAGACTTGATCTCATGCATGCTTAGATTCAATTAGATTAATCTGAAAATTTTAAATTCTACTGCATACTCATTTTGAAATTTTTTTGCATGCATGAAATCATGAAATTTCAACACTTCATTAGTGTCTAAGAAAAGCTACTGGGAGCCTCCCATCTATTGACCTGATCAATTTGATCTTATTAAATTTCGAACTTAGATTGATTAGTGATATAGATACTACAAGGGCCTTCCTTCAAACTTGGTCAATAGAGTATGTCAAGATCTTAGTGAGCTTGTTGTGCTATCCACAAGGCTTTCTATAGAAATTAATATGATGTTGACCAAGTGCATATTGATACTTATGGCATATTTGAATAGTATTACTTTGTTGTGCTATCCACAAGGGCAGCATTGTTTAAGTATGATCATATGGGATTGAAGGGTTAACTTAACTAGAACACTATAGTTTGTTGTACTATGCATAAGACTATAAGTGATCTAGAGGTAAGAGATAAAAGGTTAAGAATTGTATGAGGTACAATTGGTAAAGAGTTGCCTACTCTTGAACTCATGAATGCTTATTGTGCTATCCACAAGATATTTGTGAGGAATAGGGATCTCAACCCCACTAAGAAATATTAAGATATTTTTTATTTTTCATACTTGAGGGCTATGAAATTTATTAAAATAGTGAGAGACATACTTAGATAAAAGTTCTAATCTAGTTGTGTATGTCATCATGAGTTATCCGCTTATATTGTATTCTTGTTATTATAGATCAACTGCATATATGGCATCCTTACTATCACTTAGAGGCATACTAGAAGCAAACAAATTGATCGAACCGAACTACATAGACTGGTTAAGAAATTTGAGAATTATTCTCACTCAGAAGAAAGTCTCCTACATATTGGATATACCTACACCCGACTTGATCAAGTGAAGATGCTTCCGAGGAGGAAAAGGCTATATATAAGATGTGAAAAGATGACAGTGTGACTGTCGAATGTATCATGCTTCCTCGATGAGCAATGAGTTTTCGAGACAGCATGAGGACATGGATGTTCCCTCTATACTTCTTAATCTTAGGAAGTTATATAGGAAACAAAGTCAAACTGCTAGATATGAAATATCTAAGTAGTTGTTCCATGCCCGCATGATTGACGGCACATCTGTGCAAACTCATGTCCTAAAGATGATTGATTTGATCACTCATCTAGGATAATTAGATTTCATCATGGATGGTGAACTTAGTCAGAATTTGATCTTGCTGTCACTCCCTGACTCCTTCTCTTAGTTTGTCATAAATTACCATATGAACAAACTGAACATCAGCTTACCTGAGCTACTGAACATGTTGAAAACAGCAGAAAGCTATTTCAAAGGTGAAAAGGCTCCAGTTCTTCTTGTCGATAAGATCAACAAGAAGAAAGGCAAGAAAGGTTCCAAGAAAAAATTGAACCCTAAGACTGGCATCTCCAAGAAGAAGGCGAAGAAGGTCTCCACCAATGGTACTTGCTATCACTGTGGCGAGGAGGGACACTGGAGGAAAAATTGCAAGAAATATCTTGCAGCTGTGAAACAAGCAAATATTGCTAAAGATTTGTATATAATACAAACTAACTTATCATTAAGTACTTCAATTTCAGATTCTTGGATATTAGATACCGCTTGTAGCTCATATTTTTGTAAATCATTACAGGATCTGCAAAAAATAAAGAATCTGAATAAAGGTGACTTCGAGCTATTCGGTGCTAGTGGAGGTCCATTCAGGCCAAAGCTGTAGGAACCAAAATTTTAAAGTTTCCTTTAGGCAAAGTTTTAGAATTGAAGACCTATTATTATATTTTTAATATTATTAGAAATATTATTTCTGTACTCTTGTTATTAGAACAAGACTTTGAAATAAAAGTAAAGAACAATGGTTGTTCTGTATATTTTTCTAACAAATTTTATGAAAATACTTATATTGATAATGGTCTTCTATTTCTATCACTTAATGATAATATACTTCATGTTGATAATATGAAGAAAAAAAAGAGAGAGGATGTGAATGTCACATACTTTTGGCACTGCCGACTTAGTTATATAAATGAGTCAAGAATTAACAAATTATACAAAGATAAATTCTTTGATCCTTATGATTTTGAATCATATGGAATTTATGAATCTTGTTTCATGGATAAAAAGTCCAAGACTCCATTTATTAGATATGGAGAAAGGATGAGTGATATTTTTTACCTTGTACATACTAATGTTTATGGTCCAATGTCAACTCAAGCCAAAGGTGGATACTCTTACTTCATCACATTCACTGATGATATGTCTAAGTTTGGATATGTATATTTAATGAAATATAAATTTAAAGCTTTTAATAAATTTAAAGAGTATCAAAGAATGGTTGAAAAATAAACTAGTAAAAGTATTAAAGCTCTTCGATCTGATCGAGGAGGAGAATACTTATCTAGTGAGTTTCTCAATTATTTAAAATAAAATAAAATAATCTCTCAGTGGATACCTCCTTATACTTCATAATTAAATAGAATTATGGAAAGGAGGAATCACACCTTATTAGATATGGTGCGGTCCATGATGTGTTTCACGGATCCTTCGATATCCTTTTGGGGATATGCTCTCGCAGCCGCAACATACGTTTTGAATAAAGTACCTTCCAAATCCATTTTTAGTACTCCATATGAGATATGAAAAGAAAAAAATCTAATCTTAAACATCTTAAGATTTGGAGTTGCCTAGCTTATGTGAAAAATATTGATGGACATAAGCTAAGTGCTAGATCAGAAAGATGCAGATTTGTGGGTTATTTCAAGGAGAGTATAGGATACTACTTCTACCATCTTACTCAAAAAAATATGTTTGTTGGTAGGCATACCATTTTTTTGGAGAAAATATTTATCCAAGATAGGGGTAGTGGGAGGTCTGCTGAACTTGAGGAAGTTCAAAATCTACAATCTGTCCAGAATTCACAAGCTGATTCTCAACCAGATGTGTCCATTGTTGAGGCACAGCCACTACACACACTTTCTCTCCAAACGTCAAGTAGAGTGCGTAATGTACCACTTAGGTATGGGTTTGTTATTGAGAATGACGACATATCCTACATCATTGAGAATGATGATCCCATGACCTATTCGGAAGCTGTCATGAGTAGTGACTCTAACAAATGGCTCAATACCATGAAATTCAAAATGGACTCTATGTATACCAACTAAATTTGGACTTTAGTTGATACGCCTGAGGGTGTGACCCCAATAGGCTGCAAATAGGTCTTTAAAAGGAAGTTTAGAGTAGATGGCTAGATAGAGACCTATAAGGTCAGGCTGGTGGCAAAAGGTTTCAAACAAAAATAAGGTGTTGATTATGAAGAAATCTTTTCGTCGGTGGCCATTCTCAAGTCTATTCGGATAATGCTTGCTATTGCTGCATACCATGACTATGAGATCTGGCAAATGAATGTCAAGACTACCTTTCTCAATGAAAATCCTAAAGAAAAAGTCTATATGACTCAGCTAGAGGGATTTATCTTTAGTGAGAGAGCAAATCGGGTATGCAAGCTGAATAGATTCATTTATGGATTAAAACAAGCATCAAGTAGCTGAAACTTTCATTTCGATGAGACAGTCAAATTGTTTGGCTTTATCAAAAATATGGATAAATCTTGTGTATACAACAAGACTAGTGGGAGTGCTATTATCTTCTTGATCTTATATGTGGACGATATACTGCTCATTGAGAATGATGTCCTGATGTTGCAATCGGTCAAGATATGGCTATCACAAAAATTTTTCATGAAAGATTTGGGTGAAGCATCCTATATACTTGGTATAAAGATCTATAGGGATAAATCAAAAAGGATGCTAGGCTTATCTCAGTCTAGGTATATAGATCTTGTGTTGAAGAGATTCAACATGGAGAGAAGTAAAAGAGGTTACTTGTCCATGGGTCATGGCATACAGCTCTCTAAGAAGATATCTCCTAAGACACCTGAAGAGAGAAATAGAATGAGTTATATTCCTTAAGCTTCAGCTATAGGATCAATAATGTATGCTATGTTATGTACCAGGCCTGATGTGGCTTATGTCTTGGGCATTATAAGTAAATTTCAGACTGATTCCAGAGAGGATTATTGGAAAGCTGTGAAAAATATACTCAAGTACTTGAGAAGGACTAGAGATATTTTTCTCGTATATGATGGATCTGATCTAAAACTGAAAGATTATATTGATTTTAGTTTTCAATTTGATCTTGATAATGCAAACCCATATCTAGATATGTGTTCACCTTGCATGGTGGTGCAGTAAGTTGGAAGAGTTTCAAATAATAAACTATTGCTGACTCAGTCACTGAGGCTGAGTATATTGCTGCCAGTAAAGCTGCTAAGGAGGCTGTCTGGATGAAAAAATTTATCTCAAAATTAGGTGTGGTTGCAAGATTGAACAACCAGTGCTCCTTTATTGTGATAATACTAGGGCAGTTGCTCAAGCTAGAGAAGCAATGTCTCATCATAAATCCAAGCACATCCTAAGACGGTTCCACATTCGGGAGATAGTCGAAAGACGTAATGTGATCATGGAGCCAGTTGATATCAAGAACAATATAGTGGATCCGTTCACTAAGGCCTTATCAGTGCAGCAATTTGACTGCCATCTTGATTGTTGGACATCAAGTATAGGGACGATTGGCTTTAGTGCAAGTGAAAGATTGAAAGAATAATACACTATAAGCCAATCACATACGAGATATGATAGGATATTTTTTATAATTTATCTTTCAAACTCATGTAATTGATATTAATATTATTAATAAAATAGATATTTTTAATTTATTATATATTACATCTTATTATTTTTAAGATTATAATAAACTCCATAGGTCTGGACAATGATTTTAGGACCATGATGAGATCATGCTAGTGAGATCTAAAATCTTAATAGTCATGACCTAAAATATTCTTAGTCATTGATTCATTAAGTCGGAGATCAATGATACCGGTAAGACTGACATGTCCCATATATGCTCAGAGATGAGGGTAGTTGATCTCACAATCATTTATGTGGTGACACTAATACAAGGATGTGAGTGCTCATTAAAGAATAAATTCTCTAAATAGACCTACGAGAGAATATCTGATAGAGTCTTATTTACATATCAGCTGATGATTCTCTAGTGAGAGTTGTACAAGTGATCTTTTGACCTGAGATCACTATGGTACCTTGTGTATATGAATCCATATTTTAGTTTACTTCCTCACTTGATTCTTTAATCTTTGTATGGGGTGTTTTGGATGTGGTGAAGTGTGCATAAAGGTTGTGAGTGATTAATAAGGGATCAATCACTCCTAATAAGAGAAGCGAACATCCCATGTGATCTCATAAGTTAGTGATTTTAGAAGTCGTTGGTCAAAGCAAGATGATAATTAGAAAAAAATTTCTAATATATCATCAACTGAATCATCATATTTTGATTGAGATACATATAGATAAGTAATTGGGTTTGACATATTTTTATGTCCACAGCTCATCTGAGATATTGTTTGACTGAAGGATTGAATTACATGGTAACTTGCCATTGAAGAGTGTTTTGATAATTTTTTATCAAAATTCTAAATCTTTCGGGTTGTCATGATATGTTGCTAGATGTCAATCTTGACTTATGGATTCATTAAAATTAAAAGAGTTTAATTCAAGAATTAATTAGGAAGAGCCCTAATTGATTGGGACTCTTGAGTTGACCTAATCCAATTAGATTAGAATTACGTTGAGAGTCTGTGTCTACTGCTGGCTAGATTTAGAATTCAATGGATCACACACTTTAAAATTTAATTTTAATCTGATTTAATTAGAATTTAATATAAATTTTAAGGATTAATTTGATATGCTAGCATATTGTATTAACCCAAGTTCCTAAATTAGTTCAGCTCAAAGTATTTGAGCTAAACTAGACCAGTTATCTTTGACATAATGAGATTGGGTCCAATTTAATTGGGTTCTTATCTAACATGGAATAATTTTAAGTGTGGAAGAAGTCCTCTGCATCCACCAGGTCTCATACCAAAATAATATTGCCACCCCCTCTTAATTGGCATTGGAAGGTGAAGAGTCCTTCTTAATGAAGGCTCTTATCTTATCTTATCGCTTAGTTTTCTCATCCAGAACCTTTATGTTTTCACACCAATTTATTATAAAAAATTTATGAGGCATAGAAAAAGAGGATTATTTCTATGTGAAGGCTCTCCTACACCAAAATAAATCATGGTGATTTATTTCACCATGTGAGAACATGGAGCACCAAAAGTTGGCGCCCCTTGGTCCTTCCTCACGTCCCTTCTTCACCTATTTATATGGGGCATCCCATATGGACTAGGTATTGGATTTTGGGTGAAAATTAGATTTAATTGGTATGTAAAAGAGAAAAAAAAATTTGAAAAAAATTTTAGAAAAGAGAAGGAAAAATTGAGAGGGAAAAGTTGTAAGAAGGGTGGTGAGAGAATTAGCAAGTGTTGCTAGTTTGCCCTAGGGTTTGATTTTTTCATATGTTGGAGCCCAAAATCAAATCTTAGATTGTGAGATTTCTAAAGAGTGTCTTCTTGAGATAATTTTGGTAGTAAAATTGAAGGTGATTGGGCTTTGGTGTGATCGTACTTCGAGTTCGAAGCCGGTAGTGTTCTTGAGAAGATAAGGCTGCGGCAGTGCACCAGTTAGGAAGGACCTTGGCCAACTTTCGTGTGGATCACCATTGGAGGGCTTCTACTTTAGAGTCTTATGGAGATCACCATCATGCCATATTACTTTTTGGTGAAAGTATAAAATTCTATTTCTTTACGTGCTTGTTTTTATTTTGATCGATATCGATAAGGTGATTTTAGGGTTTGAGTTTCGGTTCAATAGTTTTAACTATTAAAGTAATTAATAAATTTATTTTAAATATTTTAAAATTTAATTTTCATTGCATGATCGAAACCCAATAAATATGACTTTGGTACCACTGTCAGATTTTGATCATGTAGCAAAAATTAAATTTTAGAATTTTTAAAACAAACATATCAAGAGCTTTGAAAACTAAAATTATCGTATCGAAATCCAAATCCTAGAATCACCTTGTAGATATCGAATAAAAATAAAAGCAAGCATGCAAAGAGATAGAAGTTTATACTTTTTTCAATGAGCAGTATGATAAGTAGGTGATCTCCACGAGACTTTAAAATAGAAGCCCTCCAATAGTGATCCACACGAAAGTTGGCCAATGTCCTTCCTAATCGGTGCGCTGCTGCAGCCTTTTCATCACAAGAATATTGCCAACTTCGAACTCGAAGTATGATCACACGAACATCTAGTCATCTTTGATTTTACCATCAAAATCATGTCAAGAGAACACTCTTTAGAAATCTCACAACTTAAAATTTTATTTTGGGCTCCAACACATGAAAAAATCAAACCTAGGACAAACTAGCAACACTTACTATTTCTCTCATCACCCTTCTTATAAATTTTTCTCTCAATTTTTTCTTTTTTTTTTCTCAAATTTTTTTAAAATTTTTTTCCTCTATTGGATGTCAATTGGCTTTGATTTTCACCCAAAATCCAGCATCTAGCCCATATGGGATACCCAATATAAATTAGATAAGAGGGGATGTGAGGAAGGACCAAGGGGTGCCAACTCTTGGGGCTCCAAGTTCTCACATGAAGAAATAAATCTTCATGATTTATTTATTAGGAATTATATCCTAAAACTAATTATGTGATGATTGAGTTTTTATTTGTATATGAATTATTGATTATTGAATAAAAATTATTCTGATATTTTTCATCACAAAGTTATATCTTCCTTGAACTCTTGTGCTGTGATGAAGTCCTTAGAACTATGCTAGTGTGCGATAAAGAGAGGATTTATCATATAGTTCTTAAATATATTCACGATCAAATGATATGTCATTATAGGACAATGACGTTTATCGAGTGGAGGTCATCGTGTGCCATATGGGTTGGTTGTTCTCTTAACCAAAGAGTGTGGTGACATTGATGTGACATATAGGTGAGATATAGGAGTACATCGTCACTAAACAAGTGACTCATTTGCTGAGTATTCTGCTATTAAGAGTTTCTTATGAAATACATGGGTATAAGTGCCCTTCAGACCTGAGATCACCATAGTGACTTGCGAGCAACTCACTGTGCTTTGGTGTCAGATTATCTGGATTTCTAATATAGTGATGGAAGGCTATTGGGTACAGTCAAATACTTATGAAGTCTGTGTGTGGATCAAGATGGGATTGATCCCTCCAAATTATTGGAGTTGATGTATCACTGTATTTCAATGTAGCAAAGTCTTAGCCAGGATAATCTATGAGATGGATTTTAAAGGTTAAAATATAATGTGGATGAAGCAATCTTGATTGACAGTTAATCTGAGACCATCCTAGAGCATCTAAAGTCAAAAAGATGAATTATGTGGTAACCATGTGTATGGGTTCTAAAATATTCTTTTTTGATAATTCGATCAATCTAGATGTCAGAAACCATTGCTAGATGGTATCTCAATTAGTACAGAAATTAATTTCTGTGCTACTAGCTTAGTGTTTGAACCTATGGACTCATGCACACAAGTCAGACAAAATAGGAAGGAATTAACCTATATTTATATGTCCAATTTGGAAGTACTTGACTTGATTGAACATATAAACTAACTTGATTGAGAATTAAGTTATGGGTCAAATGAGGTTGAAGAGTTGACTATGTCTAGCTAGCACTACACATGAGGTTCAGGTTCGATCCGAGGGATGAACAGTTTCTGATCTATGATCTATGAAGCATATGAAAGATTGATATAAGTACTGATTAATTTTAGATTAGATCAAAATTAATTAGGCTTAATTGGATCCAAAATTTAAGTTAGACTTGGTACAAAAATCCTAAAGTGTTTGAGCAACCAGCTTTGAATTGGATTCGAATCAGATCCATTTTGATGAGATATGAGAATTCTCACTTGCACTAGGATTCTCCTCTCATGTAAGCTGACCAACACCTGAAATAGTGTTGGTTTGGGACATCCCATGTGGGTAAGAGAGTGGGTGCAAATTGGTTGTCATATGTGATGGCAATTCTATCTCATATAAGAATCTTTCTTTCATGAGTATTGGATTAATTCAAATCAGATTTGAGTTAGGACTCCTATACTTATTGAGTTATGAAAATCATCTATAAATAGAGAGGGTATCTACCTATGGATGCATAGCAAAAACAAATCAGATTGAGAGAAGAGAGAAAGAGAAAGAGAGGTATGAGAAGAGAGAGAGAGGTCCCTTCTTCTCCTTCGCCTCTCCCCTTGTTGCCGCCCCTTCTCCCTTAGGTGTGGGCTCTCTTTGGGCATCCCACCTACTAATGTGAGATGTCACACCAGTATATCTCCTTCCTCATTTGATTGAGTTGCAAAGGCGATTGGATTAGAGTTCATCCTGCTTTCCTGTGGCATCTGATGTGCATGCAAAGTAGAGTATCTGTACATCCTGACCTCTGCAAAGGTGTAATCCAGATAATTTGAGATTTGATCTTTGGTTTTATTTTTATTCAAGTAAGAATTTGATCTTTAATCATGTAGATAAATAAAAAAAAATTTAGATGCAACTTGGGCCTTCCGAAGAGAAATAGTTTCCCTTCCCTTCAACTGGTATAAGAGCGGATCTATAATACATACATATATGACTAAATTTTTTAGGATTAATTATATAAGATATAATTGAGATCTTTTGTAAAAAATTAAATTTGATTTAAATATATTTATATAAAATTTTTGATTTAATTTTGATTGGATTAGAGATGTCTAATCAATGGTTGATTGAGATTATTATAAGTTTGTTATAACAAAATTCTGCTGTTGCTAAATTTTTGATGGAATAATAACATGAATTAAAATTTATTTTAAATTTATTTTAATATAATTTTAATATTATTATTTTTATTATAAAGTAAGATTTATTTTAAATCTAAATTAGATCTATTTTGATAGATATTTAGATCCGAATCCTATCAAAATTCAGCACTGTGCAAAAATAGATTTTATCAGAAATTTATTTCTTATACATTCATGTTTGCATCTAATAAATTTTTTATATGATATCAAATCTAAAATTAATATTTTATAATAAGTATAAGATATATTTCAGATTTGATATAATATATATAATTTATTAAATCTAATTAGATTAGATGAAGAACGTAATTGATAAGATCACGGATATATTCATGACATAAAATAATTTTATCAATAATTGCATATTAATGTAATTATATATAAAATTAGATTTTAGATCTTAGTAGTCTAGTACTCAGATTGATGAGATCATCAGACCATCCAGTCATAGGAGATTGAAGAGATTAATCTCTCTTTTGTCTATTCGATAGGTTCTCTTGTGATGTATAAGAGTGTCATTATGATCCGATTTCATGAAAAAAAAATAAATAAATTTTTATATATTATTTTAATCATAAATATATTTAGATTAGATCTAAAATAATTTATGATTCATTACAATAGGATAAAATTAAGGTATAAAATTATTTTAAATCTGGATAGTATGTCACATATGATGTAATCGGTATTGATCTCAAAGTTGTCATGATGCATGAGATATATGTATGAAGTTTAGATCATATCTATACATATTTAATTATTAAATATATTATAAAAATTTATTTTTATATATTAAAATATATGATATGCTTCATCTGAAATCCTTGTAAAATAGTTCTACAGACTGAAACATACATTTCACACACTTAATTATGAATTTAATCTGAATGATCTAGATTTGAGAATTGAAGATTTTTAAGACACCACATAAATCGATGGGCAAAGGGTTAGCATGAATCAGATCCTTCTAATGGGTTAAACTTAGGGTTAGAAATACATATGGATCATGTAGAGAAATTGATTAAATTTAATCAAGTGTTGAATTAGATCAGATTAGTATTTCTCTAAATCAATCTCAATAGTTGAAGTTTGATCAAGTCCATGTGTTTAATCCTAATAAATGGACATGATCATGGCTTTGTGGTTGAGCCCAAATCTTCTAGTGGATCAAATCAAAACTAATTAACTAGTTGGTGTCTAAAGTAGGTTTGGTAAATTCGATCAAGTAGTTTTTAATTGAGAGCTATTCACCTAGATGCGTCTACGGTGAGTTAAGGGAACATCCCTCCCACTGATCTTATTTACCTGACCAACATGATAAATTATATTTTGATTTGATCACTACTCGATTCGTGTAGACTCATGCCATTAGGATAAATCAGTGTGACTGATTTAGGTGTCTTTAGATCAGCTTGTGTTTAATCCTTCACATGATTTGGTGAAGTCAGTGGGAGAATTTGCAACTTGTAGATCGACTTTTTTTCTTATTCTCAGATCAATAAAATCAAATTTTTTAAATTATTAGATCTATAAAGTGATAAAATTATGAGATAACTTGATCATTGCCTCCCATTAAGGTGCATGATAATGAGTCTAATATTTCAAATAGATATTAGAGGCGCCACATGCCTGATGTCTATTACATTTTAGAATTATCATTCATCATATGACCATCATGATGTACCTTCAAATCAATGCTCGAATTGGTCGAGCCACACTCGGGCCTGGACATCTATTTGTTGGATGCACTTAGTGTATCATGTTAATGGTTGGACCTAATCAAAATTTTCAGTGGAGGCACCACATGCTTGTTGAAGGGATGCCTGGGACAAAATCTAATTGCTAGAAGTTGTTTAGAGAAATAATTGGTTATAAACTTATCCATAGATGCACTAGGGTTAGCTGAGCCACACTCGGGCCTGAATGTAGTCCGTGTAAATTCTAGTACCTCTAAGAAATTACTGTAATTCCTCAAGTTGGAGGTAGAGGCTACTAAATCATAAAAATAGTGGGAGGACCTTTAGACTAAAGTCCATATCTTAAGGATTAAAAATAATTCATATACTAATAGGCTAATATTTTTTCTTTCAGTTATGGCCAACACACTATCCCTCCGTATGTTGTGGGACAACAACAAGCTTATCGGATCCAACTTCGATAGCTGATATCAAAAATTGAAGATTATCTTGGAGCATGAGAGGATTTTATACGTCTTTACAGATCAGGCACCTGAAGAATCTACAGTCAATGCTCCTCGTACCGTGAGGGATACTTACATAAAGTGGCTCAATGACCACACGACTGTGCATTCCATGATGAGGGTAGCTATAAACGATGAACTTAGTCATAAGTTCGAGGATGCGCAGTCAGAGAAGATCATTCAAATATTGAATGAGTCTTTCAACACTCCTGAAGATGAAGAGAGACACAAAATCTCCTATGCAGTATTCAATGCCCATATGTGAGAGGAGGCTTTAGTCACCGATTATGTATTATACATGATTGAGCAAATTGAATGCCTTAGCAAACTTGACCTTACGTTACATAAATAGTTAGGCAAGGATGTTATCCTCAATTCACTACCGAAATCCTACCTACCCTTTCTCAATCATTATAGAATGATGAAATCTACAGTAAACTACCATGGTTTGCTAGGGTTACTGTAGATTTTTTAGAAGAATCACTAGCTTCAAAAGGAGCCAGTAAATTTAGTGGGAGGTTCATCTGCAGGACGTCAATCCTCTAGGAGAGGAAAGAAGAAAAAGATGTAAAAATTTTATGCCATCGATCTCAAGTAGAGCAAACCATCAAAAATTGACAAGAGCTAGACAGAGTGTTTCTTTTGTAAGAAGCTGGGCCATTGAAAAAGAAATTATCCTACTTATATAGCCACTCTTGATCCAAACAAGCCTAAAAATAAGAGAAAGAAGCAAGCGGTTACTTCACAAGGTACTTATATGATAACTTCTTGTAATTTTTCTGTTTGTGATATTACTACTTGGGTATTGGATATCGGAAGTCCTATTAATATATACAATTCATTACAGAGTGTTGCCCAGCTATGCAACCCAAGAGGGGGGGTGAATTGGGTTTCTAAAAATTTTAAGCCCAACAAATGACTTATGAAGAACAAAACAATGGCTTTAAATCAATATTAATTAACTAAAGCAGTATTGCAAGGATATAATAAAGAAATAAGATAAAGCGATAAAGCACACCACAAACACAAGGATTTATAGTGGTTCGGTGCTAACCTTGCACCTACGTCCACTCCCCAAGATCCCACTTGAGAATTTTAATCCACTATCCTTTGTATTCAACCCGAATACAAAACGTCGGAAACTCCGACACTAGCTATCCCAAGCTAGAATACAGGACGTCGGAAACTCTGACCCTAGCTATCCCAAGCTAGAACACTTGTTTTCCGGGTACAAGCCAACCCAAAACACTTCGATTTCAGGTTCGGATCAACCTTTCCTTGTTTTGGAAATCCTCCAAAAACAAGAGCAAAAACTCACAAAGAGTAAAAATATTTAGAGCACAGATGAATACAAAAACAGCTCCTTAAATGAGCAAATATAACAATAAAAACTTTACTCAAATGAAGAACCCCTTTTTCAGATTTTCTCAAGATGAATGAACGGTTGAACGCTTGAGAAGAGGTTGATTGTTGATTGAAGATCTCTTGAAAGCTTTGAACGATCTCTAGATCAAGGTTGAAACGATAGGCGTGAAGAATTCTCTCCTTGAAAGATCTTCCTTTTCTCTTTCACAATCTCTCTGGTATATTGTGGATCCTCTCTCTTTTTCTCTATGGATATTTCGTTGATCTCAGGCTTTTTCTTGCAAATTTCAGATCCTCTCTTCTGTTCTTCTCTTTTTCTTCTATTTTCTCTTCTCATTTGATTTCACGTTTGATCCGCTATTTAATCTGCAATTTCTTTCATCATTTAAAGCATTTTGTAGCATTAGAAGCAAGAGAAAACAATTTAGGCAGATAAAGAGCCGTTAGAGGATTTTTAGGAAGCATAAATGGCAATTAAAATGGGCAAAAAAATAGCCGTTGCTGACATTTCCCGTCGCAGGGGTCGACTCATGAGTCGACTCATGCTTCAGGAGTCGACTCATGAGTCGACTTCTGTTGCAACAGACCAGAAGATCTGATTTCTGGATTTTTCGGCTCAAATCAGCAGAGGTCGACTCATGAGTCGACTCATGCCTTGTGGGTCGACTCATGAGTCGACTCACAGGTCGTGCCAAGCCAAAAATCCAGCGTGCCATGGGAATTTTTTCGTGCCATTCAGCTCATAGTGCCATGAGTTGACTCATGAGTCGACTCATGCACTTCAAACCTTCATAACTTCAAAAATATTAGTCCAAACACAATGAAATTTTCACCAATAGATTTCAAATCATTTGTTCTACCAAATGGTACTATCAAATCAGGATTTTAGTGAAATTACGATTTTGCCCTTGAAGAGCATAAGGACTTTTTCAATTGATTGTATCCCTTCAATCTGCTTTGTAATCATCAAAATCAATCTAGGAGCAACAATCTCCCCCTTTTTGATGATGACAAAACATATGAACAAAAATATTTATGTTAATGCATTAATTTCAAAAGAATCCATTATGGGTGTATATGCTTGAAAAGAGTATGATTCTTTTGGCATGTAATATAAATGCAAAAATAGTTTGTCCATTTTCTTAAAGATTTGAAAAGGGTATTAGATCATTTTGAGTTCAAGATATTTCAGAGCAAGAGAAGATAAATAACTTTTTCTATGTATCAGAGCAAAAATAATTTTTACAATGATATCAGAAAAGATTTTATAATGTATCAGAGCAAAAAAAATTTTTTTTTAATGTATCAGAGAAAATTTCATTCAGTATCCGAGCAAATGTTATAATATTTTAGAGAAACCTTCACACTGTATCGGATCAAATGTTATCATGTATCAGATCAAGTTGAAAGAAATTGTAGGATGAATCAGAGTAAAACAAATTTCTTATTGATGTCTCAAGGTGAGTAAAATTTCAAAAGCAAGTTTGAATATCAGAGCATATATATAAAAAATACTTATTTGCATTGTACTCATGATTTTGCTTTTGATGGATTAAAGTTCTGTCTGATACCAAATTTCTCTGTCTGATACCAAATTTCGATACCAAAATTTCTCAAAGTTTTGTTTAATCTTTCAATCCTTGTTTTTGTCTAATTTCTCTAATATTTGTTTAATTTCTTCAATATTTGTTTTAATTTAATTTCTCCCCCTTTTTCTCATAATTTAGGGTTTTGCTTTTTGTCTAATTTCAATTTTTGTTTAATTTTAATTTCTCCCCCTTTTTGACATCATCAAACATAGTTAACTCTTTCTTTTCCTTTTCTGAAAATATTCTTTAATTTCTTCCTCTTTAGAGTTTTTCACAGATGTTTGCTCCCCCTTAATATAGCAATTATCAATAGCAAACAACAACAAGGAGAAGATAATATTTCAATTGATGTATCAGAGATTGAAATATAACCAAAATATAATCATTACAAAGAGGTAGAAATATAGGTAAAAGATGATTCCATTAAAATCATAATTGTTTCAATACATAGAATTCAACCAGCTAAATGTCAATACATGGCCCCAAGGTATAGATCCTAGAACAAGATACTAACTCCTAAGATCTAGATAAGTCAATGATCAGAGTCATCAGATATAGGGTGAGGGGATGATGGATCAGAAGTGCGTCCTCTACCCCGTCTGCCTCTGCCACGAGCAGGAGAACGAGATGAACTGGGTGGCTGAGAACGCTGAGATGCTAGGGACTGAACAGAAAGGGTGAGTCTAATAGAATCAAGTACGTTCAGTGCTCTGGAAACAGATTGAAGTAGAGCAGTGAACTGGGTGGTAGCATGCTCACTCGATCCTCTGATCTCTTTCCTCAGTAGCTCATATCCACCTTCTAGTGCTCCTCTGAGCCTGCCAGCCTCTGCAGTGAGGTCTGTGACCTCAATGGTAGACTCCTGTGGCTGGGGATGGGCCAATGCAAGGACTTGCCCCTGCAAGTCAAGAACTCTGCCAGTTAGTCTCCAGACTGTATCCTCAAGCTGCTGTATCCTGACAGACTGATCTGAAATCATCTGAAATATAGTGGAGATGTGGGGAGTAATGGTCTGATCAGAAGAAGTAGCTCCAGGTGCAAAAGAAGTACTACTCCACTGGCTAGACAACAAAGAAGCCACACGCTGAGATATATGCTCGATCTGATCATCAGCCAGTCTGAACTCTGATGGAGGTGCTCTGCTCTCTGGCTGATACACTGGTGTGGGCATCCTAGTAAACTCAGAAGGGCCAGCCTCAGTATCATGAATGAACTGGGTATCTGGTGAAGCTGCCCTGAAATCATGTACAGGAGAAGATGGACCTTCTTCTTCTACTCTGCCTTCAGTTCTGTCTTCAGCTCTTTCCTCAACTCTCTCCTCAGCTCTTTCTTCAGAGCCCTTGATCCAACCACCAACAGTCTTTGTAATTCCCATTCGGTGTAGGCTGTGTTGGTTGAAAGTGTCCACATGTGAGAGCTTGGTAGGTGTCTCCCCCTCACAGCTAACTCCAAACCTCCTAAAAACTCTAGTAAGGGCCATACCATAAGGCAAGTGTGCCTTGGATCTGTTCAAAGTTTCTCTCATGGCCTCTATCATAAGTGTAGGGAGGTTTAGGGGGGTCTGAGTGATGATATGAAACATGACACATACATCTCTGCCAGATAGTAAGTCATGTCTACCACTCCTAGGAAAGAATAGTTTTGTCACAATCTGATGCAGGACCCTCATCTCAATGGACAGTAGCTTTGCTTCCAATCTGTTTAAACTTCCTGAAAAATCTTCTCCTAAGATAATTCTGATCCCTTCTTCTTTAATTGGGAGTTCCATATATGAGTATCCTTCACTAGGCAACTGAAGTATCTCTCCCAATATCCTAGAATCCAAACAGATGTCAATCTCCTTTACAGTTGAAGTCACAGACCCGTTTCCATAATTTAGGTTCTGGTAGAACTCTCTGACTAGATCAACATAGGTGACTTCCTTAAGAGAGCAATAAAGTTTCCATCCTTGATTTTTGATCTTGGTAGCAAAAGTAAAGCCTTCTTTTTCAAAGAACCGAAAATCTATATTTTTCCCGGTTTCTACTTTTCTATCAGAAAGAAGATTTACACTGGGGCTTATGGAGGGTTGAGAGGGACCTTGAGCAGGTACTGAAACTGGATTGGGAACAGTGGAAGACTGAGCATGCCTTTTCTTTCGGACAATTTTCTCAGGCTTTCGGATTGATTTCCTTCTTTGGGGAAGTTTTATCTTTGGAGCCATATCCAGACAAGAAGACTTGAATTCAGTGGAGGAGGGATCACAAAAGAGTAAAGAAGAATTTTGGTGGAGAAAAGAAGTGGATTTTGAATGAACGGTGAAGTTCTAGGGCACGTTCCACCCGCGCCTAACACTGCGAGAAAGCACAGAAAAATCCTTTTCAAGGAGGCGATTTTTGGTGGAGAGAAGGAGGGAGAATTGCCTCGAAATTAATCCTTGGATTTGGAGCAAAACAGAAGTTTGGAGAGGACGGCTTTCGGAAGAAGAACGACGAGAAGATGAGTCGTCTCATAAACAAGGTTTTCTGTTTTAAAAACAATGAACCCGATGGAAGTTGGTGGGATTTACAAGTTTGCCATTGAGTCGACTCATGGGGGTCGACTCATGAAGTTCAGAAAATCAGGAAAAATGCAAATAAATTCCAGAAAAATTCAAAATTTTGGGAGAAAGAATTTTGCTCAATGATAAGTTTTTAGAGTGATAAACCTGAGCTTTTGGGACCAGGATAGATGTTGAAAATTGAGCTCTAAGAGATTTTGACATCTATTCTTTGGAAATTGAGAAATTTCAGACAAATGGATCTAGAATTCCTAGATTTCTTCTAATTTCACAGAATCTTTCCTCACTAAGGGCCTTTGTAAAGATATCAGCTAATTGATTTTCAGTGCAAACATATTCAAGAATTATATTTTTGTTTTGAACATGTTCTCTTATAAAATGATGTCTTATTTCAATATGTTTAGATCTTGAATGTTGTATTGGATTTTTAGATAGATTTATAGCACTTGTATTATCACATTTTATTGGTGTTTCATTAAGTTTGATTCCAAAATCTTCGAGTTGTTGCTTAATCCACAGGATTTGAGCACAACAACTTCCGGCTGCAATGTATTCGGCCTCAGCCGTAGACAGTGCCACCGAATTTTGTTTCTTGCTAAACCATGAGATTAGGTTAACTCCAAGAAATTGGCAAGTTCCACTTGTGCTTTTTCTATCTAATTTACATCCAGCAAAATCAGCATCAGAATATCCTAACAAATTAATTTGTGAGTCCTTAGAGTACCATAACCCTATAGTTTGTGTACCATTTAAGTATCTAAGGATTCTTTTAACAGCATTCAAATGAGATTCCTTAGGATTAGATTGATATCTTGCACATAAGCAAACACTAAACATGATATCAGGCCTACTTGCAGTTAAATATAATAATGAGCCAATCATACCTCTATAGTATTTTAAGTCTACGCTTTTACCTTCATCATCCTTGTCAAGCTTACATGAGGGACTCATTGGTGTGCCAATTGGTTTGCAGTTCTCCATTCCAAATCTTTTGAGTAGTTCCTTGGTGTACTTGCTTTGGGTGATGGAGATTCCCTCTTTTGATTGTTTGATTTGGAGTCCGAGGAAGAAGGTGAGTTCTCCCATCATGCTCATCTCGAACTCTCCCTACATAAGCTTAGCAAAGTCTTGACAAAGGGATTCATTAGTAGACCCAAAAATTATGTCATCAATATAAATTTGTATAATTAGCATATCATTTTGGTTTCTTTTAATAAATAGAGTTGTATCCACATTGCCTCTTGAGAAACCATTATTTAGTAGAAATTTGCTTAGCCTTTCATACCATGCTCTAGGTGCTTGTTTTAGACCATATAAAGCTTTATTTAATCTAAAGACATGATTGGGAAAAGCATGATTTTCAAATCCAGGGGGTTGTTCTACATATACTTCTTCAGAAATATATCCATTTAAAAATGCACTTTTAACATCCATTTGAAATAGTTTGAATTTCATAAAGCAAGCATAAGCAAGTAGAAGTCTAATGGCTTCTAATCTAGCAACAGGTGCAAAGGTTTCATCAAAATCAATTCCTTCTTCTTGATTATATCCCTTAGCAACCAGTCTTGCTTTATTTCTAATTACATTTCCATGCTCATCTAATTTGTTTCTAAAGACCCATTTTGTGCCAATTATTGAATAATCTTTAGGTCTTTTCACTAAGGTCCAAACATTATTTCTTTCAAATTGACTGAGTTCTTCTTGCATAGCATTAATCCAGTTATGATCATTTTCAGCTTCTTCAAAAGTTTTAGGTTCAAGTTGAGATACAAAAGCACAATGATTAAGTACATCTCTAAGTGAAGAACGTGTTTTTACCCCATGCATAGGATCACCGATAATTAATTCCTTAGGGTGGTTGTGAACATACCTCCATTCCTTGGGTAAGTCATTTGTACCTTGAGGTTGTTCTTGAATTTCTTCACCTTTCTCATTTTGTTCATCTTCTTGATCCTTGTCTTCTGGAGTTGCTGAATCTTTTAGAGTGATCTCCTTCATACCTTCTATTAGTGGATCTGCATCATCAACACCCTTATTCTTCCTTGAAGGAAGATCGTTAGATTCATCAAAGACAACATGTATGGACTCCTCAACTACTAAGGTTCTTTTGTTGAACACTCTAAATGCTTTACTAGTGGAGGAGTAACCTAGAAGGATTGCTTCATCTGATTTTGCATCAAATTTACCAAGTTTTTCTTTGCCATTATTTAATACAAAACATCGGCAACCAAAAACATGAAAATAGGCAATATTTGATTTTCTTCCTTTCCAAAGTTCATAGGGGGTTTTCTTTAAAAATTATCTTATTAAAGCACGATTTAAAATGTAACATGCTGTGTTAATAGCTTCTGCCCAAAAATATTTTGGAAGGTTGCTTTCACAGAGCATGGTATGGGCCATTTCTTCTAAGGTTCTATTTTTCCTTTCAACTACCCCATTTTGTTGGGGTGTCCTAGGAGCAGAGAAGTTGTGGCCAATTCCATTTTCATCACAAAAATTTTCAAAGTCATGATTTTCAAATTCTGTTCCATGATCACTTCTAATATTTTGAATTGAAAACCCTTTTTCATTAGTGACTTTTCGATGAAATTTCATGAAAATTTGAAAAGTTTCATTTTTGTGAGCTAAAAAGAAAACCCAAGTAAAACGAGAGTAATCATCAATTATTACAAATCCATATCGTTTTCCTCCTAGACTAGTGGTTTTAGTTGGTCCAAATAAATCCATATGTAAGAGCTCTAAAGGTCTAGAAGTTGAAATAGTGTTTTTGGATTTAAATGATATTCTAGTTTGTTTACCTAATTGGCATGCATCACAAATTCTATCCTTTTCAAAATTTAATTTTGGCAAACCGAGAACTAAATCCTTTTTGATTAATTTTGAAAGAGAATGCATGCTAATATGTGCAAGTCTACGATGCCACAGCCAACTAGTCTCATTTATTTTAGCATTTAAGGAAACTAGGCATTGCATGTCTAATTTAGTTAAATCATTCAAGTCTACCATATAAACATTGCCATGCCTATGTCCTATAAATTTAATGCCATCGTTAATAGGACTCGTCACAATGCATACAGATGATTCAAAACTTACTTTATACCCTTTATCACAGAATTGACTAATGCTAAGTAAGTTATGCTTTAAACCTTTAACAAGTAAAACATTCTCAATGTATTTGGAGGGAGTGATACCAATGTTACCTATCCCGATGATCTTTCCTTTGCCATTATCTCCAAAGGTGACCATCCCTCCATCCTTAGCATCAAACGTGATGAATTGTGATTCATCACCAGTCATGTGTCTCGAGCATCCGCTGTCAAGATACCATTTCCTGTTTCCTTCTTGGGATGCTAGACACACCTGCAAGCACAGATCAAGTTTTTGTCTTAGGTACCCAAGCTTTCTTGGGTCCTTTCAGGTTAGTCAGAATGGTTCCTTTTGGAACCCATATTTTCTTTGTGTTTGCATATTTGTTAATAAGACATGTGTATGATTTATGTCCTATTCTTCCACATTTAAAACAAGTAATATTTGTAGGCTTTTTGTTTGAATAATTTGCATAAATATCCTTCAAAAATTTTTGTTTCTTCAGGGGTTTGTAACCAAGTCCAGCCTTATCATATATAGCTTTCTGATTATCAAGGATCATATTTAGCTTGTTTGAACTTAAGGTGAACTTATCTACTATAGATTTCAGTCTGTTAATTTCATCCTTAAAGTTTTGATTTTCTTGAATCAATGTGAATTTTTCAATTGAAAGAATTTCAGCTTGTTTCACTAAGGACTGATTTTTCAATTTCAGCTCTTTGTTTTTCTTCCCTAGTTTCTTTAATTCATCAATTGAATCATAGAAAGCTTCATGCAATTCTTCAAAAGTAAATTCACTAGTGGATTCAGAAGTTACCTCATTTTCATGTGCCATCAGGCACAGATTGGCTTGTTCGGTTGAGGTTTCCTCATCGGAGCTTGAGTCATCACTCGCACTCCAGGTCGCCATCATTGCCTTCTTTTTGAATTTCTTTGGACCTTTCTTCAATTGAGGACATTCGGATCTGAAATGTCCTGGCTTCTTGCACTCATAGCATATAGGGGTTTGATCTTTCTCCTTTTCTATGCTTTGATCCCCTTTTGTAAATTTCTTTCTCATCCCCTGTTTCCTTTTTCTTAGAAACTTCTTGAATTTCCGGGTGATGAGAGCCATCTCTTCATCCTGATCTTCATCTTCAGAGTCATCTGTTTCATAATCAGGTGAAGTTGTGGATTTGAGGGCAATGGTTCTTTTCTTTTTGATTTCATCCTCTTGATGTTGCATCATGCTAAGTTCATGAGTCATCAAGGATCCAAGAAGCTCTTCTAGAGGTAGAGTGTTCAAGTCCTTTGCTTCTTGGATGGCAGTCACCTTGGCTTCCCATGTTCTTGGCAGTGACCTGAGAATCTTCCTTACAAGTTCACTGTTAGTATAAGATTTGCCAAGACTCTTTAAACCATTGATTATATCAGTAAAACGAGTAAACATAGCAGTTATGGACTCATCATGCTCTATTTTGAACAATTCATATTTATGTACAAGCATGTTTATTTTAGACTCTTTTACTTGATTTGTTCCCTCATGGGTGACTTCTAACCTATTCCATATTTCTTTAGCAGATGCACAAGTAGAAATGCGATTAAATTCACTAGCATCTAGTGCACAATAAAGAACATTCATAGCTTTGGCATTTAATTGTGCCAATTTCTTGTCAACCTCATCCCATTCTTTCTCGAGTTTGGTTGACTCCTCACCATCTATAATCTTGGTGGGTGTGTGAGGACCATTCACTATGATACTCCACATATCATAGTCGAGTGCTTGTATGAAAATCTTCATTCGAGCTTTCCAATAGGTGTAATTAGACCCATTGAAAAGTGGAGGTCGGTTTGTTGATTGCCCCTCAGCTAGAGAAGTTCCAATATGGGTTGCCATAGATCTTTGGCTCTTTGATTGTTAGATCAAAGAAGGGCTAGAGCACTGGCTCTGATACCACTTGTTGCCCAGCTATGCAACCCAAGAGGGGGGGTGAATTGGGTTTCTAAAAATTTTAAGCCCAACAAATGACTTATGAAGAACAAAACAATGGCTTTAAATCAATATTAATTAACTAAAGCAGTATTGCAAGGATATAATAAAGAAATAAGATAAAGCGATAAAGCACACCACAAACACAAGGATTTATAGTGGTTCGGTGCTAACCTTGCACCTACGTCCACTCCCCAAGATCCCACTTGGGAATTTTAATCCACTATCCTTTGTATTCAACCCGAATACAAAACGTCGGAAACTCCGACACTAGCTATCCCAAGCTAGAATACAGGACGTCGGAAACTCCGACCCTAGCTATCCCAAGCTAGAACACTTGTTTCCCGGGTACAAGCCAACCCAAAACACTCCGATTTCAGGTTCGGATCAACCTTTCCTTGTTTTGGAAATCCTCCAAAAACAAGAGCAAAAACTCACAAAGAGTAAGAATATTTAGAGCACAGATGAATACAAAAACAGCTCCTTAAATGAGCAAATATAACAATAAAAACTTTACTCAAATGAAGAACCCCTTTTTCAGATTTTCTCAAGATGAATGAACGGTTGAACGCTTGAGAAGAGGTTGATTGTTGATTGAAGATCTCTTGAAAGCTTTGAACGATCTCTAGATCAAGGTTGAAACGATAGGCGTGAAGAATTCTCTCCTTGAAAGATCTTCCTTTTCTCTTTCACAATCTCTCTGGTATATTGTGGATCCTCTCTCTTTTTCTCTATGGATATTTCGTTGATCTCAGGCTTTTTCTTGCAAATTTCAGATCCTCTCTTCTGTTCTTCTCTTTTTCTTCTATTTTCTCTTCTCATTTGATTTCACGTTTGATCCGCTATTTAATCTGCAATTTCTTTCATCATTTAAAGCATTTTGTAGCATTAGAAGCAAGCAAAAACAATTTAGGCAGATAAAGAGCCGTTAGAGGATTTTTAGGAAGCATAAATGGCAATTAAAACGGGCAAAAAAATAGCCGTTGCTGACATTTCCCGTCGCAGGGGTCGACTCATGAGTCGACTCATGCTTCAGGAGTCGACTCATGAGTCGACTTCTGTTGCAACAGACCAGAAGATCTGATTTCTGGATTTTTCGGCTCAAATCAGCAGAGGTCGACTCATGAGTCGACTCATGCCTTGTGGGTCGACTCATGAGTCGACTCACAGGTCGTGCCAAGCCAAAAATCCAGCGTGCCATGGGAATTTTTTCGTGCCATTCAGCTCATAGTGCCATGAGTTGACTCATGAGTCGACTCATGCACTTCAAACCTTCATAACTTCAAAAATATTAGTCCAAACACAATGAAATTTTCACCAATAGATTTTAAATCATTTGTTCTACCAAATGGTACTATCAAATCAGGATTTTAGTGAAATTATGATTTTGCCCTTGAAGAGCATAAGGACTTTTTCAATTGATTGTATCCCTTCAATCTGCTTTGTAATCATCAAAATCAATCTAGGAGCAACACAGAGACTGTAAGTAAGTAGGAAGTTACGAAAGGGCAAGCAGTTTCTTAATGTTGGAGATGAAAGTCTTGTTCCAGTTCTGGCCTTGAAAACTTTGCAGCTTGTCTTCGAGTCCAGTAGTATCATGTTAAATGATTATCATTATTGTCTCTCTTTTTTGATGAATGTCATCTCTGTAGGCTTTTTGGCCAAACTTGATTACAAGTTTATAATAAAAGATGATTTTCGTGATATCATTGTGAATGATACTATAATTATACATGGATAATTAAAACATGACATATACATAATATCATGGCCTGTTAGTATAATGTACACACCCAATAGACGTCCTAAATTAGATAATGTCAGTAAATCCTACCTTTGGCATTATAGGCTTGATCATGTGAACAAGAATAGGATTGACAGGTTGATCAAAGAATGTGTCCTTGAGATAGATGATTATGAATCATTGCCTACCTGCGAGTCCCGTCTACTTGGTAAGATGACTGAGTCACCTTTTAAGGAAAAAAGGTGAAAGAGCCAGCGATGTCCTAGGTTTAACACATACTGATGCATGCAGGCTTATGAACATAAGTACTAGAGGAGGATATTGCTACTTCATTACATTTACAGATAACCTATCGAGATATGGGTATGTCTATCTTATGAAGCATAAGTCAGAATCATTTGAAATATTTAAACGATTCTATACTGAAGTAGAGAAACAAACTGAGAAGAGTATTAATATCCTTCGATCAGATTGAGGAGGTGAATACCTCACTAGTGACTTTTTGACATATATACAAGAGAATAAGATTCTCTTGTAGTGGACCCCTTCTAGAACACCATAATATAACGGGGTGTCGAGAGGAGGAATCAAACCTTGTTAGACATAGTTTGAACCATGATGGGCTTTGTGAGTCTGTCGATCTCTTTTTGGGGATATGCTCTAGAAACTGCCTGCTATATTTTGAATAAAGTGCCCAGTAAGTCTGTTGATTAAACTCCATATGAGATATGGACTGGACGTAAGTCAATGCTCTCACACCTTAGAGTTTGGGAGTGTCTAGCTTATGTCAAGCATTTAAAGATAGATAAGCTTGGACCGAAGTCCAACAAATACTTATTCGTAGGGTATCTAAAAAAAACTAAAAGGTACTATTTCTACCTCACTATGGAGCAAAAGGTGTTTGTTAGTAGCCAGACAATTTTTTTGAAAAAGAAGTTCCTTAGTGAAGGAGCTACTACCTATAAAATTAAACTTGATGAAGTTCATGAGGTGGAAGGACTGACACACACAGAATTAAATTTGATTGGAGAATCAAATTTGAAGCCAGTAGAGATGCCATTAAGGAGATCTGGTGGAGTACCACATCAGTCAGATAAATACTATGATTTTTTGATCTGGAATGGTGACTCCATCGAACTTAGTGAGAATGATGAGGATCCGATCACCTATATGGAGGCCATGCAAAGGCCTGACTCTCAGAAATAGTTTGAGGCCATGAAGTCTGAGATGGAGTCCATGGAGATCAATGGTGTATGGATATTAGTTGATCCGTCTGAAGGGATAAAATTCATAGAGTGTAAATAAATTTTTAAGAAGAAAATAAGAGCGGATGGAAAGGTAGAGACCTATAAAGTCCATCTAGTTGTCAAGAATTATCATCAGTATTATGATATTGACTATGACGAGATGTTCTCTCCTGTGGTAATGCTCAAGTCTATTCGGATTATGCTTGCTATCACTACACACTGAGATTATGAAATTTGACAGATGGATGTCAAAATCATTTTTCTTAACAGGGAGCTGAAAGAAGAGGTGTATATGATACAACCTGAAGGATTCACATGCACAGATGAGTCAAAAGTATGTAAGCTGAAAAGATCTATTTATGAACTTAAACAGGCGTCTAAGAGTTGGAACATACATTTTGATAAGGTGATCAAAACGTATGATTTCGTTAGAAATGGAGAAGAGCCTTGCATCTACAAGTGGACTTTCGATTCTGTAGTCATCTTTTTTGTGCTGTATTTGGATGACATACTGTTACTAAAAAATAACATCCTGACTTTACAGAGTATGAAGCTGTGGTTATCATCACAGTTCTCCATAAAGGACTTGGGAGAAGTATCCTACATCCTAGAGATGAAGATCTATAGGGATAGATCTAGAAGATTGCTTGGATTATCTCAATCCACGTACATCGATACCTTGTTGAAGCAGTTCAATATGGATAATTTCAAGAAAGACTATCTTTTGATAGGCCATGGGATTACTCTTTCCAAGAAAGATTATCCGACAACTTCTGAGGAGAGAGAGCGCATGAGTAGAATACCATATGCTTCGATAGTGGGATCTATCATATATGCTATAACATGTACGAGGTCGGATGTGGCCTATGCACTAAGGGCAGTGAGTAGGTACCAGTCTGATCCGGATGAGAAGTATTGAAAGATTGCAAAAATAATTCTTAATTATTTAAAAAATACTAAAGATCAATGGCTTATCTTTGGAGATACTAATATGAAACTTGTGGGATATACTGATTCTAATTTTCAATCAAATTATGATGACAGCAGAAGTGTGTCAGACTACATATTTACCTTGAATGGAGAAGCTGTTTGCTGGAAGAGTTTCAAGCAACATACCATGGCCAATTCTGTATACAAAGTAGAATATAATGCTATATCGGATGCTGCAATATATTCTATGCCACTATCATTTAGTGCGAGAGATTGTGAACCGAGATGACATCAAGCTTTAGAAGATCGACGGAAAGAAGAATCTAGTCGATCCCTTCACTAAAGCTCTCGGGATCAAAGAGTTCGATGACTTCAAATAGAAGATGGGTATAAGATACTGCCCTGATTAACTTTAGTCCAAGTGAGAGTTGTTGAAAATTATATCCTTAAACCAATCGTATGACGATTGAGTTTCTCTTTGTATATGAATTATTGATTATTGAATAAAAATTATTTTGATATTTTTCATCACAAAGTTATATCTTTTTTAAACTCTTGTGCTGTGATGAAGTCCTTAAAACTATGCTAGTGTACGATAAAGAAAAGATTTATCATATAGTTCTTAAATATGTTCGTGACCAAATGATACGTCATTATAGGATGATGATGTTTATCTAATGGAGGTCGTTGTGTGCCATATGGATTGATTGTCCTTTTAACCAAGAAGTATGATGACACTGGTGTGGCATACAGGTGAGATGTAGGAGTACATAGTCACTGAACAAGTTACTTACCTGCTAAGTATTCTGCTGTCCAGAGCTGCTCGTGAAGCATATGGGTTTAAGTATCCTTCAGACCTGAGATCACCATAGTGACTTGCAAGCAACTCACTGTACTTTGGTGCCAGACTATCTATATTTCTAATACAGTGACAGAAGACTACTAGATACAATCAAGTACTTGTGAAGTTTATGTGTGGATCAAGATAGGATTGACCCCTCTAAATTATTGGAGTTGATGTGTCATTGTATTTCAATTTAGGAAAGCCTGGGCCAGAGTAATCTATGAGATGGATTTGAAAGGTTGAAATATAATGTGGATGAAGCAATCTTGGTTGACAATTAACCTAAGACCATCCTAGAGCATCTAGGGTCAAAAGGAAGAATTATGCGGTAATCATGTGTATAGATTCTGAAATATTTCTTTACGATAATTTATCCTATCTAGATGTTGAAAACTATTGCTATATGGTATCTCGATTAGTGCAGGAATTAGTTTCTATGCTATCGGCTTAGTATTTGAACCTATGGAGTCACGCACACAAATCAGATAAAGTAGGAAAAAATTGGCCTATGTTTATATGTTCAATTTGAAAGTACTTGACTTGATTAAACATATAAGCTAATTTAATTGAGAATTAAGTTATGGGTCAAATAGGATTGAAGAGTTGACTATATCTAGTAAGCACTACATATGAGATTTAGATTCGATCCTGGGGATGAACAGTTTCTTATTTATAATCCATAGAGCATATGCAAGATTAGATTTAGGTACTGATTAATTTTAGATTAGATCTGAATTAATTAGACTTAATTAGATTTAAAATTCAGATTAGATTTGGTATAAAAGTTCTAAAGAGTTTGGGATTGACAGTCTTTCGAAATTATTTCGAACCAGCTTCGAATTAGATTCGAATCAGATCTATTTTGATGAGATATGAGAATTTTCACTTGCACTGGGATTCTCCTCTTATGTGGGCTGACCAACACCTGGAATGGTGTTGGTTTGGGGCATCCCATGTGGGTCAGGGAATGGGTGCAAATTGATTGTCATATGTGATGGCAATTCTATCTCATGTAGGAATCTTTATTTTATGAGTATTCGACTAATTCAAATTAGATTTAAGTTAGGACTCCTATACTTATTGGGTCATGAGAATCATCTATAAATAAAGAGGGTTTCTACCTATGGATGCATAGCAAAAAAAATCAGATTGAGAGAAGAGAGAAAGAGAGAGAGAGGCATGAGAAGAAAGAGAGGTCCTTTCTTCTCCTTAGCCTCTCTCCTTGTTACCGCCCCTTCTTTCTTGGGTGTGGGCTCTCTTTGGGCATCCCACCTGCTGATGTGAGGTATCACACCAGCACATTTTCTTCCTCATTTGATTGAATTACAAAGGTAATTGGATTGGAGTTCATCCTGCTTTTCTACGGTGTTTGACGTGTATACGAAATAAAGGATTTGTATATCCAGGCCTCCGTGAATGTTTAATCTAGATAATTTGAGATTTGATCTCTGGTTTTACTACTATTCAGATAAGAATTTGATCTTTAATCATGTAGATGAATTAAAATATTTTTAGATGCAACCTAGGCCTTCCGAAGAGAAACAGTTTTTCTTTCCTTCATTATTTTGGTGCAGAAGAGCCTTCACACAGAAGGACTCCTCTTTTACACCCCATAAATTCTCCACATAAATTTGGCATGTAATAATTAAGGATTTGGATAGAAATGAAGAGATAGATAAGAGCCTTCATGAAAAAAGACTCTTCACTTCTCAATGCAATTAAGAGGGGGGGTGGCAATTTATTTTTGGCATGAGACTTGGTGGGCGTAGAGGACTTCTTCCATACTTGAAACACTTTCAAGTTAAATAAGAAGTAAATTAAATTAGACCCAATCCTATTAGGTCAAAGATAACTGATCTAGTTTTGCTCAAATGCTTTGAACTAAATCTATTTAGGAACTTGGATTAATACAATATGCTAGCATATCAAATTAACCTCTAATATTTATATTAAATCTTAATTAGATCAGATCAAGATCAAATCTTAAAATATGTGATCTATTGGGTTCCAAATCTGGCCACCAGTGGATATAGACTTTTGATATAACCCTAATTCGATCAGACTAGCTTAGCTCAAGAGTCCCAATCAACTAAGACTCTTTCTAATTGATTTTTGAATTAAACTCTTTTAATTCTAATGAGTTCATAAGTTAAAATTAACATCTAGCAATGTGTCATGACTATTCAAAAGATTTAAAATTTTGATAGAAAATTATCAAAATATCTTTCAATGGCAAGTTATCGTGTAATTCAATCTTTCAGTCAAACATCTCAAATGAGCTGTGGGTATGGAATCATGTCAAACTCAATTGCTTATCTATATGTATCTTGTTCAAAAGATAATGATTCAGTTGATGATACATTAAAAATCTCTTTCTAATTATCATCCTACTTTAGTCAAAGACTTCCAGAATCATCTATCTATGAGATCACATAGGATGTTCACTCTTCTTATTAGGAGTGGTTGATCTCTTATTGACCACTCATGATCTCCATGCATACTTCACTATATCCAAAACACCCCATACAAATATCAGAGAATCAAATTAGAAAGTGAACCAAAATATGGATTCATGTACACAAGATACCATGACGATCTCAGATCAAAGGATCACTTACACAACTCTCACTAGAGAATCATCAGCTGATCTGTAAATAAGACTCCATCAGATGTTCTCTTGCTGGTCTATTCAGTAAACTCATTCTCTAATAAGTACCCATATCTTTGTATTAGTATCACCACACAAGTGATTGTGAGATCAACCACCCTCATCTCTGAGCATACATAGGACATGCCAGTCTTATCGGTATCATTAATCTCTAACTCAATGAATCAATGACTGAGAATATTTTAGATCATGACTATCAAAAATTTAGGTCTCACTAGCATGATCTCATCACAGTCCTAAAATCATTATCCAGACCTATGGGGTTCATTATAATCTTAAAAATAATAATAAGATGCAACATATAATAAATTAAAAATATCTATTTTATTAAAAATAATATCGATTAATGAGTTTGGAAGATAAATTATAAAAAACATCCGATCGTATCCTATATGCGATTGGCTTGTAGGACATTATTTTTTCACTTTTTAATGAGGAGGGGATGATGCAAATGTATACATATGTATATAAAGTAATTTATGTAGTAGTATTCTAGTTATCTTATTATTAATTAGGTGCAGGAGTAATATCATCATTTCATATTTTAGGCTTTGGTCAAGGGTAGTAATTCTTATGTGGGCCTTTAGGCTGTTTTTGTATTAAAAGATATGTTCTTTGGATGTTAGGCGGTTATGTGGTCTTTTAGAGTTTCTTATGTGATATATATTGGCTTCCTCAAGAAGTCTTGGGATAGATATAAGTTTGAAACTTCCAGCCTACTCCAACAGCTTTTAGTAATTTTTTTCTGGAGAAAAATTATATAGAGAGTTATAGCTCCAAACCAACTAGGGTTTTGAAGCATTAGGAGGCTAGGGTTTTGAGAAATCAACCTTGCAGTGCCTCGTGATCCCTCTATTATTGTGGTATACATGAGAGGCTAGTTAAAGCTACTGATTTTCTCTATTGTCCTAATTTGAAACTGCTCAGATTTCATATTTTCGGTATTTCTTTTAGTTTTGGATGAATACTTGATGTTCTATTTTGATCTACTCCTAGTACTTGTTGTTTGTAGAAGATTTGGCATGAGTTTGCTATTCTAAAATCTTTTAGCACTTGTTTCTAGTCTATCTATCCTATTTTTTATTGCTGTTTGCATCACAAAGCTCCTATTTTCCATCAGAGTGCTTTTGTATCAGTGGAGAAGCAAAATTCAAAACTCAAAGCTATAGAAAGGATTAGACGTCTTGCTAGTCACCGGACTATGGTGTCTATGGTGTGAATGGAATAAAAGACTTTGAGTTCAAGCTCTCACTCCCAAGCTAGTTGCATGCATGATAGGTCATCACTTTCATTCATGGATAGCAAATGCAAATGGTAGTATACAGATAAGCATCGCAGCAGCCCGTCGCTCCCTTTCTTAGTTGAACCATCAGGTAACATCGCAAGGCAAGAGATAAAAATGGGGACTATTCAGAATGGAGCACCTAAAATCAGATGAGGATGATAGACTATCACCATTTGTTTAGAGTAGAGTAGGGTGACAGACGACCATAACGATAAGACTATTTGTCGGTGATGCCGCTGCTCCAGACAAGATGAGGAAGAAAGCAAAACTTGGTCGAAGTCTTCTCACATCCAAAACATAAACAAATATCGGATAGATTGAGTTGTTGATGGGTTCTAAAAAGTGAGGTGTTAACAAAACCTTCTTCCTAGTACTCCATCTGCTAATATCACTTCTCAGATAATGCTTATCACTTGGAACAATACATTCCCACTCCATTGTACACCTCCACCTTTTTAACTAAAATTGGGAGACAAGTCTCCTCCATAAAAAGATGATCTTACATGAAATATATTTTCATGGGCACTAATCACACACATCACATGGATCAGTTGGAAAGATGATGATTGGAGGGAGGATAAGAGTAGTATGGGTTCAAATGCTTTGACCTTCAAGGAATTTTAACACCATCACATCACTATTTGAAGGAAATGGATTTGGATAGGGATTGGGGGTATAGAAATGGATTATGGTAGTAGAAATTCTAAATTACAAGTATTCTTAAAGTTAAAACTACTAGTAGATCAAGAACTAAGATAAGATAAAATGTATTGATTTGGATTGTCGAAGAATCTTTTGTTAAGCTTATAATTTGATATTTATAAGTGGCTCCTCTTAATTGTTAAGATGGGTGCCCTTTTTCATCTTGGATATTTATCCTCACTATTATGTGCCCCATGACCAACTAGTACCATACATGATAGATAGTACTACCTACCTCTCACATCATGGGTAGTAAAAAGTTGGTGCCATTACTTACAATTGACACTTATGCTTACTATTGTGTATCTTATGGTCTATTATTCCTAAGCATGGTAGGTAGTTTGACCATTTCTTTTACGTATAGGCAGTTGTAAACACTAGCCAACCACCAGCCAACTACTATCTTTGGATTCTATTGCACAAAGGCTTCATCCTAGGCTAAAAACTTTGGCTCCATTCAATATACACTATATTCACTAGGTCTGCACCCTTGATGTCTTGGCCCACACCTTCCTTGTTGCATCAATCTTTTGATCATGGTTAGTTCAATATGGTATAAACAATGCCCCCGTATCTCATCGTTGATGTTTAGAAGGATGATGGGATGTGTTCAATACACATCCATTCATCTAATCTTGGATTTCACTATCATTTAACTCAGCTAATTTGAAGACCTTAGAGGATTTGGTAGAGGCAAGATTCAAACTTGAGTAGCAAGTACAAACAATGCAGGCTTTAGTGGATGTGAGATCCATCATCGTGCTTATCCTCAGGCCATTGGTATGGTGGATACAACTAAACGTGTTGCTCTCCGGCATATAAAATTTGGCATGAATGGTTGCCGATGAAGAGGAGTTGGTGATATCCTTAGAGGTGGTTGCCCTCTAGCCCTCAAAATAGGAGTAGGCTACACTGTAAGTTGGTTAAATTATTGTTCTCTATCTATTGCTACTTCTAGATGTCTGACTCTAGAGAAAGTCATCAGTGTTGATGTGATTCCACCGACATCGCTTCTCACAGCTATTGCTAATCATGATGATGTGAATACTAGCCTAAAGTTGTTCGAAGCATCATTGATTGCCTATTTGGTCTTATCTACTCTTGCATTTGCTTACAACATATCTTTCTCATTATCTTAGTTTGTAGATTTTGAGGATGCTGTAGAGCACGCTTCAATCTTGTTCCTCGGATGGGCCAAAAAATGAAAGTCAAGTTTTTTTAGGAACCTAACATTTTTATAGTGTGAGTCTTGATAAACTGATTCATCCAAGAAAGTGGTAGGACTGGCTGATTTCGCTATAGCGTAGATTGGAACATGTTATGGCCCATATATCGGCTTTCAATAACAAAAACAAGTCTATTTAACTATTTCAACATCGAAGCTGAGGATGCCATTTATTGCTTCAAGAGTGGCCTTAACACAACATCCACTTTCTCTATAGCTGCTTTTTTAATTCCTTTTGCAATGATATGATGGTAGCTATGCAGTATCTTATCAAGTGTATTGAAAAACTTATTTGCCCTTCTTGTCCCATTTGGGTGTGGTAATGAACTTCTTAGCTGATGGAAAGGGTGATAAGTTAAATAGCTAGCATTGGATTAGCCAGAAGGATGGTGATCAAAAGGAGGGTAGAGAGTAGCACGGATCTATGTGTCTTAACCTTTCACTCTCATACTACTATTTGAAATAGACGATTTTGGATAGTGAAGGAGATGTGGCACTGGATTGTGGTATTAGATATTTTAAGTTACATCTACTCCTCTAGAAACTACTAATAGATTAAGAACTATGATAAAATAAAATACATTGATTTTGATTATCCAAGGATACTTTGTTAAGCTTATAATTTGAAATTTATGAATGGCTTCTCTTAAGTGGTAAGATAGGTGTCACCACTAATCTTGAATACTTTTCCTCACTATTATGTACCATAGGGTTCATTATTGCTACACATAATAAATAGTGCTGCCCCACTTCTCGCACCATGGATAGTGAGAAGTTGGTACTATTATTCATTATGGATACTTGTCCTTGTTAGATTTATGCCCTAGAAGCCAATTATTGGCTGACACATTATGTAATTTCAGGGCCTAAACTTGTACTTATAATTTTTTTATTATCAATAAAGAGCTTTTTCATTTCAATCATGTTTATGTGTCCATGATTTATCCTAAAAATTAACAAAGATGATTTTTGTATATTCTTAAAGAGTTAAAAATTTGAGACATACATTAATTGATGGTTAATTTCTAAATACTTTCGATCGAAGGATCGTCACAGAGGATAGTGATCAATCTATTTGAGATCAGTGAATGGTTCACCTTTCTTGTGGGTAGATGAGTCTTGGGTCTGTGGTGTAGAGACACTGAGGTGAAGGTGTGAGTAGTTGTTAGAGAACAAGTTACACTGAACGTGACCAACACGAGAACCACATGGATGTCTACTCACTCATCAATAGTCTTCTCGATGTTGCAGTGGTGTGAGTGGTCTTTTGACCTATGGTGTCATTGACTATTCACAGCGAGGCTACTGGATTTGACTGCACATTTTCTTGATCTCTAGCTATATGGATCCTTGCTATGTATGTTGGCTTCAGTAGATTCAGATTCGGTATTTGGAGTAGGATGCATCTAGATAGAATCTATCAATATTGGTAGAAAAAGAGAAGTCCTATGTGATTTGTGAGACTGAGTTCAGCAAGTCTTTAGTCAAAACAAGTATGAATACTGAAAAAAAAATTTCATGGGATTCACAAATAAACTCGAGTTGAGCCAATCTTGCATATGACTGACGATGGAGTCTGACGAGTTCTCTATGACCTCCATCAAGTCGGAACTCATGATAAAAAGACTGAATCACACGATAACTATACCTAGAGATTCATATTTTTATTCTACTGAATTGCCACTACATATTGTTAGATGTCACTAATAAATTGTGAGACTCATCGGGCATCGTCTTGATGATCGATAGCCCTCGAAGGATAGAATTAAAAATATTTCAATCCATCGAAAAGAGTTTTAATGATATTATGATAGAGATCATAATATATCTCACTACCAGATAGAATAAAATCTATGGGATCACACATTAAGAGATTTAATATCGAATTTGCCAATTGAGCTTATGAAGTTCTAATTGGGTTAGGGTTTATTGAAATTCTATTAGGTTTATGAGAACCATGCTAGCACACGATTAAACCTAATTTTTCTTAAGACTTCAATTTGATCAAGTCCATAGCCTTGAACCTAACCTAAATCTATTTGAGTTTAATGAGTTCTTAATTATGAGCCCAAGAGAATTTGATTAAGTCAATTAGTTGACATAATTATCCTAACATTATCTCTTCTTTATCTCTTAATTATCTTTAAGTGTGCATGTGAAATAGATCGAAGATTGGGTAGTGCCTTCTCTTTTGGCAAGAATTGGGTGCCAAATTCTAGAGGGGCCCACCTCCTCTTATGTGGCATGGCATGGAGGAGAGAGAGGTGGGACCATGCCCTCTCTTATTTGGCTAGAAATCCCTTTGTGGGGTGTCAAAAGTTGGCGCCCCAATGCTTGGTGCCCCAACTACCTGACATATTTTAGATGGGCGCATCTTGTATATACTTAAAAGGCTGATCATATATCATTTATATCTGATTTTAATTAAAATAAATCAGATTAAAAAGGTAGGGTATTCTTATGAGATAAGAATCTATCTTTTTAAGATAATTAGGTTCCTCTTTTATGTCAGGGTAGTGCCTATATAAAGGGTATGTCTTTAGGATTTCTAGCTAATTGATTTTTTGATGAAAATCCCTCTCTCCTTTCTCCATGCCTCCTCTCCTCCCTCTCTTCCTTTCCATGCCCAAAAGTTGGGTGTCTCCTCTTCCACACACCAAGAGGTAGTGCTTGGTGACTTGGAGATTGAAGATCGAGGAGAAGAAGAAGAAGGCTGCTGATTAAAGAGTTGATCCCATAATCGAGATCAAGGTATTGATCAAAATACTCAAGATTAAGATTATTCTTAGGAAGAAGAGTCTTCTATGTGAAGAAATTAATTCGAGATTAATCTCGATGGATATCCGTAGAGGTCGGACACGTATGCGGCTCGAGCATCTACGAATCCGTAATCATCAGAAGTGATGAATATCTATCCACGCTAAGGTAATGAGATCTGATCTCATATTTATTTTTAAATTTTAGATTGTATATATGTATTTTCTTCTAGATTTGGGTAAGATTAGATTTGATCTCTTGCATGTGGGGTTAAAGGATTTAACCTATTTTATTTTTCACTACGTATTTCAAAAATTTTGAAATCTACACACACTGCCTATCCAATTTTCTAACAGTGGTATCAGAGTCACAAATTTTGAAAACACATATGGTCTAATTTTTAGATTAGATCTGAGAGTTTTAATAATTTAAAATTAATTTTGTACTGATATAAGGTTGTCCTGGTATAGGGTTTGTCCCTTATATTGTAAAGGTTGTCCTAGCATAAGATTGATCGATTTTAAAAATTATTTTTAAAATAATTAAATCAAATCTTTTAAATTTAAAATTAGCATATATGATATGTTTAATTTTAAATTTAGATCTAAAATTAGAATGATTAAAAATTCATATCAAACTGATATAAGGTTGTCCTGATATAGGATTTACCCTCTATATTGTAAAGATTGTCCTAGTTTGACGTGAATTAATTTTTAAAAAAATATTTTTAAAATATTTTAATTATTATTTTATATCTAATTTGATATATATTTGATATGTATAAATTTAGTTTTAGATCTAAAATTTGATGTATATGTAATGCATTTTTATTTAGATCTGAAACTACATATATTTGATATATGAAACTAGATTTAGATCTGAAACAGTTTCAAGATCATAAGCCACTAATTGCATGCAATGAAACATAATCTAAAAATTATTTTTATATCAAAAATTATATTATTATATGTGGGTATGAGTTGAACAAATTAGGTTTAGTGATCAAACTATAATTAGGATCTATTTGATTAGATCAGGCTAGAATTCGATTTTGATTTTGAGTAGTTGATTGAACCTAATTGATGGATGACTAGGATTAGATCAAAGGGGCTCAAAGTCAAGTTTAGTTATAGTTGGTCATATCGATTTATATTTTGATGTGAGTTGATTGACTCAAGATCGAATTTGGCTCAGTGGTTCGGGCTCATTTCAATAGATTAACCTAATCGATTCTAATTGACCAATCTGGTGTCTAAGGCAAGTATTTAGATAGTGATTATTTAATTAGTTTCATTGTCTGACTTGATCAATTCTGATTGATGTCTAAAAAAAGCAATGGGGGATCCCCACATATCTTAACTTATCTAGCCATATTGGGAGATTCAATTTCATCTTAAGTTACTTGTTGATTCGAGTTCACCCATGCCGACTAGGATGATTAGACATATTGATGTGCTGACCTAATTTAATCAGTCGGATGTCAGATCTACTGATTCAGAAAAGACCTAAATTAAAATCTTCTCATTAAATATTAAGTCTAGAGGTCTTCCATCATTGTAGAGATGCGGGTGCCTTCTTGACGTTGATCGTTCTCGATTGGTTACAGTGGTTCGGTTGCATCAGAAAGGTATAACCACTCTATTAACATTTGATGTCCCGAGGTAGAGATAAGGTTGGGCCCAATAATTATTAGGTGAGGGTCCCAATGATGACTTTGCATCCATTGATGAACAATGGGTCTGACTTAACTAAGAAATATGTTAATAACTATTAGGTAAGGCCACAGGACTTAGAGATCAAGCTTACTGCATCTTGCTTAGTGAAGAAATGGATAAAGTGTTATCCACTCATTGATCTGTACTCACCAATAACTGTTAGGTGAGGTATGTATAGATTAATGAAACCACAGTACCTACTTGAAATCGATCGCGTATAGATTTTCGTTTCTCCATCCGAATGTAGAAGATTCGAAGAAATAGTGAGAGCCTTTATTTATTTTTAAAGTCCCTAGAATAAACAATCTTGTAAGTATAAAAATATAACTAAAAACTATTCTCTCTACAGATAACCATGTCGAGTTCAAATTTCTTAGCATAAATCTTTGATACAAATAAGTTGACCGGCACCAATTATAAAGACTGTCTCCAAAATCTGAGAATTATTCTTAATTCTGAAAAACTTACACATGTCCTTAATCAAAAAGCACCTGTGTTACCTACTTGCCCATCTGCTGATCAATGAGTTGCTCTTGAGAAGTGGATGGATGAAGATAATAAGATAAAGTGCTACATCCTAGCATCCATGTCCAATGATCTTCAGCAACAGCATGAAGATTGAGGACTGCCAGAGAAATGCTAGTTCACCTGCAAGAGTTGTATGGTGAACAAAATCGCATAGCTCGCTTTGAGGTCTCCCAGAGACTTCTTAGAGCGAAGATGCATGATAGACAGTCTATCAATGATTATTGTTTGACAATGATCAAGAACACAGAAGAGCTTCAGAAGCTCAGTATGAACATGGACAAGAAACTACAGGTGGATCTGATCCTCCAATCTCTTCCTGATTCATATGGATAGTTCATCATGAACTACCATATGAATAAGATCAATGCTACTTTGTCAGAGTTATTGAATATGCTAGTGATTGCAGAGGGCACCTTGAAAAGTATAAGAGGCACAGTTCTAGCTGTGGAGCAGACTTCCTCCAAAAGAAAGTCTTCTTTTAAGAAGAAGAAAAAGCCCATGAAGAAGCAGAGGAACGAAGCCAAGCCCAAGAAATAGGTTCCTAAGAAGGCCAACAACAAAGAAAAATATTTCCATTGCAACATCGAAGGCCACTAGAGGAGGAACTGTCCGACCTACCTGGCAACTATCAAGAGCAGAAAAAAAGATGGGCCTTCTAAAGGTACATCTGAAATGCTCATTATTGAAACTAATCTAACGGTTTCTTCTTCTTCTAGTTGGGTTCTTGATTTTGATTCAAGTGCTCATTTATGTACTTCAATGTAGGATCTTGAAGAAGTTAGGGAGCTGAGAGAAGGCGAGATCACTCTTTGGGTCGGCAATGGAGCAAGGATTGCTACTATGGCCATCGAAACCTATCCTCTGTGACTACCGTTAGGATTTAGTTTACTTTTGAAAGACTATTACTATGTACCTGTAGTCAGTAGAAATTTGATTTCTATCTTTTTACTAGCATAAAATAATTATAATTTTTATTTCAATAAAGATATGTGTTCTATTTACTTTAGAAATAAACTTGTAGCACGTGCTTTCTTGATTGACGGTCTTTACCATTTGCATACCAATGCAAGTGTAAACATTAACGAACAAATAGTGAATGCCATAAGGTCTAAGAGACCTAGAGATAGGATCAGCCAAAAGTATCTGTGGCACCTTAGGTTAGGCCATATTAGGGAAGACGAACTCAACAAACTGGAGAAAGATGATCTTCTTGGATCATTGACTTTCGAGTCTTATCCAGTCTATGAATCATGTCTTCAAGAAAAAATGATCAAGCTACCCTTTATGGGACAAGAAAAAAGGATCATTGAGATATTAGCCCTGGTATACACTAATGTATGTGGTCCATTTGATGTACAAGCTAGGAGTGGCTATATCTACTTCATAACCTTTATCAATGATTTTTTATGATATGGATTTGTGTATTTGATGCACCGAAAGTCTGAAGTCTTTGAAAAGTTTATAGAGTTTAGACATGAAGTAAAAAAATATACCAAAAAATCTATAAAGATTCTTCGATCAGATTGAGGAGAAAAATATCTTAGTGGAGAGTTTCGGATCTATCTCAAAGATAATGGCATAGTCTCACAGTAGACACCTCTAGAAACATCTCAACTTAACGAGATATCTGAAAGGAGAAATCGGATTCTATTAGATTTGGTCTGGTTTATGATGAGCTTCACATATCTTTCTAACTTTCTTTGGAGACATGCATTGCATTTTGCAATTCATCTTTTGAATTAGATTTCTTCTAAATCTATTTCTACTACACCATATGAGTTATGATATGGTAAGAAGCCAACTCTTGGGTACCTCAAGATTTGAAGATGTCCAGCCCATATCAAACAACAGTAGGTGGACAAGTTAGAGGCTAGGACCTTTAGGGCTCATTTTATAGGATATCCTAAGAAAATCATAGGATACTACTTTTATCTTTCTGAGGATCACAATGTGATTATGCGCCATCATGCCGTATTCTTGAAAAAGAAGTTTATCCAAGATGGAGGCAGCGGGAGGAAGATTGAACTCGAAGAAAAAGTCTCTGAAGAGCATCGAGTCCAAGAATCTGAACACAATAATGAGCCACTAGATGTGATACCTCCTCTACTTCGTAGATCAAGTAGGATCTTCCGTCCTCCTGAAAGGTACTTAGATATTCTTATAGAGGATTTAGAGGAAGCATTCCTTATGGGAGATAAGGACATTAGGAATGATCCCAAAATCTATGATGAGGCAATGTTAGATGTAGACTCCGAGAAATGGATGGATGCGATGAAGTCAGAAATTAACTCCATGCATTCCAACCAGATTTGGTCCTTAGTAGATCCACCTGAAGATATTATATCCATTGGGTGTAAATGGATTTATAAAAAGAAGATTGGGTCGAATGATAAGGTAGAGACCTATAAGGTAAGGCTAGTCACAAAAGGTTATAATCAATGTGAAGGCATTGACTATTATGAAATCTTCTCATCCATAGCCATGCTGAAATCCATCCATACTCTGCTTGTCATTGCAGCATTTTATGATTATAAAATTTGACAGATGGATGTGAAAACTATCTTCCTAAATGGATATCTTGAGGAAGATATCTATAAGAAGCAGCCTCTAAGTTTCACATCCGGTGATAGTGATCACAAGGTCTGCAAGTCACAAAGGTCCATTTATGGACTCAAACAAGCATCTCAGAGTTAGAACACTCACTTCAATGATATGATCAAAATGTTTGATTTCATCAAAAATGAGGAGCCATGTGTGTATAAAAAGATCAGTGGGAGCGCTGTTACATTTCTCGTATTGTATGTGGATGACATCCTCCTGATTGAGAATGATATTCCCATGCTGATGTCGGTCAAAGTATGGTTGTCGAAAGAGTTCACTATGAAAGATCTAGGAGAAGCTTCCTACATTTTTGGTATAAAGGTCTATAGAGATAGATCTAAGAGAATGATAGGACTCTCACAGCATTTGTACATAGAGGAGGTGCTGAAGAGGTTCAGCATGAAAAACTCTAAGAGAGATCTTTTGCCCCTTAGACATGGCATTCATCTCTCCAAGAAGATATATCCTGACACACCTGAGGAGATCCGATGCATGAGTAAAATTTCTTATGCTTCGGTAATAGGGGGCCTCATGTATGCCATGTTATGTATACGCCCTGATATAGCACTTGCCGTGAGTGTTACGAGTAGATATCAGATGAATCCAGATGAAGAATACTGAATTGCTATTAAAAATATCCTTAAGTACTTAAAAAGGACTCAGAATTTGATGTTGATCTTTAGTGAAGGATCGGAGCTAAAAGTTGAGAGACACATCGATTCTGGCTTTATGGCTGATGTCGATGATAAAAAGTCTATATCAGAGTGTATCTTCTTATGTAATAGTAGTACGATTAGCTGGAAGAGTTCTAAGCAGTCGATCATTGCAGATTCGACCATAGAAGTTGAGTACATTGTCACCTCTGAAGCTACTAAGGAAGTCTTTTGGTTCAAAAAGTTCATTGCGGAGCTGGATGTGATGCCATCAGATGCCATTACATTGCACTACGATAACAATGGTGCCATAGCCCTCGCTAAGGAGCCTAAGTCTCACTAGAAATTTAAGCACATAGAGCGACGATTTCACATCATATGCGAATACCTCGAGAAGAAGTTCATCGAGGTGCAGAGAGTCGACTCCATGCTGAATGTGGCAGACCCGCTAACCAAGCTTCTCAGTCAGCAGAAGATCGAAGCTCACTTTAAAAAGATAGGTCTTAGGTATATGGCCAATTGGCTTTAGGTCAAGTAAGAGTTTATTAGATTTGTGCTCTAGAAGCTAATTGTTGGCTGACATATTATGTAATTTCAAGGCTTAAACTTATACTTGTAATCTTTTTATTATCAATAAAAGATTTTTTTATTCCAATCATATTTATGTGTCCATGATTTATCCTAGAAATTAACAAAGATGATTTTTGTATATTTTAAAGAGTTAAAAATTTGAGACATATATTAATTAGTGGTTAATTTCTAAATGCTCCGATCGAAAGATCGTCATGGAGGATAGTGCATGATTCACCTTCCTTGTGGGCAGATGAGTCTCGAATCTGTTGTGTAGAGATACTGCGATGAAGATATGGGTGGTTGTTAGAGAATAATTTGCACTGGATGTGACCAACATGAGAACCACATAGATGTCTAGTCACTCATCAGTGGTCTTCTCGATGCTGCAGTGGTGTGAGTAGTCCTTTGACCTGCGGTGTCATTGGCTATTCACAGTGAGGCTACTGGGTTTGACTGTACGTTCTCTTGATCCTTAGTCATATGAGTCCTTGCTGTGTATGTTGACTTCAGTAGGTTTAGGTTCACTATTTGGAGTAGGATGCACCTAGATGAAATCTTTCAACCTTGATAGAAAAGAAGAAGTCCTATGTGATTTGTATGACTGAGTTCAGAAAGTCTTTGGCTAAAGCAAGTGTGAATATTGGAAAAAAATTTTCACGAGATTCACAAATGAACTCGAGTCGAGCCAATCTTACATATGACTGATGATGGGGTCTGACGAGTTCTTCATGACCTCTATCAAGTCGAAACTCATGATAGAAAGACTAATCACACGATAACTGCACCTAGGGGTTCGTACTTTATTCTACAGAGTTGCTACTACATACTGCTAGATGTCACTGATGGATTGTGAGACTCATTGGGTGTCATCTTGATGATCGATGGCCCTCGAAGGATAGAATTGAAAATATTTCAATCTATCGAAAAGAGTTTCGATGATATTGTGATAGAGATCATAATATATCTTGCTACCAGATAGAATGAAACTTATAGGATCATACATTAAGGATTTAATCTGAATTTGCCAATTAAGCTTATGAAGTTCTAATTGAGTTAGGGTTTATTGAAATTCTATTAGGTTTATGAGAACCATGCTAGCACACAGTTAAACCTAATTCTTCTCGGGACCTAAATTTGGTCAAGTCCATAACTTTGAACCTAACTTAAATCCATTTGGATTTAATGAGCTCTTAATTATGAGCCCAAGAGGATTTGATTAAGTCAATTAATTGACATAATTATCCTAACATTATCTCTTCTTTATCTCTTAATTATCTCTAAGTGTGCATGTGGAATAGATGGAAGATTGGGTGGTGCCTTCTTCTCTTTTGGCAGAAATTGGGTGTCAAATCCTAGAGGGGCCCGCCCCCTCTTATGTGGCATGGCATTGAGGAGTGAGAAGTGGGACCATGCCCTCTCTTATTTGGCTAGAAATCCCTTTGTGGGGCGCCAACTCCCTTTGTGGGGTGAGAAATCTCTTTGTGGGGTGCCAACTCCTTTGTGGGGTGTTAAGAGTTGGCGCTCCAACTATCTGACATATTTTAGATGGACGCTTTTTGTATATGCTTAAAAAGATTGATCATATACTATTTATATCTAATTTTAATTAGAATAAATTAGATTAAAAAGATAGAGGATTCTTATGAGATAAGAATCTATCTTTTTAAGATAATTGGGTTCCTATTTTGTACCAGGATAGTGCCTATATAAAGGATATATCTTTAGGGTTTCTAGCTAATTAATTTTTTGATAAAAATCTCTCTCTCTCCCTTCTCCATGCCTCCTCTCCTCCCTCTCTTCCTTTCCATTCCCAAAAGTTGGGTGACTTGAAAATTGAAGATCGAGGAGAAGAAGAAGGCTACTGATCAAAGAGTTGATCCTGCAATTTAGATCAAGGTGTTGATCAAAGTGCTCCAGGCTAAGATTTTTCTTAAGAAGAAGAGTCTTCTACGAGGAGAAATCAGTTCGAGATTGATTCCGATGGATACCTATAGAGACCGGACACGTGTGTGGCTCGAACGTCTATGAATCTGTGATCATTAGAAGTGGTGAATATCTATCCGCATCAAGATAATGAGATCTGATCTCATATTTATTTCTAAATTTTAGATTGTATATATGTGTTTTCTTCTGGGCTTGGGTAGGATTAGATTTGATCTCTTACATGTGGGATTAAAGAGTTTAACCCGTTTTATTTTTCACTATATATTTTAAAATTTTGAAATCTACACACGCTGCCTATCCAATTTTCTAACAATCTTTGTATTTGTATGCCACATGAGCCCCTATTCCCAAGCATGGTGTATAGTTTAACGTTCCTTCCATGCATGGATGGTTGTAACTACTAGCTAACCATTATCTCTAGACTTTGCTCCACTAAGGCTTCATCCTAGGCTGAGAACTCTTGCTCTCTTAAGTGTACACCACATTCACTCATTTGTGTCCTTAGCATTTTGACTTGCACTTCTCTTGATGTATCAGCCTTTTGGTTGTAGCCAGTTTGGATGTGGTGTAAATAAGATACTATAGTGAACCACTGCTTCAATATTAATGCCAAACATCATAGAAAAATCAAAAACCACTCAGATACCAAAATAGTGCATGCAGTGATCTTTTTCTTTGAGGAAGAAGATCTATTTAGTAACGAAGTAGCAAATTGGAAGAAGTAATAAGAACTCTCACAAAGCAATGGAGAATAGAACTAGGAATTGTAATGGTTAGGCACCTCTATTTATAATGGTAGGATCCCTTGAACCTTCCCACAACTATGTCCACTTTTATTTCTTGTATATAGGAAAGAAACAATAATATTCCCTATAATTTTCCTCTTGATGAGATAATTTTTGACTCATCTTGATATCAATTGATTAGGTAAGGTCTCTGACTTATCTTGATATTGTTTAATTGGATAAGATTTTTAATTTACCTTGATATCAGATTGTCATGCCTTGAACTGAGCGTATAACAGGTGATGCATATGTATAGGATGGATCCTACAAGCATGCAAGGCTAATTTCAAAATATTACTAATATGCAATCCAAAAAAACCTTCAAATCTAAGCTAAACTAATATAAAGTTTGATTAACATTGGTGACCAAGACAACTACATCTACTAATTACTCCGAGCAATCTAGCATGCTCTCCCAAGTCCTGAATAATTTATGAGTCAAAATTTAAAAAATAGAAAAAGAAAGAATAATGAGTTATACTAGCCCAGTAAACAACATAACACATCAAAGTGGGATCTATGCATATTAGCAAATAGAAAATCAAATATAATTTATAACATCATTGACTGGGCATATCAAAATTCAAAGAATAATATTCTTTTTACTTTTCACAAGAATGCTATTCAAAAATTGATACTAATTCTAACATCAAGCTATGGCTATGTAATCTAGTGTCATAGGATAGATACAGTTGCACAAAGTGTCAAAAATAAATACCACTATTTTAATTACTGATGGCTTGGTATCAAAACTAGTTTCTTAGATTATAAATCGATAGATCAATATATAATCTCCATTGGTAGGGCTACATTATAGCTATCATGAGAATATATATAAAAACAATTTCACAAATTATCCAGTCAAATTTCCAAACCAATTTCTCAAAGGAGATCATATATTTAAAATAAACTATTCATAATAACAAAATAATACATACTTGATCCATTTTATCAAATAGAAAATAGAGTTATAAATTAAAATAAAAATAAATTATATTTTTCTAAAGATTGTTAGAAAGCATATTTTGAAGTACTAGATTACTTAGCTCTATCAACGACAAATTTAAGCATAGTATTCATAAATTCACAGTTCAATCTAGTAAATTAGATACACCTACTTGAGGTCATTGAAATTCAATATCTTAGAAGTCAAGTAAAATAAGAGACTCTAAAGAATCAAGATAAATTAGATTAAGATATTGCTGGCGATGTGGCTCATGCTCAACAAGGATGAAGGACAAGGCCGGCTGGGTGGTAGGGTCCAGAAATTCGATTAGTTATAGTTGATCATACTATTCCATTTACTCAAAGATCATATCAGAGTATAGGTAGCTCATAGCAATCGAGGATGTCCAAATCTTGTGAAAGAATCTGACAAAGACCCAATTGGAGGTCAATGCACTACTCGACAACCAGGGGTTTGGGCCCTTTAACAAGTCAAGACAAATCACTGAAGAGGGAACTATGAGGTCACCCATCACTAGATGAGACAAAGCTTGGGAAGAGAGAAAGGAAGAGAGAGAAGAGAGATAAAGCAAGAAAGACATATAGGCCAGAGAGAGAAAGAAATTTAAGTTCAGGGTGGTCAGAAGCCAAAGTCAATGACCACCATGGAAGGCTGAATTAAGCCAATAGATAGAGGACTGAACAAAAAGGGCCAATCATTTTTTTTAAAGTTTTCTTTTTCTATTTTTCCTTTCTTTTCTTCTTCTTCTTCTTCTTCTTCTTCTTCTTCTTCTTTTCCTCTGCAAAATAAGGGAAGGGCACCGATCTCTCTCTAGAATAAAGTAGGGCTTGGTTATGGTGGTGACTATTGACTGGAGGTCTAGCGACAGGGGATAACAGTGGCAGTGATATGGTGGCTAGCGATGGAAAAATAAAAAAAATAATAAATTAAGATTTGGCTCTTGCCAAGATTTGCTGGTTACTAAGTTCTGACAATAGCCATAAGCTGACGTGGCTAGTCGGTCAAGAACTCTAACGACAAGTGTCAATGGCAAGGAAGGTTGGAAAAAGGAGAAATAGGGCCGATAATTAGATCTAAAATAAGGGATTAAATGGGGCTATTTTTCTTGCCTGATTCTGGGGATTCATGGTGAGATTTCAATTGGTGATGATGCTTGAGGTAGAGATAGGAGGGAGAGAGTGTCAGCGAGATAGGGAGGTGATTATGCCTCATCTCTAGCATGGCTTTGGCTGTGGAATGATGAGCTTGATAACAGGGCATCAAAATAAAAGAGAGCAAAAGAGATGATTAGAGGAGAGAGAGAGGGAGGGCTTGGGGTTAATGCTTCTCGAGTGGTTGTCAAAATAATTTATAGCCAGTAAAATGCCTTTCCTACTCAGAGTTTGAGGAGAAGGTGGAATTTGCCTGCTCCATATTTGACACAAACAGGAGTTCTGTCTTGAGGGTGGGCCTTTCTCTTCACACTAGGCCAGGCCAATGGGCCAAGCTAGCTAATCATGAGGTTGGGTCTCACATTCTCTCCCTCTTAAAATATTTATTTTTGAAATTTCTTTCCCATACTTTCAAAAATCTAGGGATTCACAATTATGGTCTCATCTTCAAACTCTTAAATATTCTAATTGTCAATGTGACTTCATCATTAGATCATATCATAAGGAAAAGATAAATACCACAACAGTTGATTTAAATCAGAACCATCTATTTCTTGTAATCAAAATTAATATCTTAATTTTAAATAGGAATTTTGAGTTTCTTACCAAAAATATCGACTATTCTTAATTTAATCGATCTATCATAAGATCATAAATGCCTCCAACTTATCCTCAATGAAAGAATATTTAAGCATAGTATACTTTTCAAGATCAATAAATAATCTCAGATTCTTTTAAATAGATACAGAAGTCTAAGCTTCAGATCTAAGAAAAATGAGATCCTCATCAAAATACTCCAAATTCAAGATTAAGAATCGATCATCCACTAATCCTAATCTCAAGTTGCTAAATTTGCTTACCACTGCATAAGATAGGAAAACCTATTAGTGAAAAAATCGCATGGCAGTATCTAGATTAACCAAGAATAAAAGAAATATTATCTTCTCTATCAATGAAATTCTCTATAAGAAATATCAAGTCATCTATCCTAATCTTCCAAATCAAAGAGTTAATATTGATGATAGCTTAAAAAAATTCAAACCATTGCATTTCTGCTGCATACTTTGATCTAAAACACAAAAATTTTCTAGATTTACTAAATAGCTTTCGACCAAAATACTTTTTGGTATCATAAATTGTGAGAGTCAAAGAATTCTAAATTTCAGGTAAGCTATAGAGAAAATCTTAAGTCTCATCTCTAATTTATCTAGAGCATATTCATCTGACTAACCCTTGAGCCAATTACCATATTCAAAATCATCATATGATCTACATGCAGGTTTGAACCTTGAAGAATATATCAATCAAATATCATAAAAAAAAAAAATCTATCCCCATCTTAAACAACTTCTATGAATGAAACCTAAGTTGCCATCCAAGTAATTAACTTCAAGCTAGAAGTAATATTATAGTATACCCCCATATCAAATTGAACTTCCAAATTCACTTAAATAACCAATAAACAAATAATCACAATGCACAATAGTATTATATGGAAATCCTATTATACATAATTTAGATCAAAATCTAGCAAATCAGAACTTTAAACACAAATTGACCTGCCTGAAAAACTAGCTCATTATACCTTGGCTATAGGCAAGATAAGGCGATATTCTTAGTCGATAAAAATAAAACAAACATCACAAATAAATTCAAACAAAATAATATAAAGTATTAATATGAAAGCAAGAAGAGATAACTCAAACCTAGTTTCTATCCAATACTTAACCTTCCTGATAAATCCTGAGGATCCTAAAATATATCACTAATTTTATCGTAATCCTCAGTGATCTCAAACCTAACCTTTGATACCATATAATCTGTCACATCTCAAATCCAAAGTGCATAATAGATGCATAGGCCTGTGAGGCGGACCATTTAAGCATGCAAGGCTATCGATCAAGTCATAATATCTATAGAGCAACAATAAAATTTCTTCAAACCTCAAAAAATCAATTTCACAAGGAACCAATCAGTTCATTCTCATAATCAAATATCCTAAAGTAGTAGGAGTCATAACGTTCCAATCAATTATTGGCATCTAAGTTGAATAGAATATCCAAAAGTAAATTGAACTAAGCTAAATTAACTAAGATAAAAATCCAAATGACTCTAGTTTCTCCAAGTAATCTAGCATGCTCTCCTAAGACTTGAGTAGTTCACAATATAGGAACTGAAAATAGAAACAAAAGAATAATAAATTACATCAGTACAATAAGCAATATAACACTTTAAAGTGGGGTCTAAGCATGCTAGTAGATAGTAAATCAAATATAATTTGTAATATATCATTGACTAGGAATATTAAAATTCAGAGAATAATATTTATTTTACTTTTCAAAAATATGCTTTAGATTTTGATACTGAATCTAATATCTAATTATGGCCACATAACCTAATGGCATGGGTCAGATATACGTTGCATGAAGTGATAGATAATAGACACCACTATTTTAATCATGGATGACTTGATGTCGAGACTAGTTTCTCAGATTATAAGTTAACAGACTTAACATATAATCTCTATTGTCAAGGCCGGATTATAGTAATGCTAAGACTACATATAAAACTAATTTTATACACTATCCAATCAAATTTCCAAATTCATTTCTCAAAGCAGATCATATGTATAAAATAAATTATTTACAATAATAAAATAATATATTTTTGACCCATTTTATCAAACAAAAAATATAGATCATAAATCAAACTAAATAAACTAATTATAATTTTTCAAAGATCATAAAGTACACTTTGAAGTGTTAGATAACTTACCTCAATCAATAATAAATCCAAGCATAGTATTCACGAATCCACACTTCAATCTAGTAAATTAGATACACCTATTCAATGTCCTTCTAAATCTACATAAATTTTAGTGATACCAACCTCGTTTAATTAGATTTCTAAGATTATATTCTAATCTACAACAGCTTTTTGGAACTAACTTAGGCTTGAATCTACTATCGAACTGTTTGTTCCTTTAGTCAGACTTTGACATATATTGTCATTAATTTCTCTTAACTGACCAAGTCATTCAAATACTATCAATGAATAGCACTTCATAACAATGAGAGACACTACAATTCCTAATTTATTTCTAATGAAAATTTTCATTTTTCATTTTATTTTTGAACTTTGATGATGTTGATAGTAGATAGTGTTTGGGCATCCTTTTCTGTTCTATGTTTTTTGGAGGTTATTTTGTAAATCAAAAATTTTTTTTTTTTAAATTTGTTACTGGTGGTAGAATCATTCTGTTATTTTTATTGAAAAGATATTGTTTTTAGCATGAGTGCCATCATTGCTACATTATTTCTACTTATAAGAGTATATTAAACTATAGTCTACACCTACACTGATACCAATTGACTATCCCAATACAATCATGGTATATTAGAACCTCTGCTGTATCATGTAGAGTGTATGCTTCCATGACACCTCATGGACTACCGAACGCCATACTTTCATATAATTTTACCTTATCATCGCTGGAATCAAAAATGGTTGATTGCAATCACAATATGGTAGATTGATATATTCTGTTGGCTTGCCTGGCTATCAAATCGATTCTCAAGCAAAATTATGTTGTTCACCATTATAGGACTCTCCACACTGCTAGTCTTATTTACGATACTGCTAGTTGTTAATGCTAGAATTCGTACAGTGCCGGGATGCTGGAGTTGATGGCGAAGTGGGCCTCCCAGGATGTGACTTGCATAAAAATTCTGATCGGAGGTTGCTCCAGTAAGGATCCTCCGACATTCAAGTTAGAACTTTCATTCAACAGATGGAGAAGCATGAGAGGTAGAATAATGACGTACCTTTTTCAAGGTCCTCTTTGAGCCTCCTTTATAGGCAAAGGATTGGAGCTTCAGTTGGTAGGTTAGTTGGCATGATCTCGCGATCCGCATAGGGTGCAAAATCGTTGCTTGAGTTTTTCAGGATGCGACGGTGGTGGTTGTCTTATCAGTTCTACGACAATTGTTATCAGATGGGCATTGTATTTTGAATTGAGTTGCCAAATGGGTATTGACGAGATGAGGGTTGTCGGCAATGACTAAGGGTCGATCGTCTTGTGTCGCCATCGAATGGAGAAGTCCAAAACCAAGTTCTGTTCAGTGGCGCGAAGTTGGTCGGCTAGATATGGTCAGCTGATGAGAGGATATTAGCCATGATGCACGAGGTAGCTGAGTGATAGTCGGTCGGTCACTGTCTGCTCAGTATGTAATGCACCGATCATGCAGTTGTAGAGGACTAGCTCGATGAAAGTTATGGCCGACTTTGAGTCGACGAAGGCTTCAGTGACTTGGAGTCAGCAAGGGCTCCAGTAGGTGGGCTGCTGAGCATAGACATCCTAGGCCCTGGGTCTATTTGCATCATCATATGCCCAGACGGAATATTTTTCAATACATGCCTCCTACTCTCAAGTCCGACTTAGTTGGACGAAGGGAGTATATCATTTTCATAGACGAGGATGTGAAAAAAACCCTTTGGTTGATGCGATGTGTGCGACTGTTGAGGCAGAAATACGGTGGTGTAGCTTAGGCCATCATGATCGAAATAAATAGATGTCGTTTCAACCAAAGGGATGTTGATGTGAGAATTCGTACGGCATCAGGATGCTGGAGTTGATGGCAAAGTGGGCCTCTGGGGGTATGACCTGTACAAAATCTGACGAAGTTGCTCCGGCGAGTACCCTCGACACTCAAGTTAGAATCCTATTCAACAGATGGAGGAGCATGAGAGATAGAATAAGGGCATATCTTTTTTTGGGGTCTCCTTTGAGCCTCCTTTATGGCGGAGGGTTGAAATTTCAGTTGGCAGGTTGGTTGCAGATCCCGCGATCCACACAAGGCGTGAAACTATCACTTGAGATTTTCAGGATGCGGCAGTGGTGGTTGCCTTATCAGTTCTACGATAGTTGCTGTTGGTAGGCACTATATTTGAATTCAGTTGCCAACTGGGCGTTGTCGAGACGAGGGTTGGTCGTGATGATTAAGGGGTCGATCACCTTGTGTTGCCATCGGATGGAGGAAGTGGAAAATCGAGATCTATTTAGTGGCACGAAGTTGGTCGGCCAGATATGGTCAGCTAATGAGGGGATATCGACCGTGATGCACAAGGATGGGAGCGATAGTCGGTCCGTCATTGTCGCTAGGATGTGAAGCATCGATCATGCAGTTGTAGAGGATTAGTTTGCGCAAGTTATGGCTGACTTTGAGTCAGTGAAGACTTTAGCTATAGCCGACTTGGAGTTAACAAGGGCTCTAGCAAACGGGCCTATTGAGCATAGACATCTGGGCCTCGGGCCATTTTGCAACATTAGCCCAGGCAGAATTTTCCCCCAACACTGCTGATCCAAAAAACGTACCTAAGCTTTTACTGTATGGGCTTTCTGTTTTGATCTTTAATATAATATCATCTGCTCAGTGTCATTTAATCAAACAAAAGAGTGAGCAGGGTTGAACCCGTAGACATGTAAACTATAAGCACAAAGGCTCGTTTAGTGAAGTATAAATATTAATCTCCCAATAGCAAACTCCATAAGTCCACTGATCACGATCATCATTTATCATTGTTGGGGTGGGAATCTACAACACCAACAATTTCTATAGATCCTTCTTTTTCAATATGGCAATGATTTATAAATGTAAATAATACAAACATAAATGAACATCATTGATGTGGATCATGCAAATTATTTTCTAATATCTTTCCTGATTTTCCTGTTGTGCTTTTGTATTATCGAAGAATATAATTGGATCAAGCTCATGCACACAGTGCATGCATGTGTGCATTCTTGCACGTATGCATGTGCTTGTGCATATGTGTCTATGAATGTAACCGCATAAGCATATGCCCATCTCACGTATATTTGTTGTTCATTGCAATTACAAGCTTTTGATATCCTAATTCCTACATTTAAATTTTTTGAACACTATTCTATTGGATGCTTTTTATTTGGAAGTATTAACGCAGGGATTGGGTTATCCAAGTGTCAAAATTTTAATTCTCTTTTTTTTGTAGATATCGAGAAAAAGGCACGGACAAACAGGCTTCACTGCTATGAGCTTTCAATTTGAAGTGCTTGGAAATTTATTGGCACAACCACTGACGAGATTGGGTTGATAATTTCTCCATTGATTGATATTTACAAGTTGATTTTATGATCTTGACTCCAATTTTATATTTGCCATTTCGGTTGAAGTTTGGTATGGAAGTTGTAATAACTTTGCAAAAGGGGATCATCTCAGCTTAGGTAATCCCAAATCTCAAACTAGTTAGGGTCAGCTACATGAATCCCTTTTTTCTCTATGCTGCTCCGTTTAGAACCTTTAATTACAAAAGACAGCTATCAAATAGAATTAGTTGCATCTACCAAAAAAAATAGAATTAGTTGCCATTTTAAGCTTCCAGATAGACTCGAGAAAGAAGCTCAACCTTACTTTAATGGACTCCACTTTTTTTTCTTAAATCAATCCTAATCTATTTTCTTTTTCTTGTTGCCTTATTGTTGATGATTGGGCCGTGGGGTTGTGCAGGGCCGCGTAGTGCAAGAGGCATTACCATATCTAGAGAAAACAAAATCCTTGTAGATCCATTGTCCCTTGTTAAGTAGACTTGCTTATTGGCCGGGCCGGGCCAGGCTCTGCGTAAGAGATCAAAGTGATTTTCCAGGCTCAAGCCTTGTCTCGCCCCGCCTTGGGGCTTTCTTCTTAAGTCCAAGCTTGCTCCATACCGGGCTTCGAGCTTCCTGATTGTGCCTCGAGCTTTCCTGAATGAGGAAGGTGGGAAATGAGGAGCCATTGAGGCTTGAGAGGTGGGATAATGCGACTTGCGAGAAGCAAGTGTAGAGGTTTGGGATGACTTGATGACTAAGGAGGCAAGAAGGCCGAGATGTGCGAGGAGGAGGCAGGGGAAACTGAGACGACATGAGGAGGAGGTAGGGAGACTGGAATGATGTGAGGAGGTGGTGGGGGAGGATGGAAATGGGGTGGTCGGGAGGAGGATGTGAGGAGATGGCAGGGAGGACGGGACCACGCGAGGATGCGTGAGGAAGATGGACCATGTGAGGCCAAAGAGGAGGCGGGAAAGCGGGAAGGAGGCGAGCATGCCAAAGACTCGAAGAGGAGGGATCCTGGATTCTGGAATTAGGGAATTAGGGATTGGGATATGGGTTCGGGTTGAGTCTGGGCTGGCAACGTACACTTAAGTCCGATTTATTTTTTAAATCCAAGCTTGATTTTTAGGCTTGGCCTAACCTGTTAGGCTAAAAGTTATGGCCCATGCCATTTTAAACAAGCCGAGCTCAAGCAAGCCACATGCGATATGGGCACGTTTATTGTCAAGGAACCATAAAGGATAGGTAAAATACATTTCCTAGGCATTTGATCCAAATAAGATAAATATAAAAAGAGTAAAGGGTAACATCTATCCCAATTAGGCTAACTATAGTCACAAGGACCCTCTCTTAACGTAATAGGATGATTGTCTCTTAATATCCATCTATTTGTTGCAATCTAGTCTCTCTAGTAGGATTGAAATCGGATCGGACATGGATCGGACACTAGCATATTCATATCCATATTTATTTTATCTGATGAATACAAATATAGATATGAATATTATTCGGATACAAAAATTTATATCCATATTTATTTTTAATAGATATGAATATAATTCGGATCTTAGAAGTATGAATATAATTATGGATATAGGTAGGATAATTAAACTTTATAACTACAAAATCAAAAATACTATTAAATAGATGAAAAATCAAATTAATAGCATATCTATGTGATTGTATATTTCTCTTAAAAATTAATAAATACTATATAAAATTATATAAGATTATAAGTAGATTCGAATATAGATAAGATAGTTGTTCATCCATATCTATATTCATTTTTCTTTGATGGATATGGAAATTAGTCAAAATCTTAAATTTCTATCCATGTCCGGATAGATTCGGATACGGAAATGGATCTAAACGGATATTATCCATACTACTTTCACCCCTACTCCCTAGCTAACTTTATCCTAAAATTATTTTAGGGAGATTATAGATTATCTTAACCCAAAACAATTGCAATTGTGGCCATTAAATACTTGGATATCAGACACCAACAGCATGTAAGATCATTTTATTTGAAAACCTAATAAAATTATAAATAGACTTACTACTACAAATTTTATTGAAAGACAGCACCAATGTGATAAAATTGTCAGTGCCTATGTCTTCGACATGTTTTTCCTTGTTGATATTGCCCACCTGTTGTTGAACAAATTAAGCTAGTCAGCTTCTTGCAGGTACTATATATCACCAGCATATTTTTGGCCCCAAAATCTTCAGACCTAAGTTACAGTTGGTTGTCATTCCCTCGCTTTGAGCAACCCTTTCAAAGTTGTGCTTTAATCTCTGCTTGGGGTCTTAGGATATGGATTCGCAATGTTCACTTGTCCGATGTGAAACACAGAGACATTTCAATGCAAAGTCTCCACCTGGATGGTTTACAGATCAGTTATTAATTTGCACATCCCTATACTCCGTGGTAGCCATATGATGATGTGAGTAATAATGCCCAACCTTAACCATGGCTTCATGCGTATATCTAGCACTTGGATTCTATTTTTTAAAAAAAGAAAAAAAAATTTGCGAACACTTCGGAACCTGTTAGTTCAATTGTAACAGGCAAACAATATTTGCATGATTTTAAGAATCATAAAATGTCAATAAAATCTAGAAATGTCTAGAAGATATCAAATTTCATTAAGAGAATGCAATAGCAAAGAAAACTTTAGGGGAAATAATCACCTAAAGCCAATAATTAGGTGAAGTCCTTTATCTCTTCTTTTGATGAAAGGACATTAAATAAGGTTAACTACAAAACTTGAAAAATTAATCTTCCCTAATTCATTCATATGGTAAACTCGTTTGAGCAAAATGTGATAAACCAGAGTTCTGGAGAATGAAATAGGTGTATTGTCGCTAGAAAAGCTATTTAAATGAGCAACCGAGAAGCATCATATAGGTTGATGATGTGTAAACCCCTAATTTAAGGTTTTGTTTATTTTCCCCAGTTTAATCTTGAACCAATCAAAATTTGCAATTTCCTTTGAAAAGGATCTGATAGAAATTAGTACGGATAGAAACTGATCTATTTGGGGGACTTAATTTTGGTGTCACTGAATTGATATAACTATACAATTCAAAGATAAAAATGCCTTGGCTCTAAACGTTGACAGTAAGGATGACAGTATGGTCACATGTACGATAAAATTGCATATACATTCGGGGTGTAAATGAGTCGGGCTATTCGTGAGCTATTCGAGTTCGATTCGATTCGACTCAACTCGATTATTATCAAGATCGAGCTCGAGTAGCAGAATATTCGGATCAAAAGCTTGCAAATTTATTCAAATTTATATATTTTTTAAATAATATTATTTATATTTATAATATAATAATATATATATATATTATTAGTAGACTAAAATTCAATTTTGAATTTAAATTTGAGTTCGAATATGGTTCGGTTCATAATCGAATCGAGTCGAGTCGATCTCGAATTTTTTTTTTTTTCTTCATCGAACCAAGTTTAAGTTTAAGATATTAAAATTCGATCGATTTTGAGTCAAATTTTAAATCCTAATATTTTGGATCGAATTGAATTTAAATTTTTACTATTTAAATCGACTCGACTCGATAGTATTTCTAAAGTACATATTGCAAAACTATATGCGATTAAGTTTGCCGTTCATAACCATTACATCTTTCAATTATTTTTTGTTTCCTTTCTAAAAAAATGACGACGACAATGACAAAATAAAGTTTATTTGTGCTGTTTCGGTGCCATTTGAGTGGCATTTATTTCGCATGCAAGGTTGTCAGATGGTCTAGATGGGACCAGTCGATTGAAACCCTCACCATGGCCTTGGGTAGGCAATTAGGTGACTGCCTATGAAGAAATGCCTTCAAATTCTTCAAATACGCATTCCCAAATATGCGTATATTTACATGAGAAAATATGCATCATTTTATCTGATATAAACCCCTTTACAACATAGATTTTATCACTAAACCTATATTTAATGATATGAGAACTCCAAAAATCACTGGATTTCACAAGATCTAACTTTGCACTACTAAAATACATTGAGAAGACAATGCTAATATAATATAGACATACAAAGCGAAAAGTAGCAAATGTCAACCACTAGTTGTTTTCCTTCACTTAAGAAACATATATGATGTAGTTGATTGGTAAGAACTGATGTATAAAAAAATTGAAGGTAAAAAACTGTTTACAATCTCAACTGCTTGAAGTGGGAACCATGCTACTTGCTTGTTCCATAGATCGGTGGTTTACCTTGCCATCACTCTTGTCACTAAATTACAGGATGACTCTCAGTATCAATATAATTTGACCGTGGTTTGAGGTCAACCAAATCAACTTGTCCTTGAAGTCTAGTCCAATTCTGGAATTCTTTTGGGAGCAGATAACAACAAAATAGCTGCTTATTTTCTTCTATCTGTTAATAAGTTAGGAATATTCTCCTTATCGGCTACACAGGAACTATTGATCAAGATATCCTGTTAAAGCCCTGATGTTTATGTTGTTTCTAACTAGCCCTATGCTTTAGTTATACGTATTCATTCCTCACTACCATGCCAAGTCCAGCAATTGTTTTTCTTCTCTATTTTGATGTCACTTGTGGTTACCAATAGGAGTTTCTACTATGATGACAACAAGCGGGTGATGGAAAATTTTTTAGTACATACATATATGGCCTACCCAATATTTTCCTCCACAGTGCCTTGTTGATTGCTGGAAAGTAATTATACCATCTGCAATGTACAACTTCAGCTCATGACATTTTCTCTTAGGAGGGAAGCAGATCTTGAATAAGGTTTCAGAACAGGAAGTGCTTAACAAGATGATGTGTGAGGAAGCCTCCTAAGAGATCATGAAGCTGGTTTGGACACCCTAAATAAAAGTTTTCTACTATTAAGAGCAGTATCAAGCAAAATGTATTATATATATATAGGAAGCATATCAAGTGAGAGGATTAGCTTAATATGAGAGGTGAGAGGACATAATAATAATCTTTGGATCCACATCAATCATTCAGATGAGCGTCGGTTGTCCAAACTGTCCAAATGCCCCTAGGGTTTATCTATTTCTTTCTTTTTTTAGTTTTTTAAATACACGTACGGCGCTCATCTGAACCATTGATGTGGATCATGTTATTATTATGTCCTCTCACCTCTCACATTAAGCCATTCCTCTCACTTGATACGCTCTTTATATATATATACATATATACATATATACATACATATATACATACATACTATATCATGGGAAAGGAAAATCAGCATAGTGTGATTGTTTAATATGTTTCTTGATAAATATGTTTAATCAAGATATTTAAGAGTTGATGGACCATATATTTGGGAGTTGCTCATTAATAAAAGGAAGATTCACACAATTCACATCATAATAAATTTTTCACTCTAATAGAAGCTTCTAGATACATTTAATTCAGATAACCAATGTTTAAGCCTGCCCCACCTTATCCAATCTATTGTCGTAAACAATTGATCTTCGAATCATTTGTGATGTTGCTTCAGAGAAAAATTCGAGAACCCATGGGGTTAGGGAAGTGGTTACATTAGAGGCACTTTAGAGATTACTTAATTTTTATATAATGTTTATAGATGTTAGCCATATGCCAGTGCACATCCGATAGGATCCAGAGAGAGGTTGCTAGCCGGGGGGTGGCTGTTGTCTTTAGCAATGTCCTTGAGGATCGACCTACTCCTATTAGTAGGGATTAAATGGGATTGACAGCCCAGCCTATCACTTGAGTGTGATCTGACTTGATATAGATCAACTTAGATGCAAAGCCCCTCATATATATCCGTGTGCTTATTGCGGGATTTTGTGCAGGTAATAAAAATTAAAAAACCTTGCCTACTCTCAGCTAATCACCTTTTAAAAAGTTGGTTAGTGCCTATGGTCCTACAACTGGTATCAAAGCAAGGTTTTACATTCGAAATCTGGTGAGGTCCTTTGGGTGTCATTAGAGGGGATTGTTGGCAATATGCCAGTGCACATTCGACGGGACCTAGGAAGAGGTTGCTTTGCACATCCGATGGGACCCAAGAAGGGGTTGCTAGCTGGGGGGTGGATGTTGTCAAAGTCATATACCAGTGCACATTCGATGGGACCCAGGAAGAGGTTGCTATGCCCATCCGATGGGACCCAAGAAGGGGTTGTTAGCTAGGGGGTGGTTGTTGTCTTTGACAACATCCTCGAGGGTTGACCTACCTCTATTGGGTAGAAATTAAATGGGATTGACCGTCCAGCCTGCTGCTTGAAGATGATCTAGCTTGATGCGGATTAACTCAAGTGTGAAGCCTCTCATGCATGTCTGCATGCTTGTTGTGGGGCTTTGTATGGTTAATGAAGATGAATTATATATGTTTGAGATAGTACACCTTGAAAAAAATTAAGTTGGAGAAGTATTTGAAGTATTTTGAAAGCATTTTTCAAATAGCATAAGCTTTGAATTGACTCCAAGTATTACTCAAGTCGACTCTCTCAGAAAGATAGAAAGTAGATTTTTCTGCACTAGCCTCAAGTTGACTTCTACTATTCTCGAGTCAACTCTAAGTCTGTATGAGTCGATTTGATTGCGAGGACAGTCTAATGACTAATTTTTCTACAAGCTTCTAACGGGCAAATTTGACTTGCAACGATTAATTTGATCTCTCTAGCAGTTAGTACACCTCTTTCAACCAAATTTAAGCATATTTAAGATATGAAATCACTTAGAGAAGTAGATCTAAGAAGAAAAAAAAGAGAGAAAAATCTAAGTTCTTGGTGAGAGCATTGAATATCTTTAAATCAAAAAGAGAGGAATCAAGTGCAATTATTTGAGTGAGATTCTAAGAGAACATGCTCAATAATTAAAAGAGAGCCTATCATTTATTCAAGTAAAGAATTCCAAGCTTCAAAGAACAACCATTATCGACTTCAATCGAGCTTCAACAAATTTTATTCTTCTTATGCTCTTACTTATATTTTCTCATTTCTATTGTATATCTTGTTTCTTAGGATAGGAACCTATGGGATGACTTGTCCAAGCCTGTAATTAGATGTTGTATTGACTAATTCTATAGGTGACTTGGTTGGAAAGATTTTGATTGATTTTCTATGTAAATCAACTGAGTTGATTATGAGCTCGCTAAAATAATCGGTTGGATTGATTATGAGTCCGATTAAAATAATCATGCTATACTCAAGAGGATTATAATAGAATTTTCAAGTAGAAAGACTTGGGGAGTGGATATAGATATTGGATTTGACACTAAATCATTATAAAATTATGTTTGTATGTGCTCCTATTTATTTTCATTTTGCTCTTATTGTTTCAGCATAATTCTTATTTTGATTCATTGTTTCCACTACACACTCATTTAGTTTATCTTAATTGAGCACATATCTATTTTTAAGCTCTAAAGAGTTTTTGAAAACCTAATTCACTCCTCCCTTTCGAGTTGTCTATTTGGACAATCATTGATATCAAAGTAGGTGCTCTTTTATCTTTTGTAGACTTAACAATCTAAAGCTCAAGATCAATGACAATCCTTAGAATATTTTTTGATGAAGGGCATTCTCTTGTTAGACCACCTCTTTTTTGTGGATTTGATTATATTTGTTGGAAAGTGTTGGTGCAAAAATCTGCTTGCACCGGAGAAGCTGGAGTCGGGAAAACCGCGGTCGCTGCCGGGACCTGCAAGGGAAGTCTAAACCGGAGGTGGGGTTGCTCCGGCAAGACCCTCCGACGCTCAAGTCAGTTCTCTGCCTCAACAAGAATGGAGTGCTCGAACGGAGAATTTAGCAGAGTTTTGAGATAAGAAATGAGCTTAGAGAATAACGTATCTGGATCCCCCCTTTTTATAGGCGGAGGAGGTAATGGATTGATGGCGACACCTGTAACCGTCTGGTAGTGGACCGCCCGTGGTCAGGAGAATTTATTGCGAGAGGTAGTGGAGCGGAATCGTGGCCATCACCGCAGCTCGCCACGTGGAATCAGTTGCAGGGAGTGGAGCAGCGCCCGTTGTCGTGACTTGCCAGCGGATGGGAGAATCGCCCGGTATCCATCGCAGGAGGTGGAGCAGGTTCGTGGCCGTTATTGTGGCCTGCCAGGGGGTAGTGGAGCTGTGCGGAATCCACCACAGGAAGTGGAGCAGGGCGACGACGGTTACTGCGGCTTGTCAGGGAATGATGGAGCTGCGCAGAATTCGTCACAGGAAGTGGAGCAGGGTCGTGGCCGTTTTGGTGGCCTGCCAGGGGGCGCGGATCTGTTGATTGAAGCTCGACGACGGTCGGAGCCCGGCCTCTGTAGAGGTCCAGAAGAGGTCCTCCTGGCGGCTGGGGTCGTGGGTGGAGTCTGATTTCCATGGGAGTCTGGGCGGAACCCTCTCGGAGCTGAAGTTGCGGGCGGAACCCGGCCCTCGTAGGAGTCCGGGCGGAGTCCTCTGCAACCAGAGTTAGAGGTGAAGTCCGGCTCCCGTAGGGGTCCGGACGGAGCTTACCAGCAGTTGATACTGAGAGCAGAGCCTGGCTCCCGTAGGAGTTCGGGCGGAGCTGTGCTGCAGTTGATGTCGGAGGCGGAGTCCGGCTCCCGTAGGAGTCCGAGCGGAGTCCTTTGCAATCAAAGTTAAAGGTGAAGTCTGGCTCTCGTAGGAGTCCGGACGGAGCTTACCAGCAGTTGATACTGAGAGCGGAGCCTAGCTCCCGTAGGAGTCCGGGCGGAGCTGTGCTGCAGTTGATGTCAGAGGCGGAGCCCGGCTCCCGTAGGAGTCCGGGCGAAGCCGTGCTGCAGTTGATGTCAGAGGCGGAGTCCGGCTCCCGTAGGAGTCCGAGCGAGGCCGTGCTGCAGTTGATGTCGGAGGCGGAGTCCGGCTCCCGTAGTAGTCCGGGCGGAGCTGTGCTGTTGTCGATGTCGGTGGTGGAGCCCGGCTCCCGTAGGAGCCCGGGCGGAGCTGTTCTGAAGTCGGCGGTGGAGCCCGGCTCCCGTAGGAGTCCGGGCGGAGCTGTGCTGTAGTTGATGTCGGAGGCGGAGCTCGGCTCCCGTAGGAGTCCGGGCGGAGTCCTCTGCAATCAAAGTTAAAGGTGAAGTCCGGCTCTCGTAGGAGTCCGGACGGAGCTTACCAGCAGTTGATACTGAGAGCGGAGCCTGGCTCCCGTAGGAGTCCGGGCGGAACTGTGCTGCAGTTGATGTCAGAGGCGGAGCCCGACTCCCGTAGGAGTCCGGGTGAAGCCGTGCTGCAGTTGATGTCGAAGGCGGAGTCCGGCTCCCGTAGGAGTCCGGACGAGGCCGTGCTGCAGTTGATGTCGGAGGCGGAGTCCGGCTCCCGTAGTAGTCCGGACGGAGCTGTGCTGTTGTCGATGTCAGTGGTGGAGTCTGGCTCCCGTAGGAGCCCGGGCGGAGCTGTTCTAAAGTCGGCGGCGGAGCCCGGCTCCCGTAGGAGTCCGGGCGGAGCTGTGCTATTGTCGATTCCGCCGAGGGTTTCGACTGTGGGTATTTTATACCCAACACCAGTCCCCCCACTTTCGATTTTGAATTTCAAGCGAAGAAAGTACACAGAGAGAGAGAGATGGGTACAGTCAGAACCGTCCCTTCGAATCCTGTGCACTGCCGCCTCCAGATTTTTGGCATTAAATGAGCGCGTGCCGGAGTCTTTTCGAATTGGAGCAGTACGAGGGGATGCTTCGAAAATCCCACAGGTACACTGGCCTAGGTACGGCGCAATTATGATCCTGCCAACCGTCAGCCGCTTTTAGCCGTCTGTCAGGGGGAGTGGGACACGTGTCGGGTGCGGACTGGCCAGGAAGATTCGCAATCATTATGGCGCCGGATCCCAGGGTCTATTTAAACCCGTCCTCCCCCTTCAGACGTCCCACTCCATTCCTGAGTTTTCGCTGGTGTCTGTCTTCTCTTCGAGAGCCTTGCTCTAGTGAACGTCTTCTCGAGCTGTAGGCACCTCCCGTTTCTCGTCCCCCAGGTCCCTCAGAGCAATATAGGTTAGTGCCAACCTTCTTCTCACCGCCCAAGGGCTTCTCCTCTCTTCATTACTTTTGTGCCTCCCTCCGAGTTAGCCTTCGACGTCCCGTTCCCCTTTCGGTCTGTCTTTTTAGGATCCTTTAGATCCTCCCTTCGAAACTACTCAAAATATCTTCTGACTCTTCTGCTCCCGGCAGTTCTGAGAGTTCTTCCGCTTCAAACCCCCAGGTCGCTGTCTCTGCAGACGAGCCTGCGTCCGGGGCAGGGCCTCGCCCGGTTTTTGCACCGGGCGCTATTCCATGCTCGTCGACTCCGGATGAACTCCTTCTGATAAGGGTTCGGTATGGGGTTCCTCCGGAGTATGACCTGGAGCTACCTGGCCCCTCTGATCGGGCCAGCACTCCCCCTCCTGATCGCTTTTGTTTGTACCAGGAAGCATTCCATGCCGGACTCCGGCTTCCGCTTCCTGTCTTTGTTGCTGCCTTCTTCCGCTTCTTAGACATTTCTCTCGCCTCCGTGGCCCCGAATTTCTTTAGGTTTTTGATAGGGTTTCTCTCCCTCTGTCACATAGCCGAGGTCCAGCCGTCCCTCTCCTTGTTCAGGCATTTTTATACCTTCAAACGCCATCCTTCGGCGAAGGACTGGTGGTACTTCTCCCCCCAGTTTGGTAAGAAGGGGTTGCTGAAGGGCGCCCCTTCTTCGATTCACAATTGGAAGGAAAAATTTCTTTTCGTCCATTGCCCGACCCTGGAACTGGGCCTGCCCCCTTGGGGGTCTCTGAGGGATTCCGTCCATCGGGCTCCCAGTTTGGGGGAGGACGACCTTCAGGCCGCCCAGAAGCTCCTAACTTACCCCGCTCCTTCTCTTCCTAATCTTCTGAGGGAGCAGCTTTTTTCAACATCGGCCTGAGCCCTCAGGATCCAGCAAATATTCATCTTATCTTTTCTTTTCTTGCCTTCCTCTTCTTCTTCTCTTTACTTTTTCCTTCCCGCTCTTTTCTTTCTCTTTCTTTCTCTCTTCTTTTTTCTTCTTTCTCCTTTTTTTTTTTTTGACTCTGGACTGATCGATGTCGCTTCTTCTTCTTTTTTTTTTTTTTTTATAGTAATGGACGCCGAAGCAACGCGGATGCTCGCCAAGGGCATGAGAGCTCAGAAGAGGAAGGACGCGACGGCCTCCGGATCGGCGAAGAGGGCCAGGGCGGAGGAGACGAGCTTGGCTGCGCCCGTCCAGGCAGCCCCGGCCATCGACATTCCTTCAGATGCCGAGCCAATGGCCCCCCGGGCTTCCTCGAGGAGCCCACCGACTGGGGCTCCCGCTCTGGGGGTTCGCCCCACGGAGGCGCCCGTCGTGGGGAGGAGGAGGAAATCGGTGGCTCGCGGGGCGAGCAGCCACCGAGCTGCTGCAGACGAGTCCGTCTGCTCCGAGGGGAGATCGGAGAACCCCTTCAACGACAAGGACTTGATCAGGCGGCTGCTCGATGGCTGCATCCTGTCCGACGTCGTTGAGAGGATCGACCGCACCGATCCCGAGCAGCGGGCCTGGGACTCTTTGGGGTCCTTCCTCCAAGTAAGCGGATATTTATTTGTATGGTCACTCGGCCTTTGTTGTAATTCTCTATCCATCCTTGCAGATTGGGCACCAGCTCTTCGCCTATGTCGAGGCGACGAGCCGCATGAGAAGGGACCTCCTTCAGGCGGAGGAACGCCGCCAGGCCGAGGTTGCTTGCCTCCAAGCGAAGACGGCCGAAGTAGCCGCCCTCCAGGAGGCCCTGGAAAGAGAGAGGCAAGCCCGGGAAGAGGAAAGACAAGCCTGGGAAGAGGAGAGACGGATCTTGGAGGAGTCGGCGAGGAAGGCGGAGGCCGAGGTCGCCCATTTGGTCGAGCAAACTCCGGTTCTGGTCTCGGAGGTCAGGGCCCTTGCGGTGGAGGAGTTCAAGGCTTCCACGGAGATGAGGGAACTGAACGTCCAGTTCGGCCAGGAGGCGTTCACTAAGGGGTTCGAGCTCTGCCAAGAGAAGGTGGCCAGCAAATACCCCGATCTCGATCTCGGCTTTCTTGAGGAGTCAGAAGATGAGGCCGGCCCTTCGTCCGCCGCCACCGCAGTCGCACCCCCCGTGCCGAGTTCTCCACCTCCTGCCCCTGAGGTCTGAGACCTCTGATCTTGTGCCCTTATTTTGTCGCCATATTTCTTTTCTGTTTGTCTTCAAAATTATTCAATCAATAAAGTCGAATTTCTTGTTGTGGATGGCCTCTCCTTCCCCCTCCTCCTCCTTTCTGCTTTTCTTCTTGCAATGAGTCGATCTTTGACGCTTGCACTT
>NC_025995.2:39727054-39777830 GCF_000442705.2 Elaeis guineensis | reverse complement strand
ATATTATAATCCATTGGGTGTAAATGGATTTATAAAAAGAAGATTGGGTCGAAATGATAAGGTAGAGACCTATAAGGTAAGGCTAGTCACAAAAGGTTATAATCAATGTGAAGGCATTGACTATTATGAAATCTTCTCATCCATAGCCATGCTGAAATCCATCCATACTCTGCTTGTCATTGCAGCATTTTATGATTATAAAATTTGACAGATGGATGTGAAAACTATCTTCCTAAATGGATATCTTGAGGAAGATATCTATAAGAAGCAGCCTCTAAGTTTCACATCCGGTGATAGTGATCACAAGGTCTGCAAGTCACAAAGGTCCATTTATGGACTCAAACAAGCATCTCAGAGTTAGAACACTCACTTCAATGATATGATCAAAATGTTTGATTTCATCAAAAATGAGGAGCCATGTGTGTATAAAAAGATCAGTGGGAGCGCTGTTACATTTCTCGTATTGTATGTGGATGACATCCTCCTGATTGAGAATGATATTCCCATGCTGATGTCGGTCAAAGTATGGTTGTCGAAAGAGTTCACTATGAAAGATCTAGGAGAAGCTTCCTACATTTTTGGTATAAAGGTCTATAGAGATAGATCTAAGAGAATGATAGGACCTCACAGCATTTGTACATAGAGGAGGTGCTGAAGAGGTTCAGCATGAAAAACTCTAAGAGAGATCTTTTGCCCCTTAGACATGGCATTCATCTCTCCAAGAAGATATATCCTGACACACCTGAGGAGATCCGATGCATGAGTAAAATTTCTTATGCTTCGGTAATAGGGGCCTCATGTATGCCATGTTATGTATACGCCCTGATATAGCACTTGCCGTGAGTGTTACGAGTAGATATCAGATGAATCCAGATGAAGAATACTGAATTGCTATTAAAAATATCCTTAAGTACTTAAAAAGGACTCAGAATTTGATGTTGATCTTTAGTGAAGGATCGGAGCTAAAAGTTGAGAGACACATCGATTCTGGCTTTATGGCTGATGTCGATGATAAAAAGTCTATATCAGAGTGTATCTTCTTATGTAATAGTAGTACGATTAGCTGGAAGAGTTCTAAGCAGTCGATCATTGCAGATTCGACCATAGAAGTTGAGTACATTGTCACCTCTGAAGCTACTAAGGAAGTCTTTTGGTTCAAAAAGTTCATTGCGGAGCTGGATGTGATGCCATCAGATGCCATTACATTGCACTACGATAACAATGGTGCCATAGCCCTCGCTAAGGAGCCTAAGTCTCACTAGAAATTTAAGCACATAGAGCGACGATTTCACATCATATGCGAATACCTCGAGAAGAAGTTCATCGAGGTGCAGAGAGTCGACTCCATGCTGAATGTGGCAGACCCGCTAACCAAGCTTCTCAGTCAGCAGAAGATCGAAGCTCACTTTAAAAAGATAGGTCTTAGGTATATGGCCAATTGGCTTTAGGTCAAGTAAGAGTTTATTAGATTTGTGCTCTAGAAGCTAATTGTTGGCTGACATATTATGTAATTTCAAGGCTTAAACTTATACTTGTAATCTTTTTATTATCAATAAAAGATTTTTTTATTCCAATCATATTTATGTGTCCATGATTTATCCTAGAAATTAACAAAGATGATTTTTGTATATTTTAAAGAGTTAAAAATTTGAGACATATATTAATTAGTGGTTAATTTCTAAATGCTCCCGATCGAAAGATCGTCATGGAGGATAGTGCATGATTCACCTTCCTTGTGGGCAGATGAGTCTCGAATCTGTTGTGTAGAGATACTGCGATGAAGATATGGGTGGTTGTTAGAGAATAATTTGCACTGGATGTGACCAACATGAGAACCACATAGATGTCTAGTCACTCATCAGTGGTCTTCTCGATGCTGCAGTGTGTGAGTAGTCCTTTGACCTGCGGTGTCATTGGCTATTCACAGTGAGGCTACTGGGTTTGACTGTACGTTCTCTTGATCCTTAGTCATATGAGTCCTTGCTGTGTATGTTGACTTCAGTAGGTTTAGGTTCACTATTTGGAGTAGGATGCACCTAGATGAAATCTTTCAACCTTGATAGAAAAGAAGAAGTCCTATGTGATTTGTATGACTGAGTTCAGAAAGTCTTTGGCTAAAGCAAGTGTGAATATTGGAAAAAAAAATTTTCACGAGATTCACAAATGAACTCGAGTCGAGCCAATCTTACATATGACTGATGATGGGGTCTGACGAGTTCTTCATGACCTCTATCAAGTCGAAACTCATGATAGAAAGACTAAATCACACGATAACTGCACCTAGGGGTTCGTACTTTTATTCTACAGAGTTGCTACTACATACTGCTAGATGTCACTGATGGATTGTGAGACTCATTGGTGTCATCTTGATGATCGATGGCCCTCGAAGGATAGAATTGAAAATATTCAATCTATCGAAAAGAGTTTCGATGATATTGTGATAGAGATCATAATATATCTTGCTACCAGATAGAATGAAACTTATAGGATCATACATTAAGGATTTAATCTGAATTTGCCAATTAAGCTTATGAAGTTCTAATTGAGTTAGGGTTTATTGAAATTCTATTAGGTTTATGAGAACCATGCTAGCACACAGTTAAACCTAATTCTTCTCGGACTAATTTGGTCAAGTCCATAACTTTGAACCTAACTTAAATCATTTGGATTTAATGAGCTCTTAATTATGAGCCCAAAGAGATTTGATTAAGTCAATTAATTGACATAATTATCCTAACATTATCTCTTCTTTATCTCTTAATTATCTCTAAGTGTGCATGTGGAATAGATGGAAGATTGGGTGGTGCCTTCCTTCTCTTTTGGCAGAAATTGGGTGTCAAATCCTAGAGGGGCCCGCCCCCTCTTATGTGGCATGGCATTGAGGAGTGAGAAGTGGGACCATGCCCTCTCTTATTTGGCTAGAAATCCCTTTGTGGGGCGCCAACTCCCTTTGTGGGGTGAGAAATCTCTTTGTGGGGTGCCAACTCCTTTTGTGGGGTGTAAGAGTTGGCGCTCCAACTATCTGACATATTTTAGATGGACGCTTTTTGTATATGCTTAAAAGATTGATCATATACTATTTATATCTAATTTTAATTAGAATAAATTAGATTAAAAAGATAGAGGATTCTTATGAGATAAGAATCTATCTTTTTAAGATAATTGGGTTCCTATTTTGTACCAGGATAGTGCCTATATAAAGGATATATCTTTAGGGTTTCTAGCTAATTAATTTTTTGATAAAAATCTCTCTCTCTCCCTTCTCCATGCCTCCTCTCCTCCCTCTCTTCCTTTCCATTCCCAAAAGTTGGGTGACTTGAAATTGAAGATCGAGGAGAAGAAGAAGGCTACTGATCAAAGAGTTGATCCTGCAATTTAGATCAAGGTGTTGATCAAAGTGCTCCAGGCTAAGATTTTTCTTAAGAAGAAGAGTCTTCTACGAGGAGAAATCAGTTCGAGATTGATTCCGATGGATACCTATAGAGACCGGACACGTGTGTGGCTCGAACGTCTATGAATCTGTGATCATTAGAAGTGGTGAATATCTATCCGCATCAAGATAATGAGATCTGATCTCATATTTATTTCTAAATTTTAGATTGTATATATGTGTTTTCTTCTGGGCTTGGGTAGGATTAGATTTGATCTCTTACATGTGGGATTAAAGAGTTTAACCCGTTTTATTTTTCACTATATATTTTAAAAATTTTGAAATCTACACACGCTGCCTATCCAATTTTCTAACAATCTTTGTATTTGTATGCCACATGAGCCCCTATTCCCAAGCATGGTGTATAGTTTAACCGTTCCTTCCATGCATGGATGGTTGTAACTACTAGCTAACCATTATCTCTAGACTTTGCTCCACTAAGGCTTCATCCTAGGCTGAGAACTCTTGCTCTCTTAAGTGTACACCACATTCACTCAATTTGTGTCCTTAGCATTTTGACTTGCACTTCTCTTGATGTATCAGCCTTTTGGTTGTAGCCAGTTTGGATGTGGTGTAAATAAGATACTATAGTGAACCACTGCTTCAATATTAATGCCAAACATCATAGAAAAATCAAAAACCACTCAGATACCAAAATAGTGCATGCAGTGATCTTTTTCTTTGAGGAAGAAGATCTATTTAGTAACGAAGTAGCAAATTGGAAGAAGTAATAAGAACTCTCACAAAGCAATGGAGAATAGAACTAGGAATTGTAATGGTTAGGCACCTCTATTTATAATGGTAGGATCCCTTGAACCTTCCCACAACTATGTCCACTTTTATTTCTTGTATATAGGAAAGAAACAATAATATTCCCTATAATTTTCCTCTTGATGAGATAATTTTTGACTCATCTTGATATCAATTGATTAGGTAAGGTCTCTGACTTATCTTGATATTGTTTAATTGGATAAGATTTTTAATTTACCTTGATATCAGATTGTCATGCCTTGAACTGAGCGTATAACAGGTGATGCATATGTATAGGATGGATCCTACAAGCATGCAAGGCTAATTTCAAAATATTACTAATATGCAATCCAAAAAACCTTCAAATCTAAGCTAAACTAATATAAAGTTTGATTAACATTGGTGACCAAGACAACTACATCTACTAATTACTCCGAGCAATCTAGCATGCTCTCCCAAGTCCTGAATAATTTATGAGTCAAAATTTAAAAAATAGAAAAAGAAAGAATAATGAGTTATACTAGCCCAGTAAACAACATAACACATCAAAGTGGGATCTATGCATATTAGCAAATAGAAAATCAAATATAATTTATAACATCATTGACTGGGCATATCAAAATTCAAAGAATAATATTCTTTTTACTTTTCACAAGAATGCTATTCAAAAATTGATACTAATTCTAACATCAAGCTATGGCTATGTAATCTAGTGTCATAGGATAGATACAGTTGCACAAAGTGTCAAAAATAAATACCACTATTTTAATTACTGATGGCTTGGTATCAAAACTAGTTTCTTAGATTATAAATCGATAGATTCAATATATAATCTCCATTGGTAGGGCTACATTATAGCTATCATGAGAATATATATAAAAACAATTTCACAAATTATCCAGTCAAATTTCCAAACCAATTTCTCAAAGGAGATCATATATTTAAAATAAACTATTCATAATAACAAAATAATACATACTTGATCCATTTTATCAAATAGAAAATAGAGTTTATAAATTAAAATAAAAATAAATTATATTTTTCTAAAGATTGTTAGAAAGCATATTTTGAAGTACTAGATTACTTAGCTCTATCAACGACAAATTTAAGCATAGTATTCATAAATTCACAGTTCAATCTAGTAAATTAGATACACCTACTTGAGGTCATTGAAATTCAATATCTTAGAAGTCAAGTAAAATAAGAGACTCTAAAGAATCAAGATAAATTAGATTAAGATATTGCTGGCGATGTGGCTTCATGCTCAACAAGGATGAAGGACAAGGCCGGCTGGGTGGTAGGGTCCAGAAATTCGATTAGTTATAGTTTGATCATACTATTCCATTTACTCAAAGATCATATCAGAGTATAGGTAGCTCATAGCAATCGAGGATGTCCAAATCTTGTGAAAGAATCTGACAAAGACCCAATTGGAGGTCAATGCACTACTCGACAACCAGGGGTTTGGGCCTTTAACAAAGTCAAGACAAATCACTGAAGAGGGAACTATGAGGTCACCCATCACCTAGATGAGACAAAGCTTGGGAAGAGAGAAAGGAAGAGAGAGAAGAGAGATAAAGCAAGAAAGACATATAGGCCAGAGAGAGAAAGAAATTTAAGTTTCAGGGTGGTCAGAAGCCAAAGTCAATGACCACCATGGAAGGCTGAATTAAGCCAATAGATAGAGGACTGAACAAAAAGGGCCAATCATTTTTTTTAAAGTTTTCTTTTTCTATTTTTCCTTTCTTTTCTTCTTCTTCTTCTTCTTCTTCTTCTTCTTCTTTTCCTCTGCAAAATAAGGGAAGGGCACCGATCTCTCTCTAGAATAAAGTAGGGCTTGGTTATGGTGGTGACTATTGACTGAAGGTCTAGCGACAGGGGATAACGGTGGCAGTGATATGGTGGCTAGCGATGGAAAAATAAAAAGAATAATAAATTAAGATTTGGCTCTTGCCAAGATTTGTTGGTTACTAAGTTCTGACAATAGCCATAAGCTGACGTGGCCAGTCGGTCAAGAACTCTAACGACAAGTGTCAATGGCAAGGAAGGTTGGAAAAAGGAGAAATAGGGCGATAATTAGATCTAAAATAAGGGATTAAATGGGGCTATTTTTCTTGCTTGATTTCGGGGATTCATGGTGAGATTTCAATTGGTGATGACTGCTTGAGGTAGAGATAGGAGGGGAGAGGGTATCAGCGAGATGAGGAGGTGATTATGCCTCATCTCAAGCATGGCTTTGGCTGTGGAATGATGAGCTTGATAACAGGGCATCGAAATAAAAGAGAGCAAAAAGAGATGATTAGAGGACGGAGAGAGGGAGGGCTTGGGGTTAATGCTTCTCGAATGGTTGTCAAAATAATTTATAGCCAGCAAAATGCCTTTCCTACTCAGAGTTTGAGGAGAAGGTGGAGTTTGCCTACTCCATATTTGACACAAATAGGAGTTCTGTCTTGAGGTGGGCCTTTCTCTTCACACTAGGCCAGGCCAATGGGCCAAGCTAGCTAATCATGAGGTTGGGACTCACATTCTCTCCCTCTTAAAATATTTCATTTTTGAAATTTCTTACCCATACTTTCAAAAATCTAGGGATTCACAATTATGGTCTCATCTTCAAACTCTTAAATATTCTAATTGTCAATGTGACTTCATCATTAGATCATATCATAAGGAAAAGATAAATACCACAATAGTTGATTTAAATCAGAACTATTTGTTTCTTGTAATCAAAATTAATATCTTAATTTTAAATAGGAATTTTGAGTTTCTTACCAAAAATATCAACTATTCTTAATTTAATCGATCTATCATAAGATCATAAATGCCTCCAACTTATCCTCAATGAAAGAATATTTAAGCATAGTATACTTTTCAAGATCAATAAATAATCTCATATTCTTTTAAATAGATACAGAAGTCTAAGCTTCAGATCTAAGAAAAAAGAGATCCTCATCAAAATACTCCAAATTCAAGATTAAGAATCGATCATCCACTAATCCTAATCTCAAGTTGCTAAAATTTGCTTAGCACTGCATAAGATAGGAAAACCTATTAGTGAAAAAATCACATGGTAGTATCTAGATTAACCAAGAATAAAAGAAATATTATCTTCTCTATCAATGAAATTCTCTATAAGAAATATCAAGTCATCTATCCTAATCTTCCAAATCAAAGAGTTAATATTGATGATAGCTTAAAAAATTCAAACCACTGCATTTCGGCTGCATACTCTGATCTAAAACACAAAAATTTTCTGGATTTACTAAATAACTTTCAACCAAAATACTTTTTGGTATCATAAATTGTGAGAGTCAAAGAATTCTAAATTTCAGGTAAGCTATAGAGAAAATCTTAAGTCTCATCTCTAATTTATCTAGAGCATATTCATCATGACTAACCCTTGAGCCAATTACCATATTCAAAATCATCATATGATCTACATGCAGGTTTGAACCTTGAAGAATATATCAATCAAATATCATAAAAAAAAAAATTTCTATCCCCATCTTAAACAACTTATGAATGAAACCTAAGTTGCCATCCAAGTAATTAACTTCAAGCTAGAAGTAATATTATAGTATACCCCCATATCAAATTGAACTTCCAAATTCACTTAAATAACCAATAAACAAATAATCACAATGCACAATAGTATTATATGGCAAATCCTATTATACATAATTTAGATCAAAATCTAGCAAATCAGAACTTTAAACATAAATTGACCTGCCTGAAAAACTAGCTCATTATACCTTGGCTATAGGCAAGATAAGGTGATATTCTTAGTCGATAAAAATAAAACAAACATCACAAATAAATTCAAACAAAATAATATAAAGTTATTAATATGAAAGCAAGAAGAGATAACTCAAACCTAGTTTCTATCCAATACTTAACCTTCCTAATGAGTCCTGAGGATCCTAAAATATATCACTAATTTTATTGTAATCCTCAGTGATCTCAAACCTAACCTTTGATACCATATAATCTATCACATCTCAAATCCAAAGTGCATAATAGATGTCATATGCCTGTGAGGCGAACCATTTAAGCATGCATGGCTATCGATCAAGTCATAATATCTATAGAGCAACAATAAAATTTCTTCAAACCTCAAAAAATCAATTTCACAAGGAACCAATCAATTCATTCTCATAATCAAATATCCTAAAGTAGTAGGAGTCATAACGTTCCAATCAATTATTGGCATCTAAGTTGAATAGAATATCCAAAAGTAAATTGAACTAAGCTAAATTAACTAAGATAAAAATCCAAATGACTCTAGTTTCTCCAAGTAATCTAGCATGCTCTCCTAAGAATTGAGCAGTACACAATATAGGAACTGAAAATAGAAAAAAAAAGAATAATAAATTACATTAGTACAATAAGTAATATAACACTTTAAAGTGGGGTCTAAGCATGCTAGCAGATAGTAAATCAAATATAATTTGTAATATATCATTGACTAGAAATATTAAAATTTAGAGAATAATATTTATTTTACTTTTCAAAAATATGCTTTAGATTTTGATACTGAATCTAATATCTAATTATGGCCACATAACCTAATGGCATGGGTCAGATATACATTGCATGAAGTGATAGATAATAGACACCACTATTCTAATCATGGATGACTTGATGTCGAGACTAGTTTCTCAGATTATAAGTTAACAGACTTAACATATAATCTCTATTGTCAAGGCCGGATTATAGTAATGCTAAGACTACATATAAAACTAATTTTATACACTATCCAATCAAATTTCCAAATTCATTTCTCAAAGCAGATCATATGTATAAAATAAATTATTTACAATAATAAAATAATATATTTTTGACCCATTTTATCAAACAAAAAAATATAGATCATAAATCAAACTAAATAAACTAATTATAATTTTTCAAAGATCATAAAGTACACTTTGAAGTGTTAGATAACTTACCTCAATCAATAATAAATCCAAGCATAGTATTCACGAATCCACACTTCAATCTAGTAAATTAGATACACCTATTCAATGTCCTTCTAAATCTACATAAATTTTAGTGATACCAACCTCGTTTAATTAGATTTCTAAGATTATATTCTAATCTACAACAGCTTTTTGGAACTAACTTAGGCTTGAATCTACTATCGAACTGTTTGTTCCTTTAGTCAGACTTTGACATATATTGTCATTAATTTCTCTTAACTGACCAAGTCATTCAAATACTATCAATGAATAGCACTTCATAACAATGAGAGACACTACAATTCCTAATTTATTTCTAATGAAAATTTTCATTTTTCATTTTATTTTTGAACTTTGATGATGTTGATAGTAGATAGTGTTTGGGCATCCTTTTCTGTTCTATGTTTTTTGGAGGTTATTTTGTAAATCAAAATTTTTTTTTTTAAATTTGTTACTGGTGGTAGAATCATTCTGTTATTTTTATTGAAAAGATATTGTTTTTAGCATGAGTGCCATCATTGCTACATTATTTCTACTTATAAGAGTATATTAAACTATAGTCTACACCTACACTGATACCAATTGACTATCCCAATACAATCATGGTATATTAGAACCTCTGCTGTATCATGTAGAGTGTATGCTTCCATGACACCTCATGGACTACCGAACGCCATACTTTCATATAATTTTACCTTATCATCGCTGGAATCAAAAATGGTTGATTGCAATCACAATATGGTAGATTGATATATTCTGTTGGCTTGCCTGGCCTATCAAATCGATTCTCAAGCAAAATTATGTTGTTCACCATTATAGGACTCTCCACACTGCTAGTCTTATTTACGATACTGCTAGTTGTTAATGCTAGAATTCGTACAGTGCCGGGATGCTGGAGTTGATGGCGAAGTGGGCCTCCCAAGGATGTGACTTGCATAAAAATTCTGATCGGAGGTTGCTCCAGTAAGGATCCTCCGACATTCAAGTTAGAACTTTCATTCAACAGATGGAGAAGCATGAGAGGTAGAATAATGACGTACCTTTTTCAAGGTCCTCTTTGAGCCTCCTTTATAGGCAAAGGATTGGAGCTTCAGTTGGTAGGTTAGTTGGCATGATCTCGCGATCCGCATAGGGTGCAAAATCGTTGCTTGAGTTTTTCAGGATGCGACGGTGGTGGTTGTCTTATCAGTTCTACGACAATTGTTATCAGATGGGCATTGTATTTTGAATTGAGTTGCCAAATGGGTATTGACGAGATGAGGGTTGTCGGCAATGACTAAGGGTCGATCGTCTTGTGTCGCCATCGAATGGAGAAGTCCAAAACCAAGTTCTGTTCAGTGGCGCGAAGTTGGTCGGCTAGATATGGTCAGCTGATGAGAGGATATTAGCCATGATGCACGAGGGTAGCTGAGTGATAGTCGGTCGGTCACTGTCTGCTCAGTATGTAATGCACCGATCATGCAGTTGTAGAGGACTAGCTCGATGAAAGTTATGGCCGACTTTGAGTCGACGAAGGCTTCAGTGACTTGGAGTCAGCAAGGGCTCCAGTAGGTGGGCTTGCTGAGCATAGACATCCTAGGCCCTGGGTCTATTTGCATCATCATATGCCCAGACGGAATATTTTTCAATACATGCCTCCTACTCTCAAGTCCGACTTTAGTTGGACGAAGGGAGTATATCCATTTTCATAGACCGAGGATGTGAAAAAACCCTTTGGTTGATGCGATGTGTGCGACTGTTGAGGCAGAAATACGGCGGTGTAGCTTAGGCCATCATGATCGAAATAAATAGATGTCGTTTCAACCAAAGGGATGTTGATGTGAGAATTCGTACGGCATCAGGATGCTGGAGTTGATGGCAAAGTGGGCCTCCTGGGGGTATGACCTGTACAAAAATCCTGACCGAAGGTTGCTCCGGCGAGTACCCTCCGACACTCAAGTTAGAATTCCTATTCAACAGATGGAGGAGCATGAGAGATAGAATAAGGGCATATCTTTTTTTGGGGTCTCCTTTGAGCCTCCTTTATGGGCGGAGGGTTGAAATTTCAGTTGGCAGGTTGGTTGGCACGATCCCGCGATCCACGCAGGCGTGAAAACTGTCACTCGAGATTTTCAGGATGCGGCAGTGGTGGTTGCCTTATCTGTTCTATGACAGTTGCTGTCTGGTGGGCACTATATTTGAATAGAGTTGCCAACTGGGCGTTGTCGAGACGAGGGTTGGTCAGTGATGATTAAGGGTCGATCACCTTGTGTTGCCATCGGATGGGAAGTGGAAAACCGAGATCTATTTAGTGGCGTGAAGTTGGTCGGCCAGATATGATTAGCTAATGAGGGGATATCGACCGTGATGCACAAGGATGGCGGAGCGATAGTCGATCCGTCACTGTCGCTCAGGATGTGAAGCATCGATCATGCAGTTGTACAGGATTAGTTTGGCGCAGGTTATGGCTGACTTTGAGCCAGCGAAGACTTCAGCTATAGCCAACTTGGAGTTGACAAGGGCTCTAGCAAACGGGCCTATGGAGCATAGACATCTAGGCCTCGGGCCATTTTGCATCATCGCCCAGGCAGAATTTTCCCCAACACTGGTGATCCAAAAAACGTACCTAAGCTTTTACTGTATGGGCTTTCTGTATTGATCTTTAATATAATATCATCTGCTCAGTGTCAATTTAATCAAACAAAAGAGTGAGCAGGTGTTGAACCCGTAGACATGTAAACTATAAGCACAAAGCTACGTTTAGTGAAGTATAAATATTAATCTCCCAATCCAGCAAACTCCGTAAGTCCACTGATCACGATCATCATTTATCATTGTTGGGGGGGAATCTACAACACCGACAATTTTCTATAGATCCTTCTTTTTCAATATGGCAATGATTTATAAATGTAAATAATACAAACATAAATGAACATCATTGATGTGGATCGTGCAAATTATTTTCTAATATCTTTCCTGATTTTCCTGTTGTGCTTTTGTATTATCGAAGAATATAATTGGATCAAGCTCATGCACACAGTGCATGCGTGTGTGCATTCTTGCACGTATGCATGTGCTTGTGCATATGTGTCTATGAATGTAACCGCATAAGCATATGCCCATCTCACGTATATTTGTTGTTCATTGCAATTACAAGCTTTTGATATCCTAATTCCTACATTTAAATTTTTTGAACACTAATTCTATTGGATGCTTTTTATTTGGAAGTATTAACGCAGGGATTGGGTTATCCAAGTGTCAAAATTTTAATCTCTCTTTTTTTTGTAGATATCGAGAAAAAGGCACGGACAAACAGGCTTCACTGCTATGAGCTTTCAATTTGAAGTGCTTGGAAATTTATTGGCACCAACCACTGACGAGATTGGGTTGATAATTTCTCCATTGATTGATATTTACAAGTTGATTTTATGATCTTGACTCCAATTTTATATTTGCCATTTCGGTTGAAGTTTGGTATGGAAGTTGTAATAACTTTGCAAAAGGGGATCATCTCAGCTTAGGTAATCCCAAATCTCAAACTAGTTAGGGTCAGCTACATGAATCCCTTTTTTTCTCTATGCTGCTCCGTTTAGAACCTTTAATTACAAAAGAGCAGCTATCAAATAGAATTAGTTGCATCTACCAAAAAAAAATAGAATTAGTTGCCATTTTAAGCTTCCAGATAGACTCGAGAAAGAAGCTCAACCTTACTTTAATGGACTCCACTTTTTTTTCTTAAATCAATCCTAATCTATTTTCTTTTTCTTGTTGCCTTATTGTTGATGATTGGGCCGTGGGGGTTGTGCAGGGCCGCGTAGTGCAAGAGGCATTACGATATCTAGAGAAAACAAAATCCTTGTAGATCCATTGTCCCTTGTTAAGTAGACTTGCTTATTGGCCGGGCCGGGCCAGGCTCTGCGTAAGAGATCAAAGTGATTTTCCAGGCTCAAGCCTTGTCTCGCCCCGCCTTGGGGCTTTCTTCTTAAGTCCAAGCTTGCTCCATACCGGGCTTCGAGCTTCCTGATTGTGCCTCGAGCTTTCCTGAATCAGGAAGGTGGGAAAATGAGGAGGCCATTGAGGCTTGAGAGGTGGAGATAATGCGACTTGCGAGAAGCAAGTATAAAGGTTTGGGATGACTTGATGACAAGGAGGCAAGAAGGCCGAGATGTGCGAGGAGGAGGCAGGGAGACTGGAATGATGTGAGGAGGTGGTGGGAGGATGGAATGGTGTGAGGGAGGGCGGTTGATTTTTTGGCTGGAAAAAAAAAAAAAATTAAAAAAAATATTTTAAATATAAATTCATAGCAGATGAAGAGGAGGATTGGAGATTACTGATTTTTGACGGATTTGATGTGACAGGAGATCACGGCAGGAATAGAGGATCGGAGGGAGGGGGGGGGGGAAGATGTGAGGGAGAAGATGGTTATCCACCGGGGGTGGGGCGGGAGGGAAGGGATTGAAAAAAAAAAATAAGGTGGGGGTGCCGCTTGAGGGGGGGGGTGAGGAGATGGCAGGAGGACGGGACCACGCGAGGATGCGTGAGGAAGATGGGACCATGTGAGGGCCAAAGAGGAGGCGGGAAAGCCGGGAAGGAGGCGAGCATGCCAAAGACTCGAAGAGGAGGGATCCTGGATTCTGGAATTAGGGAATTAGGGATTGGGATATGGGTTCGGGTTGAGTCTGGGCTGGCAACGTAAACTTAAGTTCGATTTATTTTTTAAATCCAAGTTTGATTTTTAGGCTTGGCCTAACCTGTTAGGCTAAAAGTTATGGCCCATGCCATTTTAAACAAGCCGAGCTCAAGCAAGCCACATGCGATATGGGCACGTTTATTGTCAAGGAACCATAAAGGATAGGTAAAATACATTTCCTAGGCATTTGATCCAAATAAGATAAATATAAAAAGAGTAAAGGGTAACATCTATCCCAATTAGGCTAACTATAGTCACAAGGACCCTCTCTTAACGTAATAGGATGATTGTCTCTTAATATCCATCTATTTGTTGCAATCTAGTCTTCTAGTAGGATTGAAATCGGATCGGACATGGATCGGACACTAGCATATTCATATCCATATTTATTTTATCTGATGAATACAAATATAGATATGAATATTATTCGGATGTAAAAATTTATATCCATATTTATTTTTAATAGATATGGATATAATTCGGATATTAGAAGTATGAATATAATTATGGATATAGGTAGGATAATTAAACTTTATAACTACAAAATCAAAGATACTATTAAATAGATGAAAAATCAAATTAATAGCATATCTATGTGATTGTATATTTCTCTTAAAAATTAATAAATACTATATAAAATTATATAAGATTATAAGTAGATTCGAATATAGATAAGATAGTTGTTCATCCATATCTATATTCATTTTTCTTTGATGGATATGAAATTAGTCAAAATCTTAAATTTTTGTCCATGTCCGGATAGATTCGGATACAGAAATGGATCTAAACGGATATTATCCATACTACTTTCACCCCTACTCCCTAGCTAACTTTATCCTAAAATTATTTTAGGGAGATTATAGATTATCTTGACCCAAAACAATTGCAATTGTGGCCATTAAATACTTGGATATCAGACACCAACAGCATGTAAGATCATTTTATTTGAAAACCTAATAAAATTATAAATAGACTTACTACTACAAATTTTATTGAAAGACAGCACCAATGTGATAAAATTGTCAGTGCCTATGTCTTCGACATGTTTTTCCTTGTTGATATTGCCCACCTGTTGTTGAACAAATTAAGCTAGTCAGCTTCTTGCAGGTACTATATATCACCAGCATATTTTTGGCCCCAAAATCTTCAGACCTAAGTTACAGTTGGTTGTCATTCCCTCGCTTTGAGCAACCCTTTCAAAGTTGTGCTTTAATCTCTGCTTGGGGTCTTAGGATATGGATTCGCAATGTTCACTTGTCCGATGTGAAACACAGAGACATTTCAATGCAAAGTCTCCACCTGGATGGTTTACAGATCAGTTATTAATTTGCACATCCCTATACTCCGTGGTAGCCATATGATGATGTGAGTAATAATGCCCAACCTTAACCATGGCTTCATGCGTATATCTAGCACTTGGATTCTATTTTTTAAAAAAAGAAAAAAAAATTTGCGAACACTTCGGAACCTGTTAGTTCAATTGTAACAGGCAAACAATATTTGCATGATTTTAAGAATCATAAAATGTCAATAAAATCTAGAAATGTCTAGAAGATATCAAATTTCATTAAGAGAATGCAATAGCAAAGAAAACTTTAGGGGAAAATAATCACCTAAAGCCAATAATTAGGTGAAGTCCTTTATCTCTTCTTTTGATGAAAGGACATTAAATAAGGTTAACTACAAAACTTGAAAAATTAATCTTCCCTAATTCATTCATATGGTAAACTCGTTTGAGCAAAATGTGATAAACCAGAGTTCTGGAGAATGAAATAGGTGTATTGTCGCTAGAAAAGCTATTTAAATGAGCAACCGAGAAGCATCATATAGGTTGATGATGTGTAAACCCCTAATTTAAGGTTTTGTTTATTTTCGCCAGTTTAATCTTGAACCAATCAAAATTTGCAATTTCCTTTGAAAAGGGTCTGATAGAAATTAGTACGGATAGAAACCGATCTATTTGGGGGACTTAATTTTGGTGTCACTGAATTGATATAACTATACAATTCAAATATAAAAATGCCTTGGCTCTAAACGTTGACAGTAAGGATGTCAGCGTGGTCACATGTACGATAAAATTGTATATACATTCGGGGTGTAAATGAGTCAACTATTTGTGAGCTATTCGAGTTCGATTCGATTCGACTCAACTCGATTATTATCAAGATCGAGCTCGAGTAGCAGAATATTCGGATCAAAAGCTTGCAAACTTATTCAAATTTATATATTTTTTAAATAATATTATTTTTATTTATAATATAATAATATATATATATTATTAATAGGCTAAAACTCAATTTCGAATTCAAATTTGAGTTCGAATATGGTTAGGTTCATAATCGAATCGAGTCGAGTCGATCTCGATTTTTTTTTTTTTTTCATCGAATCAAGTTTAAGTTTAAGATATTAAAGTTCGATCGATTTTGAGTCAAATTTTAAATCCTAATATTTTGGATCGAATTGAATTTAAATTTTTACTATTTGAATCGACTCGACTCGATAGTATTTCTAACGTACATATTGCAAAACTATATGCGATTAAGTTTGCTGTTCATAACCATTACATCTTTCAATTATTTTTTGTTTTCTTTCTAAAAAAATGACGACGACAATGACAAAATAAAATTTATTTGTGCTGTTTCGGTGCCATTTGAGTGGCATTTATTTCGCATGCAAGGTTGTCAGATGGTCTAGATGGGACCAGTCGATTGAAACCCTAACCATGGCCTTGGGTAGGCAATTAGGTGACTGCCTATGAAGAAATGCCTTCAAATTCTTCAAATACGCATTCCCAAATATGCGTATATTTACATGAGAAAATATGCATCATTTTATCTGATATAAACCCCTTTACAACAAAGATTTTATCACTAAACCTATATTTCATGATATGAGAACTCCAAAAATCACTGGATTTCACAAGATCTAACTTTGCACTACTAAAATACATTGAGAAGACAATGCTCATATAATATAGACATACAAAGCGAAAAGTAGCAAATGTCAACCACTAGTTGTTTTCCTTCACTTAAGAAACATATATGATGTAGTTGATTGGTAAGAACTGATGTATAAAAAAATTGAAGGTAAAAAACTGTTTACAATCTCAACTGCTTGAAGTGGGAACCATGCTACTTGCTTGTTCCATAGATCGGTGGTTTACCTTGCCATCACTCTTGTCACTAAATTACAGGATGACTCTCAGTATCAATATAATTTGACCGTGGTTTGAGGTCAACCAAATCAACTTGTCCTTGAAGTCTAGTCCAATTCTGGAATTCTTTTGGGAGCAGATAACAACAAAATAGCTGCTTATTTTCTTCTATCTGTTAATAAGTTAGGAATATTCTCCTTATCGGCTACACAGGAACTATTGATCAAGATATCCTGTTAAAGCCCTGATGTTTATGTTGTTTCTAACTAGCCCTATGCTTTAGTTATACGTATTCATTCCTCACTACCATGCCAAGTCCGGCAATTGTTTTTCTTCTCTATTTTGATGTCACTTGTGGTTACCAATAGGAGTTTCTACTATGATGACAACAAGCGGGTGATGGAAAATTTTTTAGTACATACATATATGGCCTACCCAATATTTTCCTCCACAGTGCCTTGTTGATTGCTGGAAAGTAATTATACCATCTGCAATGTACAACTTCAGCTCATGACATTTTCTCTTAGGAGGGAAGCAGATCTTGAATAAGGTTTCAGAACAGGAAGTGCTTAACAAGATGATGTGTGAGGAAGCCTCCTAAGAGATCATGAAGCTGGTTTGGACACCCTAAATAAAAGTTTTCTACTATTAAGAGCAGTATCAAGCAAAATGTATTATATATATATAGGAAGCATATCAAGTGAGAGGATTAGCTTAATATGAGAGGTGAGAGGACATAATAATAATCTTTGAATCCACATCAATCATTCAGATGAACGTCGGTTGTCCAAACTGTCCAAATGCCCCTAGGGTTTATCTATTTCTTTCTTTTTTTAGTTTTTTAAATACACGTACGGCACTCATCTGAACCATTGATGTGGATCCTGTTATTATTATGTCCTCTCACCTCTCACATTAAGCCATTCCTCTCACTTGATACACTCTTTATATATATATACATATATACATACATATATACATACATACTATATCATGGGAAAGGAAAATCAGCATAGTGTGATTGTTTAATATGTTTCTTGATAAATATGTTTAATCAAGATATTTAAGAGTTGATGGACCATATATTTGGGAGTTGCTCATTAATAAAAGAAAGATTCACACAATTCACATCATAATAAATTTTTCACTCTAATAGAAGCTTCTAGATACATTTAATTCAGATAACCAATGTTTAAGCCTGCCCCACCTTATCCAATCTATTGTCGTAAACAATTGATCTTCGAATCATTTGTGATGTTGCTTCAGAGAAAAATTCGAGAACCCATGGGGTTAGGGAAGTGGTTACATTAGAGGCACTTTAGAGATTACTTAATTTTTATATAATGTTTATAGATGTTAGCCATATGCCAGTGCACATCCGATAGGATCCAGAGAGAGGTTGCTAGCCGGGGGGTGGCTGTTGTCTTTAGCAATGTCCTTGAGGATCGACCTACTCCTATTAGTAGGGATTAAATGGGATTGACAGCCCAGCCTATCACTTGAGTGTGATCTGACTTGATATAGATCAACTTAGATGCAAAGCCCCTCATATATATCCGTGTGCTTATTGCGGGATTTTGTGCAGGTAATAAAAATTAAAAAACCTTGCCTACTCTCAGCTAATCACCTTTTAAAAAGTTGGTTAGTGCCTATGGTCCTACAACTGGTATCAAAGCAAGGTTTTACATTCGAAATCTGGTGAGGTCCTTTGGGTGTCATTAGAGGGGATTGTTGGCCATATGCCAGTGCACATTCGACGGGACCTAGGAAGAGGTTGCTTTGCACATCCGATGGGACCCAAGAAGGGGTTGCTAGCTGGGGGGTGGATGTTGTCAAAGTCATATACCAGTGCACATTCGATGGGACCCAGGAAGAGGTTGCTATGCCCATCCGATGGGACCCAAGAAGGGGTTGTTAGCTAGGGGGTGGTTGTTGTCTTTGACAACATCCTCGAGGGTTGACCTACCTCTATTGGGTAGAAATTAAATGGGATTGACCATCCAGCCTGCTGCTTGAAGATGATCTGGCTTGATGCGGATTAACTCAAGTGTGAAGCCTCTCATGCATGTCTGCATGCTTGTTGTGGGGCTTTGTATGGTTAATGAAGATGAATTATATATGTTTGAGATAGTACACCTTGAAAAAAATTAAGTTGGAGAAGTATTTGAAGTATTTTGAAAGCATTTTTCAAATAGCATAAGCTTTGAATTGACTCCAAGTATTACTCAAGTCGACTCTCTCAGAAAGATAGAAAGTAGATTTTTCTGCACTAGCCTCAAGTCGACTTCTACTATTCTCGAGTCAACTCTAAGTCTGTATGAGTCGATTTGATTGCGAGGACAGTCTAATGACTAATTTTTCTACAAGCTTCTAACGGGCAAATTTGACTTGCAACGATTAATTTGATCTCTCTAGCAGTTAGTACACCTCTTTCAACCAAATTTAAGCATATTTAAGATATGAAATCACTTAGAGAAGTAGATCTAAGAAGAAAAAAAAGAGAGAAAAATCTAAGTTCTTGGTGAGAGCATTGAAATCTTTAAATCAAAAAGAGAGGAATCAAGTGCAATTATTTGAGTGAGATTCTAAGAGAACATGCTCAATAATTAAAAGAGAGCCTATCATTTATTCAAGTAAAGAATTCCAAGCTTCAAAGAACAACCATTATCGACTTCAATCGAGCTTCAACAAATTTTATTCTTCTTATGCTCTTACTTATATTTTCTCATTTCTATTGTATATCTTGTTTCTTAGGATAGGAACCTATGGGATGACTTGTCCAAGCCTGTAATTAGATGTTGTATTGACTAATTCTATAGGTGACTTGGTTGGAAAGATTTTGATTGATTTTCTATGTAAATCAACTGAGTTGATTATGAGCTCGCTAAAATAATCGGTTGGATTGATTATGAGTCCGATTAAAATAATCATGCTATACTCAAGAGGATTATAATAGAATTTTCAAGTAGGAAGACTTGGGGAGTGGATATAGATATTGGATTTGACACTAAATCATTATAAAATTATGTTTGTATGTGCTCCTATTTATTTTCATTTTGCTCTTATTGTTTCAGCATAATTCTTATTTTGATTCATTGTTTCCACTACACACTCATTTAGTTTATCTTAATTGAGCACATATCTATTTTTAAGCTCTAAAGAGTTTTTGAAAACCTAATTCACTCCTCCCTTTCGAGTTGTCTATTTGGACAATCATTGATATCAAAGTAGGTGCTCTTTTATCTTTTGTAGACTTAACAATCTAAAGCTCAAGATCAATGACAATCCTTAGAATGTTTTTTGATGAAGGGCATTCTCTTGTTAGACCACCTCTTTTTTGTGGATTTGATTATATTTGTTGGAAAGTGTTGGTGCAAAAATCTGCTTGCGCCGGAGAAGCTGGAGTCAGGGAAACCGCGGTCGCCGTCGGGACCTGCAAGGGAAGTCTAAACCGGAGGTGGGGTTGCTCCGGCAAGACCCTCCGACGCTCAAGTCAGTTCTCTGCCTCAACAAGAATGGAGTGCTCGAACGGAGAATTTAGCAGAGTTTTGAGATAAGAAATGAGCTTAGAGAATAACGTATCTGGATCCCCCCTTTTTATAGGCGGAGGAGGTAATGGATTGATGGCGACACCTGTAACCGTCTGGTAGTGGGCCGCCCGTGGTCAGGAAATTTATTGCGAGAGGTAGTGGAGCAGAATCGTGGCTATCACCGCAGCTCGCCACGTGGAATCAGTTGCAGGGAGTGGAGCAGCGCCCGTTGTCGTGACTTGCCAGCGGATGGGAGAATCGCCCGGTATCCATCGCAGGAGGTGGAGCAGGTTCGTGGCCGTTATTGTGGCCTGTCAGGGGGTAGTGGAGCTGTGCGGAATCCACCACAGGAAGTGGAGCAGGGCGGCGATGGTTACTGCGGCTTGTTAGTGAATGATGGAGCTGCACGGAATTCATCACAGGAAGTGGAGCAGGGTCGTGGCCGTTTTGGTGGCCTGCTAGGGGGCGCGGATCTGTTGATTGAAGCTCGACGACGGTCGGAGCCCGGCCTCTATAGAGGTCCGAAAGAGGTCCTCCTGGCGGCTGGGGTCGTGGGTGGAGTCTGATTTCCATGGGAGTCTGGGCGGAACCCTCTCGGAGCTGAAGTTGCGGGCGGAACCCGGCCCTCGTAGGAGTCCGGGCGGAGTCCTCTGCAACCAGAGTTAGAGGTGAAGTCCGGCTCCCGTAGGGGTCCGGACGGAGCTTACCAGCAGTTGATACTGAGAGCGGAGCCTGGCTCTCGTAGGAGTCCGGGCGGAGCTGTGCTGCAGTTGATGTCGGAGGCGGAGCCCGGCTCCCGTAGGAGTCCGGGCGGAGTCCTCTGCAATCAAAGTTAAAGGTGAAGTCCGGCTCTCGTAGGAGTCCGGATGGAGCTTACCAGCAGTTGATACTGAGAGCGGAGCCTGGCTCCCGTAGGAGTCCGGGCGGAGCTGTGCTGCAGTTGATGTCGGAGGCGGAGCCCGGCTCCCGTAGGAGTCCGGGCGAAGCCGTGCTGCAGTTGATGTCAGAGGCGGAGTCCAGCTCCCGTAGGAGTCCGGGCGAGGCCGTGCTGCAGTTGATGTCGGAGTCGGAGTCCGGCTCCCGTAGTAGTCCGGGCGGAGCTGTGCTGTTGTCGATGTCGGTGGTGGAGCCCGGCTCCCGTAGGAGCCCGGGCGGAGCTGTTCTGAAGTCGGCGTAGGAGCCCGGCTCCCGTAGGAGTCCGGGAGGAGCTGTGCTGTAGTTGATGTCGGAGGCGGAGCCCGGCTCCCGTAGGAGTCCGGGCGGAGTCCTCTGCAATCAAAGTTAAAGGTGAAGTCCGGCTCTCGTAGGAGTCTGGACGGAGCTTACCAGCAGTTGATACTGAGAGCGGAGCCTGGCTCCCGTAGGAGTCCGGGCGGAACTGTGCTGCAGTTGATGTCGGAGGCGGAGCCCGACTCCCGTAGGAGTCTGGGTGAAGCCGTGCTGCAGTTGATGTCGGAGGCGGAGTCCGGCTCCCGTAGGAGTCCGGACGAGGCCGTGCTGCAGTTGATGTCGGAGGCGGAGTCCGGCTCCCGTAGTAGTCCGGGCGGAGCTGTGCTGTTGTCGATGTCGGTGGTGGAGCCCGGCTCCCGTAGGAGCCCGGGCGGAGCTGTTCTAAAGTCGACGGCGGAGCCCGGCTCCCGTAGGAGTCCGGGCGGAGCTGTGATGTTGTCGATTCCACCGAGGGTTTCGACTGTGGGGTATTTTATACCCAACACCAGTCCCCCCACTTTCGATTTTGAATTTCAAGCGAAGGAAGTACACAGAGAGAGAGAGATGGGTACAGCCAGAACCGTCCCTTCGAATCCTGTGCACTGCCGCCTCCAGATATTTTGGCATTAAATGAGCGCGTGCCGGAGTCTTTTCGAATTGGAGCGGTACGAGGGGACGCTTCGAAAATCCTGCAGGTACACTGGCCTAGGTACGGTGCAATTATGATCCTGCCAACCGTCAGCCGCTTTTAGCCGTCTGCCAGGGGGAGTGGGACACGTGTCGGGTGCGGACTGGCCAGGGAGATTCGCAATCATTATGGCGTCGGATCCCAGGGTCTATTTAAACCCGTCCTCCCCCCTTCAGACATCCCACTCCATTCCTGAGTTTTCGCTGGTGTCTGTCTTCTCTTCGAGAGCCTTGCTCTAGTGAACGTCTTCTCGAGCCATAGGCGCCTCCCGTTTCTCGTCCCCCAGGTCCCTCAGAGCAATATAGGTTAGTGCCAACCTTCTTCTCACCGCCCAGGGGCTTCTCCTCTCTTCATTACTTTTGTGCCTCCCTCCGAGTTAGCCTTCGGCGTCCCGTTCCCCTTTCGGTCTGTCTTTTTAGGATCCTTTAGATCCTCCCTTCGAAACTACTCAAAATATCTTCTGACTCTTCTGCTCCCGGCAGTTCTGAGAGTTCTTCCGCTTCAAACCCCCAGGTCACTGTCTCTGCAGACGAGCCTGCGTCCGGGGCAGGGCCTCGCCCGGTTTTTGCACCGGGCGCTATTCCATGCTCGTCGACTCCGGACGAACTCCTTCTGATAAGGGTTCGGTATGGGGTTCCTCCAGAGTATGACCTGGAGCTACCTGGCCCCTCTGATCGGGCCAGCACTCCCCCTCCTGGTCGCTTTTGTTTGTACCAGGAAGCATTCCGTGCCGGACTCCGGCTTCCACTTCCTGTCTTTGTTGCTGCCTTCTTCCGCTTCTTAGACATTTCTCTCGCCTTCGTGGCCCCGAATTCCTTTAGGTTTTTGATAGGGTTTCTCTCCCTCTGTCACATAGCCGAGGTCCAGCCGTCCCTCTCCTTGTTCAGACATTTTTATACCTTCAAACGCCATCCTTCGGCTAAGGACTGGTGGTACTTCTCCCCCCAGTTTGGTAAGAAGGGGTTGCTGAAGGGCGCCCCTTCTTCGATTCACAATTGGAAGGAGAAATTTCTTTTCGTCCATTGCCCGACCCTGGAACTGGGTCTGCCCCCTTGGGGGTCTCTGAGGGATTCCGTCCGTCGGGCTCCCAGCCTGGGGGAGGCGACCTTCAGGCCGCCCAGAAGCTCCTAACTTACCCCGCTCCTTCCCTTCCTAATCTTCTGAGGGAGCAGCTTCTTTTCAACATCGGCCTAAGCCCTCAGGATCCAGCAAATATTCATCTTATCTTTTCTTTTCTTGCCTTCCTCTTCTTCTTCTCTTTACTTTTTCCTTCCTGCTCTTTTCTTTCTCTATCTTTCTCTCTTCTTTTTTCTTCTTTCTCTTTTTTTTTTTTTTTTGACTCTGGACTGATCGGTGTCGCTTCTTCTTCTTTTTTTTTTTTTTTTTTTTTTAGCAATGGACGCCGAAGCAACACGGATGCTCGCCAAGGGCATGAGAGCTCAGAAGAGGAAGGGCGCGACGGCCTCCGGATCGGCGAAGAGGGCCAGGGCGGAGGAGACGAGCTTGGCTGCGCCCGTCCAGGCGGCTCCGGCCATCGACATTCCTTCAGATGCCGAGCCAGTGGCCCCCGGGCTTCCTCGAGGAGCCCACCGACTGGGGCTCCCGCTCCGGGGGTTCGCCCCACGGAGGCGCCCGCCGTGGGGAGGAGGAGGAAATCGGTGGCTCGCGGGCGAGCAGCCACCGAGCTGCTGCAGACGAGTCCGTCTGCTCTGAGGGGGGATCGGAGAACCCCTTCAACGACAAGGACTTGATCAGACGGCTGCTCGATGGCTGCATCCTGTCCGACATCGTTGAGAGGATCGACCGCGCCAATCCCGAGCAGCGGGCCTGGGACTCTTTGGGGTCCTTCCTTCAGGTAAGCGGATATTTATTTGTACGGTCACTCGACCTTTGTTGTAATTCTCTATCCATCCTTGCAGATTGGGCACCAGCTCTTCGCCTATGTCGAGGCGACGAGCCGCATGAGAAGGGACCTCCTTCAGGCGGAGGAACGCCGCCAGGCCGAGGTTGCTTGCCTCCAAGCGAAGACGGTCGAAGTAGCCGCCCTCCAGGAGGCCCTGGAAAGAGAGAGGCAAGCCCGGGAAGAGGAGAGACAAGCCCGGGAAGAGGAGAGATGGATCTTGGAGGAGTCGGCGAGGAAGGCGGAGGCCGAGGTCGCCCATTTGGTCGAGCAAACTCCGGTTCTGATCTCAGAGGCCAGGGCCCTTGCGGTGGAGGAGTTCAAGGCTTCCGCGGAGATGAGGGAACTGAACGTCCAGTTCGGCCAGGAGGCGTTCACTAAGGGGTTCGAGCTCTGTCAAGAGAAGGTGGCCAGCAAATACCCCGACCTCGATCTCGACTTTCTTGAGGAGTCAGAAGACGAGGTTGGCCCTTCGTCCGCCGCCACCGCAGTCGCACCCCCCGCACCGAGTTCTCCACCTCCTGCCCCTGAGGTCTGAGACCTCTGATCTTGTGCCCTTATTTTGTCGCCATATTTCTTTTCTGTTTGTCTTCAAAATTATTCAATCAATAAAGTTGAATTTCTTGTTGTGGATGGCCTCTCCTTCCCCCTCCTCCTCCTTTCTGCTTTTCTTCTTGCAATGAGTCGATCTTTGACGCTTGCACTTTCCGATGGCAGTGTCCTGCTGAAGCACTCCCCTTGCCCTTGGGGGTCCCGCTGAAATCGACAATCCAGCGGTTGAAAAAAGAGGTCCTTCACCTGATGAAGAAGTTGAAGAAGTCGGAAGGCGAGCTCCGCAAGTCGAGAGAAGGCCATTCTGAAGCTGCCGCTGAGGCCGCCCACTTTCGGAGTCTCCAGGTGAAGGCAATCATGGATTACAGTCGAAGGAAGGCGAACTTCACAAAGGAGCTCGAGGAATGCAAGAAGAGCGCCAGCGATCGAACTTGGGCTCAAGAGGCCAGGATCAGCGCCCTTAAGGTGGAGCTATCAGCTATGAAGAGGAAGATCGGCCAGCTGGAGGGAAACTCATCCCGACTCCTGGCCCGGGTTGATGATGAACAGAAGTGGTCGCAGAAGGTCTCCGACCTCCAGAAGCAGCTTCAAGACGCCGAGATGAGCCACGACGTGCAGCGGGCCAGCTGGCGCCGGCAAGTGGAAGAGTATAAAGGGAGATTCCGAAAGGCGGCTGACGAGGTCGTTCGTCTCCAGAGGCAGCTGGTTAATAGGGCGCAGCTTACCTCCGCCCAAGATACCGAAGAGCTCCAAGCCCTGAGAGGCACTGTCGAAGGGATTTCTGTCTCCCTTGGGGAGAAGACAGCCGAGCTGCAACAAGTGAAAATCCAACTGGCGCTTGAGCGGAAGGCCGTCGCGGACGTAGAGGCGGAGTCCGAAGCTTTGCGGAAGTGGCGTCGAGAAGCAGAGGCTGAGAGCCAGCAACTTCGTCGGGCGCTCCAGGATGAGCTGCGGAAGAGGGGAGAACTAGAAGAAGCAATAGAAAATCTGAGGCAGTCCTGGTTGGGGATGGGGTAGATAACCCTAGGTCGGAGGGAGCAGGGCCTCCTTAGAGCTCTTTTGTCTTTATGTCTTATCATGTAGTTACCTTCTTTTTGTCGTTTTGTCCTTCTTTCCTTGGCCGTCCTGGCCTTGTAGTACGTATATCAGAAATGAAAAAAAGAGTATTTTGTGTTATCTTGTCCACGCGTAGCACTGATATTATCGTCTGTTGAACCTTTTTTATCGTTTGGCTTGTTTGACGTAGATGTCGTCGTGGGGGGGGCTCTTTCCTTTCATCCGACCTTGTTACGCGGCCGAGTTTCGCCACCATTATTAACCCTCGTTGCAGAAGTGGCAGATGGAGCCCGGCTTTCGTAGGAGTCCGGGTGAAGTCTTCCTTAGCGTAGGAACCCGGCTCCCGTAGGAGTCCGGGCGAAGTCTCCCTTAGCGTAGGAACCCAGCTCCCGTAGGAGTCCGGGCGAAGTCTTCCTTGGCGGCGGAACCCGGCTCCCATAGGAGTCCAGGCGAAGTCTTCCTTGGCGTAGGAACTTGGCTCCCGTAGGAGTCCGGGTGAAGTCTTCCTTGGCGTAGGAACCCGGCTCCCGTAGGAGTCCGGGTGAAGTCTTCCTTGGCGGCGGAACCCGGCTCCCGTAGGAGTCCGGGCGAAGTCTTCCTTGGTGTAGGAACCCGGCTCCCGTAGGAGTCCGAGTGAAGTCTTCCTTGGCGGCGGAACCCGGCTCCCGTAGGAGTCCGGGTGAAGTCTTCCTTGGCGGCGGAACCCGGCTCCCGTAGGAGTCCGGGCGAAGTCTCCCTTGGCATAGGAACCCGGCTCCCGTAGGAGTCCGGACCTTCCATTTTGCTCGAGCCGGCGCGAGGTTCTCCTCTCGTTACCAGTCTGGCTTGTGGGGGCGCGTTAGGGCGCTGTAAGGCCTCTCCCCTCCCCGGTCTAAAAGAACCGGGCCTTCAACTTTGCTCATGTCAGGACGAGGTTCTCCTCCTGTTCCTGACATGACTGTGGGGGCACATTAGGACGTTGCAAGGCCTCTCCCCCCATCTGGTCTAAAAGAACCGGGCCTTTGACTTTGCTCAAGTTAGGGCGAGATTTTCCTCCTGTCCCCAACAGGGCTGTGGGGGCACATTAGGGCGTTGTAAGGCCTCTCCCCCCATTCGATCTAAAAGAATCGGGCCTTTGACTTTGCTCAAGTTAGGGCGAGGTTTTCTTCCTGTCCCCAACAGGGCTGTGGGGGCACATTAGGGCGTTGTAAGGCCTCTCCCCCCATCCGGTCTAAAAGAACCGAGCCTTTGACTTTGCTCAAGTTAGGGCGAGATTTTCCTCCTGTCCCTAACAAGGCTGTGGGGCGCATTAGGGCGTTGTAAGACCTCTCTCCCCATCCGATCTAAAAGAACCAGGCCTTTGACTTTGCACATGTCAGGACGAGGTTCTCCTCCTGTTCCTGACATGGCTGTGTTTTTGGAGGGATCATATCCAGTCATAATACATCCACGCTAGGTGGGAGGGGCACGTTAGCTAGAAAGAAAAGTAGATTCAAGGCGAAATAGTAAGTGATACATTTACAATTTTTTCGCTCCTCCTTGAGGCCCTCCGGTGATGGAGTCGATGGTCCCGATGGGAGGCCGGTCCCCGGACTGCTCCTCCCTTTTCTGCGGTTCAGGCGGTGGGAGGGCTCTTGGCCGGTCTCCTCTACCCTCAGGCCTGCGGCGGATGAATCTGTCGAGTCGACCTCGCCGAATGAGCTCCTCGATCTCGTCCTGGAGCTGGATGCATTCCTCCGTGTTGTGGCCGTGGTCGCGGTGGTAGAGGCAGAACTTGTTGGGTTGCGCTTCCCGGGGTGTGTGCGCATCCTCTCCGGCCTAGGAAGCTGCTCCCTGACCTCCATCAGTACCTGGGCCTTCGAGGCGTTGAGGGGGGCGTAGTTGCGAAATTTCTCTGGTGGGGAACCCCGTCGAAATCTGCGGTCCGGGCTTCTCTGCCTGCGTGCCCGGGGTGGAGTAAGGGCGCGCTTATGTCCAGGAGGGGACCGGGCTTCCTTTGGCCTTTTCTCAATTGCGGGCTTACTCGAATCTCCCGCTTGACGCTCCCTTGCTGTCTCTTCGTCCTTCATTTTGAAGGCTTCTTCTGCTCGGGCGTATCCTTCAGCCCGAGCCAGTAAATCGGCATAATCCCTGGGGTACTTCTTCTCCAGGGAGTACAAAAGATCATTCTTCTGAAGGCCACCTTTCAGGGCGGCCATGGCAACTGACTGGTCCAAGTTTCGGACCTCCAACGCCGTGATGTTGAAGCAGTTGACGTAGGCCCGTATGGACTCCCCTTCCCTCTGCTTGATGTTGATGAGGGACTCCGAACCCTTCCGGGGATGCCGGCTGCTGACAAAATGGGCCACAAATTGGTGGCTCATTTGATCGAAGAAAAATATGGTACCCGGCTTCAGAGCCGAGTACTAGTTCCTCGCTGCTCCCTTCAAAGTAGACGGAAAAGCCCGGCACAAGATGGCGTCAGGAGCGCCGTGAAGCAGCATCATCGTTCGGAAGGCCTCCAGATGATCAACCGGGTCCGACGTCCCGTCGTAGCTTTCGAACTGGGGAAGCTTGAAGTTCGGCGGGATCGATTCCTGCATAATCATTTGGGAGAAGGGAGGGTCAGTGCAAATATCCTCACCATAAGCGGGAGGCGCGTGGCAGAGTTCTTCGATCCGCCGGTTTATCTCCTGGAGCCTCCGATCCAGGAAATCCTCTCGACTTCGAGTCTCGAGGGTCCTTTGGCAGAACGGGGGTAGGGATCTTCCAGGGGTGGAGTCGTGGTCCGATTGAGGGCTCTCTACCCTCGAATTTGCCTTCCCGGGGAGGACGGGGCGGTTGGCCCAGGTGGCCCGCCCCGCCGTCGGGTTCTGGCACTCCGGAGACGCCCCTTCCGGATGCGCCGACGCCTGCGGTTGCTGCTGTTGCATCGCTTGTACGGCCTCGACGAGACCTCTGACCTGCTGTGCCAGCAGGTCAAATTGCTCCGCACCGACCGCCACCGCCGGAGGGGAGGAGGAGGAGGCTGAGAAACGGGAGGGGAGGCCGGAGCCTGAGATCTGGCCGCGGAGGCCGTGGACCGCCGGGTGGACGCCTTGCGCGGAGGCATCGAGTGTCGATCTCGCGGGGGAAGATTAGGAGTGGGTGACGGAGAAACGGTCGGAGACGGCTCCGTTGAACACTCCTTTAAGAACAAGGGTGCTGCGAAGACACACGCCCTTCCTCTAGCGCCAATCCTGTTGGTGCAAAAATCTGCTTGCGCCGGAGAAGCTGGAGTCGGGGAAACCGCGATCGCCACCGGGACCTGCAAGGGAAGTCTAAACCGGAGGTGGGGTTGCTCCGGCAAGACCCTCCGACGCTCAAGTCAGTTCTCTGCCTCAACAAGAATGGAGTGCTCGAATGGAGAATTTAGCAGAGTTTTGAGATAAGAAATGAGCTTAGAGAATAACGTATCTGGATCCCCCCTTTTTATAGGCGGAGGAGGTAACGGATTGATGGCGACACCTGTAACCGTCTGGTAGTGGGCCGCCCGTGGTCAGGGGAATTTATTGCGAGAGGTAGTGGAGCGGAATCGTGGCCATCACCGCAGCTCGCCACGTGGAATCAGTTGCAGGGAGTGGAGCAGCGCCCGTTGTCGTGACTTACCAGCGGATGGGAGAATCGCCCGGTATCTGTCGCAGGAGGTGGAGCAGGTTCGTGGTCGTTATTGTGGCCTGCCAGGGGGTAGTGGAGCTGTGCGGAATCCGCCACAGGAAGTGGAGCAGGGTGGCGACGGTTACTGCGGCTTGTCAGGGAATGATGGAGCTGTGCGGAATCCGTCACAGGAAGTGGAGCAGGGTCGTGGCCGTTTTGGTGGCCTGCCAGGGGGCGCGGATCTGTTGATTGAAGCTCGGCGACGGTCGGAGCCCGACCTCTGTAGAGGTCCGGGAGAGGTCCTCCTGGCGGCTGGGGTCGTGGGTGGAGTCTGATTTCCATGGGAGTCCGGACGGAACCCTCTCAGAGCTGAAGTTGCGGGCGGAACCCGGCCCTCGTAGGAGTCCGGGCGGAGTCCTCTGCAACCAGAGTTAGAGGTGAAGTCTGGCTCCCGTAGGGGTCCGGACGGAGCTTACCAGCAGTTGATACTGAGAGCGAAGCCTGGCTCCCGTAGGAGTCCGGGCGGAGCTGTGCTGCAGTTGATGTCGGAGGCGGAGCCCGGCTCCCGTAGGAGTCCGGGCGAAGCCGTGCTGCAGTTGATGTCGGAGGCGGAGTCCGGCTCCCGTAGGAGTCCGGGCGAGGCCGTGCTGCAGTTGATGTCGGAGGCGGAGTCCGGCTCCCGTAGTAGTCCGGGCGGAGCTGTGCTGTTGTCGATGTCGGTGGTGGAGCCCGGCTCCCGTAGGAGCCCGGGCGGAGCTGTTCTGAAGTCGGCGGTGGAGCCCGGCTCCCGTAGGAGTCCGGACGGTGCTGTGCTATTGTCGATTCCGCCGAGGGTTTCGGCTGTGGATATTTTATACCCAACAGAAAGCTAGAATAAAAATTTGTATTCAAGTATAATACTTTGATTTGTGGAATATTATAGAGCATCGTACACACACCCATTAAAATTATTAATGGAGTTCAATTTTCTAAACATGAAAATGAATAAAATAGTAAAGAAAAGAAATTAGCTCAAATGAATACAAATACAATGAATATACTTTATTATGCTCTTGATGATAATAGAATATGTATATGTCTTTCTATTAAAAAATTTGGGATATATTCAAAATAATTTATGAAGACACCATTGAAATGAAAGAGTCAAAATTAGTATGCTTGCATATGAGTATGAAATGTTTAAAATAGAATCATATGAATCTATTTTTGATATATCTTTAAGATTTATAAATATTATTAAAGATATGAATTTATTAAGAAAATCTTATACTAACACTGATCTTGTGAGAAGGTTTCTTAGATCTTTGCCTAGTCTTAGGAAGCAAAAGTAATAGTAATTTAAGAGGCAAAGAATCTAAATCAATGATCTTTGGAGGAGCTCTTAGATTCTTTCATGATCCATAAGTATATCATAATGAATCGAGAAGAAGGGGATAGTACTGGGAGAAAGAAAATATTAGCATTCAAGTCCTCAAATCAAGAAGACAATATAAAAATTGAGAAATCTGGTGAAAAAGATGAAGACTTATATTTAATCATCAAAAAATTTAGAAACTTCTTGAAGATGAAGAGGAAGAAGAAGTAAGAAAAAAGAAAGAAAATTCGGTTAAGGAGGAGCCAAGCAAAAAAAGTAAGAAGGTAACTTGGAGTGACAGTGAAGATTTCAGCTCCAATAAAGAAGAACGAAAGGTTAACAACTTGTACTTTATGGCACAAGAGAATGGGGTATCCCCTAAAAATCTCATTGAATTTACTTTTGAAGAATTCAAGATGTATTTTATGAATTAATCAATAATTTAAAAAAGCTAGGATTTAAAAATAAAGAGCTTAAAAAAGAAAATTGGATTCTTACTAAAGAAAAAGAAAGATTTCAAAATAGAAATAATAATTTGATAAACGAAAATAGTGAACTAAAAGAGGAAGTTAACAAACTAAAACCTATAGTTGACAAATTTACTTTGAGTTCTAAAAAGTTATAAATAATTTTGAATGATTGAAAATTTATTTTCAATAAAGCTGGACTTGGATTTAATCCTCTAAGCAAGCAGAAACTTTTGAAGAATATGTTTGTCCAAGTTTCTTTTAAAAATTCTTCAATAACTTATTTTAAGTGCAATGAATTAGGCCATAAAGCTCATAGTTGTAATATCAAGAACATAGGTCATACCATAATTAAAATGATTTGGATTCCAAAAGAAACCACGTCTACTAATCCCCAAGGACCCAAAAAAGTTTGGGTATCAAAATTGAAAAAAATAATTATTTTACATGTATGCCTTGTTGGAATAGGGGTTTGGTGCATGCATATGTGTTTCAAAATTTTATTTTCTAAACATCACAGCAAAAAACAAGATTAGAGCCCTTTTAATCTAAATTATGCATGTATAAAAATATAAATCCACGTGGATCTATTTCATATGCTGAAATTCAGATTGTGATCAAATCACATATCTGTTTTGCAATCTTTTTCTTCAAATTTGGATCTAGAAGAAAAGAGGTTCTCTCTTAGCTGCACAAGTATCTGGCCTCTATGAGTATCCACTTGGGATCAGTCTGGAGCAGTCATATTTAATCTGAATTTTTTTTCTAAAAATTCAGCCTACTGAATCTGAATGAAGCGTGGATCGTGATCAACACTTGTTCTCTTTTCTTGATCTTCTTCTCCTCTTCTTTAGAGTTTTTTTTTGTTATGTGCTACTACCAGATGCTAAAAACTAGCAAGAAAGAGGCACCCAACAGCTTTGGGCGTGGAACACCTTGGGACGTACATCCCAAGAGAAGGGGCATGTAGAACGCCCAAGAGAGAAGAGAAAAGGGGAGGAAGAGAGGGTGTGAGACCTTCTATGGGCATGAGGGCTGCTGGTTTGGATGATCTAAGGACCTTAAGGGAAGTTTCTTTAAATAGGCACAAAGATTGAATTCTATTTAATCACATAATACAAGTCCTACTTGCATTAGGTTTCTTAATAACTTAAGTTATCTAACTTACTTTAGGAGACCCTTTAGGTGCCAACAATTGGAGCCCTTGCATCTATAATTAGACACTCCAAAATACACCCAAGAGATGCCCTATAGGAGAACTAAAGGCCCTCTAATCAATGGACATGCCCAACTTGATCAAATCAAGGTGGCGTTCAGGAATAACTATTAAAAAAATTAATTAGAAACTTACATCGTAATTTAATTGACCCATAACCCTAGACACCCAACAATTAAAGTCTTATAAATCTTATTCATATAGGTTATTAGTAGATAATTAAGTTAAAATTATCTTATCAAATAAGAAATCTCAATGAAAAGAGGAATTGGATCCAACCATGTGCTAGCAAGGTTACCATGACCTAATGGATTTCTCTAAACCTAATTGATACTTCATAAACTCAATTGCTTATTCCATATCTAATCTCTTTGTTGTGAGACCCCATAGATTCAATTCTATCTGGTAGTGAGACATACAATGATCTCTATCATCGTATCATTGAAACTCTTTTCAATGGGTCAGAATAATTTCATTCTAACTTAATAAGGATTGTCGATTCAGAACAATCCTAGTGAGCTCTCACAATCCACCAGTGACACCTAGTAGTATGTAGTGGCAATCCAATAGAACTGAAATGAACCTCTAGGTGTAGTTAACGTATGATTCAGTCCCTCTATCATGAGTCCCGACTAGATGGCAGGTCATGGATAAATCGTCAAATCTTAGCATCAGTCATATGATAGATTCGATTAGCTCAAGTCCAATTGTGACTTCTATGAAAACTCCTTTCCATCAATCACACTGCTGTAGCTACAGACTCTTGGACTTAGCCTCTCAAATCTCATAGGACTACTCTCTATCAAGGTTGATAGATCCTATCTTGATGCGTACCCCACTCCTACAGTAGATCAACAGTCACCAACATCGATTATAAGGGCTCATTGAGATCCATATTTATGTGTCAGTTAAACTTCAGTAGCCTCACTATGAGTAGCAATACCATCTCAAGTCAAAAGATCAGTCACACAACTATAGCATCGAGACAATCACTGACGATTGAATAGAAATTCAAGTGATCTCTCGTATAGTCATGCTCATTACTAGTTGTTCTCTAACAACTACCCACACTCGTCATCCAGTGTCTCTATATGGTAGACTAAAGATCCGTCTATCCCAAAAAAAGTGATTTATGCATCAGTCTATCTGGATCAATCACCATCCTCATGATGATCCTATAACCGGAAGTATTTAGAAATTAAATACATATCTCTAAATCTCAACACTTTGAGAACATCTATCGAAGCTAATTTCAAGGACGATTCAAGGACACATCATACTTGAATGAAAAATAAACTTATCTTTTTATTGATTATATCAACATATTAAGTATAAAATTATATCCTAGATTTATTACAATGTATCACCATGTTGGCTTTTAGAAAATACATCTAACAATCTCCTACTTGGACTAAAACCAATTGGGCCATAAATCTAAGTCCCATCTTCTCAAGATGGACTTTCATTTTTGATTGGCTTAACTGTTTAATCAGTAGGTCTGTCACGTTATCCATGGAGTCAACTCTTCGCACCTCGATATGTTTCTTTTCGAGGTAGTCGCGTATGATATGAAACTGTCGCTTAATATGCTTAGATTTTTGATGAGATCTCAGCTCCTTAGCAAGTGCTATAGCTCCATTGTTGTCGCAGTAGAGTGGTATGGCATCTGATCTCATAACCTCAAGTTTCACGATGAACTTTTTGAACCAGAAACCTTCCTTTGCAGCATCCGAAGCAGCGACATATTCAGCCTCCATGGTCGAATCCGTTATAATGGGTTGCTTGGAACTCTTTCAGCTAACTGCACCACCATTGCAAACGGACACGTATCCTAACGTAGACTTTCTATCATCAGGATCAGACATGAAGTCTGAATCAATATACCTCTCGACTCACAACTCAAAATCACCTCCAAAGATCAAGAACAAATCTTTAGTCTTTCTTAAGTACTTAAGGATGTTCTTCACAGCTATCTAGTGCTCTTCGTTTGGATTCGACTGATACCTACTCATGACACTCACGGCAAGGGCAATATCAGGTCAAGTACATAGGATGGCGTACATGAGGCTCCCTATCATCGAGGTGTAAGGAATTCTATTCATGCACTACACCTCCTTAGATGTGGTCGGACACATCATCTTGGAGAGACTAATACCATGCCTAAGAGAAAAAAGACCTCTCTTAGAGTTTTTCATGCTGAATCTCTTCAGCACCTTATCTATATACAACTTTTGTGACAGTCTAAGCATCCGTTTAAGTCTATTCCTATAGATCTTTATTTCAAAAATATAAGATGCTTTCCCTAGGTCTTTCATGGAGAACTCCTTGGACAACCATCCTTTGACTGTGGTCAACATGGGAATACCATTCCCAATGAGGAGAATATCATCTACATACAATATGAGAAAAGTGATTGCACTCTCACTGATCCTCTTGTATACACAAAGTTTTTCTTCATTTTTGATGAAATCAAACAATTTGATTACCTCATCAAAATGATGGTTCTAACTCTGAGAAGCTTGCTTTAATCCATATATGGATCTTTACAGCTTGCAGACTTTATGATCACTATCACCGAATGTAAAACCCATAGGTTGCTCTATATAGATATCTTCCTAAAGATATCTATTTAGGAAAGCAGTTTTCACATCCATCTGTCAGATTTCATAATCATAGTAAGCTGCAACAGTAAGCAGAGTGCGGATGGATTTCAGCATGGCTACGAACGAGAAGATTTCTGATAGTTAATGCCTTCATGCTGACTATAATCTTTAGCCACAAGTCTAGTTTTATAGGTCTCTACCTTACCATCGATACCTATCTTTCTTTTGTAGATCCATTTACACCCAATGGGTACAATACCCTCAGCTAGATCCACTAAGGTCCAGACTTGGTTCAAGGGCATTGAGTCAATTTCTGACTTCATAGCATCTAACTATTTCTCAAAATCGGTGTCAGACATCATCTCGTCAAAGGTATTAAGATCATCAGTATGACCCCTATCTCCCATAAAGAATATTTTTTTTACTTCCTCCATAAGCATACTCATGTACCTTTCAGAGGTCGGAAGATCCTGCTAGATCTATGAGGTGGTAGAAGAACATCAACTACTGGCTTATGGATTATGGGTTCTTGAGGATCTATAGCTCTTGACTCTTCAGAGACTTTCTCTTCGAGCTCCATTAACCTCCCACTGCTACCATCCTGGATAAACTATTATTCTAAGAATACGGTATTTTAACTCACAATTACATTGTGATCTTATGAAAAGTAGAAGTAGTATCCTATGAATTCTTTTGAATACCCTATAAAGCGAGCTATAATAGATTTATCCTTTAACTTATCTGTCATCTATCTCTTGACATAGGTCGGACATTTTCAAGTCTTAAGATAACCCAGACTCGACTTCTTACCAAATCATATCTCATACGATGTGGTAGGAACGGACTTTGATAGAATCCTATTCAACAAGTGAATGGCAGTTAACAAGGCATATCTCCAAAGAAATAAGGATAGATCAGTGAAGCTCATCATGGACCTGAGCATATCCAATATGATCCTGTTCCTCTTTTCAGATACCCCGTTGAGCTAAGGTGTTCCAGGAGGGATCCATTGAGAGACTATACTGTTGTTTTTAAGATAATCCAAAATTTTTTGACTAAGGTATTTATCTCCTCAATTAGATCAAAGAACCGTAATGGGTTTACCTGTTTGCTTTTCTACTTCATGCCTGAATTTTTTGAATTTTTCAAAGGCCTCAGACTTGTGTTTCATGAGATACACATATCCGTATCTAGATAGATAATCGATAAAGGTAATGAAGTAGATATAACCACCCTTAGCTTGCACATCAAATGGCCTAGACACGTCGGTGTGTTCCAGGGCAAGTAACTCAGTGACCCTCTCCCCATGTCCTATAAAGGGTAACTTGGCCATTTTTTCTCGAGGGCAGAATTCGCAAGCTGATACGACTCTGGATTAAGAGAGCCAAGGATTTCATTCTTTTTCAGTTTGTTTATTCTGTTCTCTTCAATATGGCCTAGTCTATGGTGCCACAAGTACTTCTGATTAATTTCATCTTTGGATCTCTTTTGACCTACGGCACTCACTATTTGCTTATTTAGATTCATATTCGCATCAACATGCAAGTGATAAAGACTGTCAATTAAAAGACCTCATGCAATCAATTTATTTCATAAATAAATGAAATAAAAATCTTTATTAAAATTAATTTCAAAACTTTCCTATGCTAGCACAGACAAGAAAATCAAATTCTGACTAGCTACAGGAACATAATAACAATCCTTTGAATCTAATCTAACACTAGACGATAATCGTAGAGGATAAGTGCCAACAGCCTCTGCAGCAATCTTTGCTCCATTGTCGATCTGAAGGATCATGTCACCTTTCCTCAACCTCTTACTTTCTATCAGACCCTACATTGAGGTACATATATGAGCACTCGAGCCAGAGTCTAATATCCAACTAGAAGTAGAAGAAACCATAAGGTTAGATTCAATTACGAACATACTTTCAGAAGGCTTATCATCTTTTTTGGTCTTTAGGCTCTCCAGATATTTAGGACAGTTTCTCCTCCAGTGGCCTTCCGCATGACAGTGAAAATACTTTTTCTTTGCCTCAGCCACCTTTGGACCATCCTTCTTTAGCTTGCTCTCTTTCTTCTGCTTCTTCGCGGATTTAACTTTCTTCTTTTCAGTAGACTTTCTCTTAGAAGAAGAAGTCCACTCCACAGTGAGAATAGTACCCCTTGAACTCTTTAAGGTACCCTCCGTAGTGATCAACATATTGACGAGTTTGAGAATAGTGCAGTCAAGTTTGTTCATATGAAAATTCATAATGAATTGACTATATGAACTGGTAAAGGATTGAAGGATCAGATCTATCTATAATTTTTTTTGCATATTTAGCCCAAGCTTTCCAAACTCCTCAATGTCCTTGATCACTATCATACAGTGCTCATGGACAGACTGTCCTTCGCACATCTTCAGATTGAAGAATCTCTTAGATACTTTGAAGCACTAGTACAGCTTTGCTCACCATACAACTCTTGTAGGTGAGTGATCATAGCCTGGATAGTGGGCATATGCTCGTGCTGGCTTTGCAACTCATTTGATATGAATGCTAGCACATAGCACTTGACCCGACTGTCTTCATTCATCTACTTCTCAAAAGTAGCTTTTTGCTTAGTAGTAGGATGGTTTGGTAGTACTACGAAATCCTGATCGAGAACATGGCTTAACTTTTCTGAGATCAGAACAATCTTGAGATTTCTGAGTCAGTCTTTGTAATTGATTCCGATCAAATGATTGGTTTCAAGAATGCAGGCTAGAGGGTTCGAGACAGACATTTTTAACTGTGAGAGTAGAGATTCAAGTTAGACTTTTGTATTTAGCAGTTATATTTGCTTCTAGAAATTTTAAGATGCAAATAATGACTCCCACTAATTTATCGGATCCCTTCACTCCTCGGGAAGGGAACGAAAATCCTAATGTGACAAAGGATTCCTAGTGGGTGCTGCAATCCCACCGATGACGTGCACCTCACCTAATAGTTATTGGTAATATGTACACCGATGCACAGGCAACTCTTTACCCAAATACTTCTCTAAGCATGTTGCAGTAACTTGATCTTTCAGTCATGTGGGCTCACCTAACAGTTATTACCCACACTTTTTAGTTAAGCCCGACTCACCATTCACAAGCAGGTATAATGTCGTCATTAGGTCTCCTACCTAATAGTTATTAGGTCCAACCCCATCCTTATCCTGGAGCAACTCTTTGCTAATAGATTGGTTGCATGTTCCTGATGTAACGGAACCACTGTGACCAGCTGAGATCAATCAACGTCGGTAGTATGCCCGTACATCTACAACGATGAAAGATCTATGGACTTAATATTTATGGAAAGATTTAAGTTTAGGTCTCATCTAATCAGTCATCATATGACTGATCTAACTGGCATGGACAAAATCAAACCGCTAAACAATCTAATTCAAGAGCCAATCTTCTAAATTGACCAAGTAGAGATCGGTGGGGGCCTCCCTATTACCTTTCTTAGATACCAATAAATTAGCTAGGTCGGCTAACGGAATCAATTAAATGACCACATCTTATTAACTTATCTTAGATACTAATAGGTCGATTGATCAAAATTGGTTAGCTCAAGCAAATCGGGCTCAAACCAATGAGCCAAATTAGGTCCTTAGGTTTATCGATTTAATATATGAGATTCAATCGATTTGATCAACAATAATTGTATGATCATTAAATTAATTGATCTGATTTTTATCAATACTTGACTTGATTTGATTAATTACTTAATCGAATTTGACCCATATGACTCAAATCCAAAACTTTAAATACAATCCTATTATATGACCTAATTAATGATTTTTCTATGATAAAAATCTTCATGCACAAATACAAATTTTAGATTCTAAATTCATATTTCAGATCTAAATTCTTTGTATAAAAGTAATTTTAAAATATGAAAATAATTTTTAGATTTTAACACACAAACATATATCACATATATACATGTAAAATCAGATCTAAACAAAATTTCAGATCTAAGCATGATATCATATATCTCATATACTAATCATAGATCAGATTAAAAGTAAATTTATGATCTAAATATGTAAATATATATTACATATATGAATCAAAATTCAGATTCATATAAAAATTTTAGGTTTTATACATGCATCTATGTATCACATGAACATGAACATGAACTAGAACTCTTTCTAGATCAAAATTCAGATCTATGCATGTAATTACATATCAACTATATATTCTAAAATTAAATCTAATATCAAATTTTATATTTAAAGATCTATCTATACATCTCATATATCAAAAAAAAATCTGATTTTAAAATCTTTTCAAAAATATATATATCAAAATTCAGCATATGAAAACTCATGGCTCTGGTACCACTATTGGAATCGAAGTTTGGTGCATGCATATATATTTCAAAATTTTATTTTTTAAATATCACAGTAAAAAATAAGATTAAAGCCTTTTTAATCTGAATTATGCATGCATAAAAATATAAAACCACATGGATCTATTTCACATGCTGAAATTGATGTATGCTGAAATTCAGATTGTGATCAAATCATATACCTGTTTCACAATCTTTTTCTTCAAATCTGAATCTGGAAGAAAAGAGATTCTCTTTTAGCTGCATAAGTATCCAGTCTTTATGAGTATCCACTCAAAATCAGCTTGGAACAGTTCTCTTTAATCTGAATTTTTTTCTCTAAAAGTTCAGCCTGCTGAATCTAAACGAAGCTTGGATCGCGATCAACATTTGATCTCTTTCCTTGATCTTCTTCTTCTCCTCTTCTCTAAACTTTCTTCTTGCTATGTGCTACTATCAGATGCTAAAAACCAACAAGAAAGAGGTACCCAACAGCCTTGGATGTGGAACACCTTGGGACATGCATCCCAAGAGAAGGGACGTGTAGAACGCCCAAAAGAAAAGAGAAAAGGGGAGGAAGAGAGGGGGTGGAGACCTTCTATGGGTTACTGGTTTGGTTGATCTAGAGACCTTAGGGGAGGTCTCTTTAAATAGGCATAAGGATTGAATCCTATTCAATCACATAATACAAGTCCTACTTGTATTGGATTTCCTATTAACTTAAGTTATCCAACTTATTTTAGATGACCTTTTAAGTATCAACAATTAGAGTCCTTACACCCATAATTAGATACCTCAAAACAAACCCAAGAGATGCCCTATAGGAGAACTAAAGGCCTTCTAATCAATGGACATGCCCAACTTGATCAAATCAAGGTGGCGCCCAAGAATAAATATCAAAAAAATTAATTAGGAACTTGCACCCTAATTTAATTGATCCATAACCTTAGACACCTAACAATTGGAGTCTCATAAATTTTATTCATATAGGTTATTAGTAAGTAATTAAGTTAGAATTATCTTATCAAATAAAAAATTTCAACAGAAAGAAGAATTGGGTCCAACCATGTGCTAGCAAGTGACCATGAACCCAATAAATTTTTCTAAATCTAATTGATACTTCATAAGCTCAATTACTTATTCCAGATCTAATCTCTTTATTGTGTGACCCCATAGATTCAATTCTATCTGGTAATGAGATATATAATGATCTCTATTATCATATCATTGAAACTCTCTTTCAATGGATCAAAATAATTTTACTTAAACTCAGCAAAGATTGTCGATCCAGAATAAATCTAGTGAGCTCTCACAATCCACCAGTGACACCTAGCAGTATGTAGTGGCAAATCAGTAGAACTGAAATGAACCTCTAAGTATAATTAACATATGATTTAGTTCTTCTATCATAAGTCCCAACTAGATGGCAGGTCATGGATAAATCATCAAACTTCAGCATCAGTCATGTGATAGATTCGATTAGCTCAAGTCCAGTTACGATTTTTATGAAAATTTTTTTTATCAATCACATTGCTGTAGCCACAAACTCTTAGACTTAGCCTCTCAAATCTCATAGGACTACTCCTCTCTATCAAGGTCGATAGATCCTATCTTAATGTGCACCTCTCCTACAGTGGACCAACTATCGCCAACATCAACTACAAGAGCTCATTGAGACCTATATTTATGTGTCAGTCAAACTTCAGCAACCTCACTATGAGTAACAGTACCATCTCAAATCAAAGGACAGTTACACAACTACAGCATCGAGACAATCACTGATGATCGAATAGAAATTCAAGTGATCTCTTATATGGGCACTCTCAGTGCTAGTTATTCTCTAACAACTATCCGCACTCATCATCTAGTGTCTCTACACGGTAGACTAGAGACCCGTCTATCTCAAAAAAATGATTTATGCGTTAGTTTATTCAGATCTGTCACCATCCTCATGATGATCCTATAATCGAGAGTATTTAGAATTAAATACATTCTCTAATTCTTAATACCTTGAGAATATGTATCGAAGCTAATTCCATGGATGATTCAAGAACACATCATACTTGAATGAAAAATAAACTTATATTTTTATTGATCATATCAATAAATTAAGTATAAAATTGTGTCCTAGGTTTATTAATATGTCAGTCATACTGGCTTCTAGGACATACATCTAACATGCCTAGCATCCTATGCATTATAGTTGAGATGATACTTAGATAATTGTGCTAGAGATACATAATGGGAGATGAATCTCAATTCATCATCCTTAAAGCTAAAGATGGGGAGATGATAATAATTAGTATCAATGGTAAAGTAAAGTCATTAGTATTGGTAATTATAGAATCACCCCTCACTACAAGAATTTCATGTATTAGCGATGACTATTAGCGATAGTAAAAAAGCCATCGCTAATAATAATATTTTTTGATAGAATATTATGATAAAAAATCCTCGTATTGCTAAAAGTCAAAAAATTATTAGCGACGGCTTTATTGATTATTAGCGATGGCAATGTCGTCAATGGCTTTAAAGATGAAACACATGCTGTCCCTAATAACTAGTAATTTTTTTAAATTTTATCATAATCTTATTAGTGACAAAATTTTATTAATGATGGTATTTTTGTTGGGTGGATGTCTGGCCAAGACACCACCTCCCAAGATCTTTTCAGTACCACGCGATACAGCAGGAAGAAAGAAGAAACAAAACAAAAGAAAAAACAATCAAAATACGTGGATCAGCCACAAAAGGCTCGCCTCCACAAGGCATGCAAACTTCACAATGAAAAGAAAATTTTACAAGAGGAGACCTCACCCTCAACCCTTGTACACTCAATTCTCTCTCACTAGAAGTTTTCCTCACAAAAGCTCTCTCTCTCTTGGAAGACCCCCTGAACCCCTGAAGTGCCTGGGATCGCTGTCCAGGAGCCTCCTGCTCCTTCTCTCTCAGCGCTTCCGCCTCTTTCTTCTCTGGGTTCTTCGTACGATGCAAAAAATCAACCACCTACTCTCTGTTTCACGCACAGACCCTTTTAAAGGCTTAAGCAGGGTTCAAAACCTAATTAGAGATGGATTAGGAGTCCTAAACAAAGCCAAATATCTCCTGGACCATCGGATCAAAATCGGGAGCCACCCACACCCTCAGATCACACTCCGATCCATGGAATAGTACCGTAGACCATGCAAAATGCATGAAAATATCCACGCGGTCCACAGGCCCAGCCGTGGACCGTCCGATCCACGGTGGACCGGGGCAAAGGGCCAACAGGCCACCTGGGCCTGGGCCGGCCCGCTCCCGCCCGTGGGCCCGCGCGCGCTTGGGCCGCGCACCCACCTGGGCCGCCGCCCGCATGGGTCGTGCATCCCACGCGGGCCTGGGTCGCGCGTCCCGCGCGCTGCCGCCCGCTGCCGGTCACCGGCGTCCTCCGCCGCTTCGAATCTCATGCCAACTTCAAAAGCTCGTATCTCCTCCATTCGAGCTCCGTTTCATGTGATCTTGGTCTTGTTGGACTTCATTTTTCATCGCGAACCTTACTGTGGGTTCAATATTGGCTGAATCTCAAGGTGTCAAATCCTAACAATCTCCACCTCGACTCGATATTCGGCCTCCTCCAAACTCTGAGAGCTTCTGGATCTCCTCACCCCCATGCCCTGGGGCAATCGCCTGCTAATCATGGATGGACAAACATGAGAGTCGAGCTAGGCTGCTCGATCCCATCTCCATCGTATACTGTGCTCCTCCTGACCTAAGACCTGCTCGGGGCATCATCCTGCGGCAATAGGAATCTCACCTTGCGATGTCGCCTCTCGTCCTTCCGAATCTCCTGTCTCGTGCCCGATCCACCTCCTAGAGCTCCACCTCGCTCTGGGCTCCACCTGGCTCCCGAAGCTCCACCTCGCACTGGGCTCCCTGTCAGGTAATAATATCCTTTGCTCCCCTTCTTCCCCTCCAGCACAATCCTATCGCCACGTAACACCCTCAGGATTTCTCCACCAGCTACCGTCCTGTAGCCTCTTGAATCCAGTCTGCTAAGTGAGATAAGATTCCATCTGAAATCGGGTATGTATCAGACCTCCCCCAATCTCCTCATTGCACCATCATGTGTCCTCCAACTGACCATCCCAATGCCTCTGATCACACAGCTCGATCCATCCGGCAGATATACAGTACCCTCACTGTTCTCCAGAGAGTCAAACTGCTCCTCTCTGCAACATACATGATAGGGGCATGCAGAATCTAATATCCACTGCTGGAAAGAAGTAGATACCTCATCAGATATCTCCAGGATATCTCCATCTAAATTGCTGCCGGCCGTCGCTACAGCAGCCACCGTCTGATTTTTAAGTTGAGGGCAATCTCTGGCTAGATGCCCCAACTCCTCACACCGGTAACACTTGGTTTTGCTCAAGTCCCTCCTGGACTTGGACCACCCTCATTGCGATCTCCTGTCGCTCCATCTACCATCTCCTGCTCCTCTAGAAGCCACCAAAGCTGAGCTACCATCACCTGAGCTCGAAGCTAGGTTCTCCCTCCTGAGAACCTCATTCTGGAGTATCACCGTGGTGACCTCATCCATCTTGATAGTGCTCTTTTCCACTAGAAGAGCAGTCACTAAGGACTCGTACGAAGGGGGAGCGACGCCAGCAAAACCAGCGCCCTGGTCTTCTCCTCAACATTCTCACCAACGCTGAGGAGGTCGGTGAGGATCTTTTGGAAGTGGCTTAGATGCTCCTGCACGCTCTGTCCCTCAGTCATCCGTAGTTGGTAAAACTGCCTCTAGAGGAAAAGAGTGTTGGTGAGAGACTTCACCATGTACAACTCCTCGAGCTCGACCACAGCATCGTCGGGGAAGTCTCGCTCAGCACATGGATCACCACCTCATCCGTTAGGTACATATGGATGGTACTCACCGCCTGCATCTGTAGCTGCTTCCAATCCCGTACCTCCATGATGGTCGGCTTTTCATCGCACAAGAGAGCTTCGATCAACCCCTGTTGGATGAGCACATCCTTCACCCTTGCCTGTCACAAGGAGAAATTGCTCTTACCATCAAACTTATTGATCTCCATCTTGATTGTTCCTATCTTCTCCATCTTCAGTCTTGCTCACCACCACTGCAATCTGCATCCTTGTACCGCCTTGCTCTGATACCACTTGTTGGGTGGATGTCTGGCCAGGACACCACCTCCCAAGATCTTTTCAGTACCACACGATGCAGCAGGAAGAAAGAAAAAATAAAATAAAAGAAAAAATAATCAAAATACGTGGATCAGCCACAAAAGGGCTCGCCTCCACGGGGCATGCAAACTTCACTATGAAAAAAAAAATTTACAAGAGGAGACCTCACTCTCAACCCTTATACACCCAATTCTCTCTCACTAGAAGTTCCCCTCACAAAAGCACTCTCTCTCTTAGAAGACCCCCTGAACCCCTGAAGTGCCTGGCGACCGCTATCCAGGAGCCTCCTGCTCCTTCTCTCTCAGCGCTTCCGCCTCTCTCTTCTCTGGGTTCTTCATACGGTGCAAAAAACCAACCACCTACTCTCTGTTTCATGCACAGACCCTTTTAAAGGCTTAAGCAGGGTTCAAAACCTAATTAGAGATGGATTAGGAGTCCTAAACAAAGCCAAATACCCCCTGGACCGTCGGATCAAAATCGGGAGCCACTCACGCCCTCAGATCACGCTTCGGTCCATGAAATAGTATCGTGGACCGCGCAAAATGCATGGAAAATGTCCATGCGGTCTACAGGCCCAGCCATGGACCGCCCGGTCCATGGTGGACCGGGGCAAAGGGCCAGCAGGCCGCCTGGGCCAGCCTACTCCCGCCTGCGGGCCAACGCGCACCTGGGCCGTGCGCCCGGCTGGGCCGCGCGCCAAGCTGGGCCGCCCACCCACGTGGGTCGCACGTCCCGCACAAGCCTGGGTCGCGCGTCCCACACGCCGCCGCCTGCGGCCGCGCCACTGCCGCCCGCTGCCGGTCGCTGGCGGTCCTCCACCACCTCGAATCTCGTGCCGACTTCAAAAGCTCGTATCTCCTCCATCCGAGCTCCATTTCATGTGATCTTGGTCTCATTGGACTCCATTTTTCACTGCAAACCTCGTTGTGGGCTCAATGTAGGCTGAATCTCAAGGCATCTGAAGGACCCAGATCTAGGGTTTCAGGGTTAGATCTTGAAACTTTTTCAAGATCATACAGCGGAAGACTAAAATAAATCAAAATTTATTTTCTAAAATCAAAAAATCTCTAGATCTAAGATCCTATTACATGATTATTACATAGCATTAAATCAAAAATTAAAATATATATAAATAGAGTATGAACTACATGTTGATCATATCAACATGTTTCTATACTAGCTACATCTAATGTATGTATTAAACAATAGATCAGATCTATTACCTTGCAAGTTAGATGTTCTAACCTTGTTGATCTGGGCTTGAGGATGATGTTGCAAGCCGCACACACGTCCGACCTCTAGGAGTCATCCACACGAGCCCACGAATCTCGATCAGAAGTCCTGCTTCAGAAAATCAGCACAGTATGCTAGTACTGTGCTGATCCTTCTTTGATGGTTGACAGGTGCCTCCTTCTTCTTGATTTGGACTCTTCCAAAGATGAAAAGTAAAAGGAGGAGTTTCAGATCTGAGATACTCTCAGGAAACTCAAGATGGAGGGAGGAAAGATATAAAAACAAAAACCCAAGAAGAAGACCCTCTTCTTTTTCACGTTTTTCTCTCTAGATACCCAAACTTGCGTCTTTTATATCTCCATGACTCAAAGGTATTTCTCTCTGATTTTTGGGTGGCACAAAGGTCTCTCAAATTTCTAATTTCTCCTAAAATTTCACGAAGAAACTCATCTTATATACAGAGATATGATAGAGTCCTTGTCAAGGTCAAACACCTAGTCAAGGCTTATCTAAACATGGCAAGTTAAGGGACGCCCAACTCTTGAGCACCTCCTTCATATTTTTGTGTATGGATTAACAAAAAAGGGTGCACAATGTATACCCTAAAATCTATGAAAATTCTAAAAAAAAATTGGATAAATTTGGTGCAAAATTGAAAGAGTTTTGGATTTCTAAAACTCTATCTCATAGAATTCGAAATCCAAACTTATTCCTTTTAGATTTGATCCAAACCACCTTCCATGTAAGAAAGAAGAGAGGAGACCTTTTGTGAACGTGGGAGAGATCTGAGAGAGGGCTTTTATCGCATAAAATAAGTGGAGATTGGCGTTGAATAAGAGAGAGGGCGTGGAGAAGGCTTATGTGGCGCAAGGTGGAATCCTAGTCTTACTAGGATTCTGTCTTATGACTTGTTCTAATTTGGTTTTCCAAACCAAATCAAATCAAAATTAGATCAACCCAATTAAAATAGATCTTAACTAAATTAAAAACCTAATTTAATCAGATTAAATTAGATTTAAATCTGATTTAATTTTCTAATCAAATTAGAAATTAGATTGACCCAAGTCCTAGTTGAACTAGGACTAGTTTTTCCTTGCACTTGGCTTATCCAATAAATCAATTGGACTTGATCCAATCAAGCCCAAACTAAATCTAATTAAATCATATTTAATTAGACTTAATCTTAGCCCATTGGCTTAATCAAATTAAGCCAATTAGCAATCGAATTGCTAATCGATCCTCCTGCAACACTTGCACTGGGTTAAATGTCAATCGTATTGATCATTTAACCCTAGAACGATTCTTAATCGTTGATCAACCATCTGATCGGATCATGAACTCTAATGTGTGTGACCTCATAGGTCTGAACCTAAGTCGGTAGCATAGGAACAAATTTCTATACCAATCGAAGTGACCATCTAGCAATGGTACCCGACGATCGGATAGGTCGAATGTGTAGAACAACATCCTTAGAACCCATGCGGATATAGTTTTCATATAATTCATCCCCTTGACCAAAATGATCATAGGACACCCCAGAGTTTAACTGTCAACTCTGATCAGGTTGTCCACATTGTATTTCAAAATATCAAATCCATCTGATGGATTACCCTGGCCAAGGTTTTGCTAAATTGAAATATAGCGACTCATTCTTCTCCAACTCTTGGAGTGGTCAATCCCATCTTGATCACACTCTGACTTCACAAGTACTTGACTGTGCCCAGAAGCCTTCCGTCCCTGAATTAGAAATTCAGTTAGTCTAGTACCAAAGCACAGTGAGTTGCTTGCAAGTCACTGAGGCGATCTCAGGTCTAAGGGACACTTATACCTATATCCCATCAGAGACATTCTCGACAGCAGAATGCTCTGGAGTTGGTCACGTTCAATGATGATGTACCCTTACATCTCACCTGTATGCCATACCAATGTCTCCACACTCCTTGGTTAAGAGGACAACCAACCCATATGGCCTACAGCGACCTATGCTCGATAGAAGCTGTCGTCCTTATTAACAGCTTATCATTTGGTCGTGAATAGTTTTAAGGACTAATCGATAAATCCTCTCTTTATCGAACTTAAATAGTCCTAAGGACTTCATCATAACAATGGAGTTCATTAGAAGATGAAAGCTTATGATGAAGATGCCAAATATATTTTATTTATTAACAAATCAATTACAATACTTGGTTGCTCAACCGTCAACAGCTTGACGATTGGCTTTTTGGGACATATTTTCCAACAACTCCCACTTGTCCTAAAACCACTCGACACAGTATCTAATACCCATCTTCGACTTGCGGTTGTCGAACTCCTTTAGCGCTAGGGCTTTAGTGAAGGGGTCGGCTAGGTTCTCCTTTCCGTCGATCTTCTGAAGGTCGACATCACCTCGATCCACGATCTCTCGGACCAGGTGAAAGCGGCGCAAGATGTGCTTCGTCCGCTGATGTGCTTTGGGTTCCTTCACCTGAGCTATGGCACCAGTGCTGTCGCAGTAGAGCAGGACTGGACCATTGAGGGAGGGTGCTACTCCAAGCTCGGTGATGAATTTTTTTAGCCACACAGCTTCCTTCGCGGCATCCGATGCTGCGATGTACTCCGCTTCACAAACAGAGTCTGCCATAGTATGCTGCTTGGAACTCTTCCAGCAGATGGCTCCACCATTCAGAGTAAAGATATAACCCGACACACTCCTGCTATCATCATGGTCAGATTGGAAGCTGGAGTCTGTGAACCCCACAAGTTTCAGATCTGACTCGTCATAAACCAACCATTGGTCCTTAGTATTTCTCAAATACTTAAGGATGGCTTTAACCACTTTTCAATGATTTTCTTCAGAATCAGATTGGTATCTACTCACTACTCCTAGTGAGTATGCCACATCTGGTCTTGTACATGTCATGGCGTACATGATAGATCCCACGGCTGAAGCATATGGGACTCTACTCATACGCTCTCTCTCTTCAGGAGTTGTCGGACAATCCTTCTTAGAGAGAGAAATTTCTTGGCCTATCGGTAGATAGTCCTTTTTAGAATTCTCCATGCTGAACCTCTTCAGCACAGTGTCTATGTACATGGACTGGGATAACCCAAGCATCCTTTTAGATCTATCCCTATAGATCTTCATCCCTAGGATGTAGGATGCTTCACCCAAGTCCTTCATGGAGAATTGTGATGACAACCAAATTTTTATTCCCTGTAGTGCGAAGATGTCATTCCCGATTAAGAGAATGTCATCCACGTACATGACAAGGAATACCACAACTGGACCATTTGCCCATTTATAGATGCAGGGCTCTTCTCCATTCTTAATGAAGTCATATGTTTTGATCACCTTATCAAAATGCATGTTCCAACTCCGAGAAGCTTGCTTCAATCCATAAATGGATCTCTGAAGCTTGCACACCTTGGACTCATCTGTGGATGTAAACCCCTCAGGTTGTGTCATATACACCTCTTCGGTCAGCTCTCCATTCAGGAAAGCTATCTTTACATCCATCTGCCAGATCTCATAATCCAGATGGGCAGCTATTGCAAGCATTATCCGAATGGATTTGAGCATTGCCACAGGAAAAATATCTCGTCATAGTCAATACCATAACGTTGACGATACCCCTTGGCAACCAGACGGGCTTTATAGGTCTCCACCTTTCCGTCTGTGCCCCTCTTCCTTTTGAAGACCCATTTACACCTAATGGGTTTAACCCCTTCAGGTGGGTCAACCAATGTCCATACATCGTTGACCTTCATGGACTCCATTTCGAATTTCATGGACTTTAAGCCATTTCTCAGAATCAGATCTCTGCATTGCATCCATATAGGTGATCGGATCCTCATTATTCTCATCAAGTTCGATGGGATCACCATCCCGGATCAAGAAACTATAGTATCTGTCCGCTGATGCGGTACTCTACCGGATCGTCTTAATGGTGCAGGTACATTGGGCTCCGAATATGATCTAATCATATCAGACTCAGGTTCAACTATTGGTGTTGGTCCTTCTACCTGTTGAACTTCATCAAGTTCAATCTTAGAGGCAACGGTTCCTTCACCAAGGAACTCCTTTTCTAAAAAGATTGTCCTAAGGCTGACGAACACCTTTTGTTCATCAGCATGGTAGAAAAAATATCCTTTTGTCTCTTTGGGGTACCCTATGAATGAGCATTTGTCAGACCTAGGTCCAAGTTTGTTTGTGACTAATCGTTTGACATAGGCCGGGCACCCCCAGACCCTAAGGTGTGAAAGTGCTGGCTTACGTCCCGTCCATATCTCATATGGAGTCTTAATTACAGTCTTACTTGGAACTCTATTTAATAGATAGCAGGCCGATTCGAGTGCATATCCCCAGAAGGATATCGGCAAGCTAGCAAATCTCATCATGGATCAGACCATGTCTAACAGAGTCCGATTCCTCCTTTCAAACACACCATTATGCTGTGGTGTTCCTAGAGGAGTCCATTGGGAGAGAATCCCATTCTCTCTTAGATATGTGAGAAACTCACTAGAAAGGTATTCTCTGCCTCGATCAGATCGAAGAGTTTTAATACTCTTCCCAGTTTATTTTTCTACTTCACTTCGGAATCGTTTGAACATTTCAAATAAATCCGACTTATGTTTCATTATATAGACATATCCATATCGGGATAGGTCATCCGTGAAAGTTATGAAGTAAAAATATCCACCTCTAGCACTGGTGCTCATGGCCTGCATACATCAATATGTACTAGGCCAAGAGCTCAGTAGCTCTCTCTCACCTTTTTTCAGTAAAAGGTGACTTGGTCATTTTATCAAGAAGACAGGACTCACAGGTTGGTAGTGATTCACAATCACTAACTTCGAGGATTCCCTCTTGAGTCAACCTGTTTATTCTGTTCTTGTTTAATGACCTAGCCTACA